>NC_140536.1:9756031-10158531 GCF_057382185.1 Mchenga conophoros | reverse complement strand
TGTAGCTTATGGGGTTAGGTTAACTGGTGATTCAAAACTGCCCTTTGGTGTGAATGCAAATGCTTGTCCTTCCATGTTAGACTGGTGATCTGTCCAGGTTGTACTGCCCTATGGTAGCTGGTATAGGCCCCAAAACTGCTACCCCACAATCCTGATAAGGATAAGTGGAAGAGGATGGATGATTGCAAAGGAATCAGTTGTTAACTATTGTAGCCAGTATTTTTTTCAGAAGAAAACATTTCTTGAGTGGAAAGGCCCCCCCCCCCCCCCCACACACACACATGCAAATTAAAAACAGAAGCACAGGCCTGCCCAGTACAGTTGCAAGAAGAGCACTTGGTCTAATCTTTGTGCCATCTTTTCTTTGTTGCAGGATCTTGATGAAGAAATGCCTCAGCAAGGCTCAGAAGCCATGCATTCTTCTTCAGTGCAAGATTTTGAAGAGGTAACATTGACCTAGGACAGATTTTAATGAATGTTTCTCATGCACGATGTGTACCTTACGCTATTTGCCAATAGTGAAATGGTCTATTCATCCTCTTGAGTGATGCATTTTTAGTAACTGTCAGATTACTGTTCTTTTGTCTTCATTCTCTATCTGTTACACACGAAGACTGAGACCAGCCAGATTCAGAAGACTGTGAGCTGCCTAAAGCCGCAACCAAACAGCTTTCCAAACAATGATCTGGACCTGAAACATCCAGAGCCTGAAAGGGTAAATATAATCCAGTGTACCACTTAATGAACTAATAATTTAATCTATCATCATTCTTTATGGATGCTGTGTGTGTGTGTGTTTGGCAGTCACCTGGGTGTGATGTGATTTACATGGACCGTGGCTTGTAGGTCCTTTTCATTGTTTCAAAGTGCAAGTCTGGATAACATCTGAGTGTGTGTGTGTGTGTGTGTGTGTGTTAACCACCCAAATGTGACTTAGGAGGACCACACTGTTATTGGGGGACTCCGTCAAAGTTTGCTTCATGGTGACATCACTCTGGTTTTAGGAGGGGTCTTCTCGTATGTCTTGACAGTTTGACCTACAGCATGCAGAGCTCACTGCATGTGCTTTGTTTCTATGTTGAAATTTTTTGAAACTCAGGCTTGAACATTAAGATAGATAGTACTATACAACTTCTTAAGTTGTTTTAGGCACTTTTTACTGCTTTAGTGCATGGGCTCTCTCTGGCTGTGTACTCTGGCTTCATCCCACAGTCCAAAGATGTAGCTTATGGGGTTAGGTTAACTGGTGATTCAAAACTGCCCTTTGGTGTGAATGCAAATGGTTGTCCTTCCATGTTAGACTGGTGATCTGTCCAGGTTGTACTGCCCTATGGTAGCTGGTATAGGCCCCAAAACTGCTACCCCACAATCCTGATAAGGATAAGTGGAAGAGGATGGATGATTGCAAAGGAATCAGTTGTTAATTATTGTAGCCAGTATTTTTTTCAGAAGAAAACATTTCTTGAGTGGAAAGCCCCCCCCCCCCCCCCCCCCCCCCCCCCCACACACACACACACATGCAAATTAAAAACAGAAGCACAGGCCTGCCCAGTACAGTTGCAAGAAGAGCACTTGGTCTAATCTTTGTGCCATCTTTTCTTTGTTGCAGGATCTTGATGAAGAAATGCCTCAGCAAGACTCAGAAGCCATGCATTCTTCTTCAGTGCAAGATTTTGAAGAGGTAACATTGACCTAGGACAGATTTTAATGAATGTTTCTCATGCACGATGTGTACCTTACGCTATTTGCCAATAGTGAAATGGTCTATTCATCCTCTTGAGTGATGCATTTTTAGTAACTGTCAGATTACTGTTCTTTTGTCTTCATTCTCTATCTGTTACACACGAAGACTGAGACCAGCCAGATTCAGAAGACTGTGAGCTGCCTAAAGCCGCAACCAAACAGCTTTCCAAACAATGATCTGGACCTGAAACATCCAGAGCCTGAAAGGGTAAATATAATCCAGTGTACCACTTAATGAACTAATAATTTAATC
This sequence comes from Mchenga conophoros, assembly GCF_057382185.1. Taxonomy (NCBI): domain Eukaryota; kingdom Metazoa; phylum Chordata; class Actinopteri; order Cichliformes; family Cichlidae; genus Mchenga; species Mchenga conophoros. Next base: position 10,156,535 of record NC_140536.1, on the reverse strand, counting down.
TATCATCATTCTTTATGGATGCTGTGTGTGTGTGTGTTTGGCAGTCACCTGGGTGTGATGTGATTTACATGGACCGTGGCTTGTAGGTCCTTTTCATTGTTTCAAAGTGCAAGTCTGGATAACATCTGAGTGTGTGTGTGTGTGTGTGTTAACCACCCAAATGTGACTTAGGAGGACCACACTGTTATTGGGGGACTCCGTCAAAGTTTGCTTCATGGTGACATCACTCTGGTTTTAGGAGGGGTCTTCTCGTATGTCTTGACAGTTTGACCTACAGCATGCAGAACTGACTGCATGTGCTTTGTTTCTATGTTGAAATTTTTTGAAACTCAGGCTTGAACATTAAGATAGATAGTACTATACAACTTCTTAAGTTGTTTTAGGCACTTTTTACTGCTTTAGTGCATGGGCTCTCTCTGGCTGTGTACTCTGGCTTCTTCCCACAGTCCAAAGATGTAGCTTATGGGGTTAGGTTAACTGGTGATTCAAAACTGCCCTTTGGTGTGAATGCAAATGCTTGTCCTTCCATGTTAGACTGGTGATCTGTCCAGGTTGTACTGCCCTATGGTAGCTGGTATAGGCCCCAAAACTGCTACCCCACAATCCTGATAAGGATAAGTGGAAGAGGATGGATGATTGCAAAGGAATCAGTTGTTAACTATTGTAGCCAGTATTTTTTTCAGAAGAAAACATTTCTTGAGTGGAAAGCCCCCCCCCCCCCACACACACACACACATGCAAATTAAAAACAGAAGCACAGGCCTGCCCAGTACAGTTGCAAGAAGAGCACTTGGTCTAATCTTTGTGCCATCTTTTCTTTGTTGCAGGATCTTGATGAAGAAATGCCTCAGCAAGACTCAGAAGCCATGCATTCTTCTTCAGTGCAAGATTTTGAAGAGGTAACATTGACCTAGGACAGATTTTAATGAATGTTTCTCATGCACGATGTGTACCTTACGCTATTTGCCAATAGTGAAATGGTCTATTCATCCTCTTGAGTGATGCATTTTTAGTAACTGTCAGATTACTGTTCTTTTGTCTTCATTCTCTATCTGTTACACACGAAGACTGAGACCAGCCAGATTCAGAAGACTGTGAGCTGCCTAAAGCCGCAACCAAACAGCTTTCCAAACAATGATCTGGACCTGAAACATCCAGAGCCTGAAAGGGTAAATATAATCCAGTGTACCACTTAATGAACTAATAATTTAATCTATCATCATTCCTTATGGATGCTGTGTGTGTGTGTGTGTGTGTGTTTGGCAGTCACCTGGGTGTGATGTGATTTACATCGATGAAGTTTATTAGTTGATATCTGCAACTGAATTGAAAACACCTCACCTTTCCAACTGTCCAAAACAAATAAATGTTGCAATATTTTGCTAACAGTGTCACAATCATTGTCTGGTGTGCACAACAATATCATCTTTGGACAAGTGCATTCAGTGTGTGGGACTGGTTTCCTCCCTCAAGTGGCTTGGCTATAAGTGCAAAGGTGAGACATTTAGTGAATAGGTACATTATATAGTAAAAAGCATTAATGGAGTTCAACAAGTTAAGACTAGCTGAAATGAACACTGCTCCCTTTTTAATTAATGGGTGGTCACGTCTAATTAAAGAAATGTAGTATTACCTCATTGGTGCAGGACCTTGTAAAAATGGTATACTTGGGATTGTCCTCAATTCCCCATTCCATAACATAAACTGCTCAAAATAATAAAGGGAACACTTAAACGATGCGATGTTACTCCAAGTCAGTCACACTTCTGTTATATCAAACTGTTCACTTAGGAAGTAACACTGACAACCAGTTTCACATGCTGTTTTGCAAATAGAGTAGACAACAAGTGGAAATTATAGTCAATTCACCATAATAAAGGACTGGTTCTGCAGGTGGTGTCCACAGACCACTTCTCAGCACTTATTCTTTCTGGCTGATGTTATGGTCACTTTTGAATGCTGGCGGTGATTTCATTTTAGTGGTAGCATGAGACAGTCTACAACCCACACAAGTGGCTCAGGTAGTGCAGCTCATCTAGCGTAGCACATCAATGTGAGCTGTGGCAAGAAGGTTTGCTGTGTCTGTTAGTGTAGTGTCCAGAGCATGGAGGTGCTACCTGGATGTGGAGTAGGCCATAGGAGGGCAACAACCCAGCAGCAGGCCTTAAATAGTAAAACTATGTACTATAATTTCCAGTATTTGCTCTGTTTTTTGTCATATCTCGTTGTTAATGTGAGGTTTTTGGGGGGGTTGTATGTGTTTGGTTTTTTTGGGTTTTTTTCCCCCACAATTTCTCAGATGAAATTGCATTAAGTGATGCTGAAACAAAGGACAGTGAGAGTGAATCAGATGATGATGACACATCACTCACAATGTCGGCGTGTGGCACCAGTGAGCCTGTACATGCAGTAGCTGATTCCACAAACACAGCGCAGCCCCAAGACACTGTAGATTGTGGTAAGTTACCACTAGCTTGGTTTCTGTGGATAAAATGTTTGTTACAAATATTAAAACTTAATCAAATTGTGTAATCAGCAGATGAAGGACTACTCACAATGCCTGCAGCAAGTGAGACTGCTGCTCCCTCTGAAGGTAAGGGGTGCAGTTGGTTCTCGAAGCTTATTATTGTTTCATCACTTTGCAACATATGGCAAACTGCAGAGTGGTGGCAAAAAGTCACTTGGATGAGTGACAAAATGTTTCTCCCACTGAAAACGCTACGTCCAGATTAACAGAATCAACGTTTTGGGATTTACTTACCTGGATGATTGAGCATGCATCAAGAGACTTTTATTCAACTTTTTATTCAGTCTTTTATTCACAGCGGAACACTAAATGTTGTCTCATTTTAGAAATTTGATAAATTTTCAAACAGAATTTTAGCTCGTTTTGATATTGATGGTAGCAACACATTTCAGAAGTTAGTACAGGGTAGCATCCATTCTTTTAACAAGCAAATGTTTTTTGTTTTTTTTGTTTGGTTTTTTGTTTGTTTTAACTACTACTACTTTATATATCTTCCAGAGAAAAATGCTGCTCAATCCCACAATTCCCGAAGAGCTCCCAAAAACATGTGGTCCAAGGCTGAGGTTGCTGCAGTGATGAGGCATTTGAAAGACCACATAAACGAAGGGAAACTAGCCACCAAAAATGAATGCAGTCATTGCAAATTGGTAGAAGATCCGGTGTTGGCAGGAAGAACAGTTCAAAACATAAGAGATTTTGTAAGAAACAGAGGATTAACTGCAAAAAGGCAGAAAAAAATGAACTAAAATAACTGTTTAGAGAGCTGTGGTTTTACATCTTGGTCAGATTGCCAATTGTTGTTAACACTGATGTTCTGTTTAAAGAAAAAAAAGTTCTTGTTAAATACAGAAGTAGTTTGTATTTCATAATTTTTACATTTAATTTATTTAGGTTTTTTTTTTGACGGGTTATATTTAAAATAAAAAATTATAAATGCATATTTTCTCCCCTTAATATTTACCTTTAAACTATTAAAATTCATTTTAAATGTTTTTAATTTTTCTGTTTTCTATATTTTTATATTTCTGTGGGAAGCGTGGGCATTTTTGTCCATAGATTTCTTTTTTTATTTATGGTTAAAATTAATGTTCAGATCCAAGAACACTAATAAAATGATGTTCCAGTAATCCTGTGTCCTGTCAGATGTGTATTCATGGTAATGATGAGCTATTTACATATTACATCATTGTCCCTTTAAAGACCCAATATTGCTTTTTTTGGACCTCATAAAACACATTGTTGTCAAGTGGACAATGTCTCCAGAAAACACAATAGAGTCTGGTTGGTGTGTATCAGTGTATCTAGACTTCTATAGGGAGTGTATGAGGTCTGAAGTGACCCAAATTTTTTTCAGATTTTTTCGAACACTTTAACCTCGCTCCCTTGGCTCTAAGTCCTTTCAAAAGGGTAGTCCACTTAAACCACCACCGGGCGGATTGACGTAGTATAGTCCCGCCATACCACATAGACCCGTATGTGTGTGTGTGTGTGTGTGTGTGTATGAGAGCGAGATAGTGACCTTTGCCCTGTTATTGACAACCACAGAATATTGCCACTGGTGCCTGTAATCACTATCTGTACTGTCCGGAAGGAAAGTGTGTGTCTGTTTCTCTTTGTGCATCTGTGTTAGTGTGTTTTCATTTGTGCACAGATTATAACTGAGGGAGTGCACGTGTCCTTGAGTGTGCGTGTGTGTAGGTAGTGTGTGAGCGGCAGCGTGTGTGGAACATGTGTTGGCGTTCTCAGAGGAACAGCAGGGCTCTAATAAGGACTAGTCCTGGATGGCAGCTGGTAAACTCTGTCCTCAGAATAGGTGTCCTTTATTCACGCACAAAGGAATGCAAATTAGTCCCAGCGCCGAGTGGACACTGAGAACTGATCCACATGGCGCGCACGATCGCTCTCGAACATGCATTGAGAATTGCACCGCAATGCAAGTTCCCGCAATCGAAAGACAAAACAGGCACAGCCAACGACAAGGCCCACCCGCACAGCTGTTTTGTTAGTTCGTGTGCAAATGCGTGTGTGTGAGAGAGAGAGTGTGCGCGACTGTGAGTCTAAGCACGTGCGGTGACCAGGGGTCACTTTCTGCTTTGGCAACAAAAAAGTCTGGTAGAAGTCTCAAGAGCTCAAACCACACCCACACACAATTAAAGCACTTCATTTTAAAACTCCACCTGAGAGATGAAGCTTGGAGTACCTACTGGTGACCCCCTCATTGCGCTCGTGTTATTTTTCAGATTCCTCTCAGTGCCTTTGTGTCACAACAGCGGCGCTAAGATGAATATCTTTTATCGGTTCAAACAATAAAGCTTTAGCCCTTCAGCTTGATTTTCAAGTTCATATCCATATGAGGTGTGCACCATACTGGCAGGTCAAATGATGCCATTATTCCGGGAGCTTTCAAAAATTTTAATTTATTCTAGAATTTGCCACTGTGTTGCAGTAATGTAAGTCCTCGTGGTGTATGTCAAGAAGCCAAGGCCTTGAAAACAAGTTCATTGGTTAAGAGGGAATGCATAGATATGTGCTTACATAATGGGAAATGAGCTCTTGAAACCACATACATTGTGTTATTGTACGAGTTGTGAGTGTACTTCAAGACTCATTATGAAAATATGAGGCGTCCATTCAACTGTATTAGATTTCAGAATGGCATATTACCAGAGCTTCAACAGGGCTATGTTATTGAGATGTGCTTAAACGTTTCCTTAAAGCTCCACTCACCCACATTTTATATAGATAATAGATAAAATCACCACGCATGCGATGAGCAGGATCACTTGGAAAGATTAACCCTTAGTTCCAGTACTGTGCAGAAGTCTTGAGTCACCCTTCATTTCTCTCGATTTTGCTTTGAATTTCTTGTCATTTTTTCAAGTGGTCCTTAGATGTGTTCCCTCATCTTTCAAAGTTTTTCTTTGGACATTGGTTGCTTTTTCACTCACTTTAAGTCAAAGGCTTATACTTCTGTATATTTACAATTTCTGTTATCTGTTTGTTGAGCCACTTATCACTACCCTATAAACAAGTCAACTCTAAATTGTATCTTTATGCACTGTGTTATTAGCAGCCCATTTCCTCAGTTGAATCTATAATCAATCAAAAGTAACATTTTTGTACCTACAAAATGATTCCCGAGGAGTGTTTTGCAACTTCCTAGGGCAATATTTTGGTCTTCAGCTCATATTAGCCCAAATTTTATTTCCCATTCATGTTTAAAAGTAAACGGCAATGATTGATAAGGTGCAGGCTAATAACAGTGTGAGCAGCGCTAGCCTTACAAATGTTTGGAGGGTTTGCAATTCTCAATAAAAAGGAATCCCCAAACCTACACTGCGTAAAACAATGAATTACTGAATATTAATGTGTCTACACGTCTGCTCCATATCAGCAACTTTAACATGTTAGCTTAATAACTTTAACCCACAACTTTTTATGACTTTTTTTTCAAAGAGTACTGTTCCAGGCCTGTTAGTCAGCAGCTTATTTCCTCAAAAAAGAAGTAATAAAGTCTCTTCCTCTGTGACGAATTATCCATCAACAATGGAAACAATAAACAGTTACCAGTTTTGGTGGGAGAACTCATCTTGATAGAATCTTTGATGTTGACCCATAGGCTAAAGTCAAAGTCACAGTCAAGGCAATTCTGTCATTTTGGTCCCTGCATGAGAACTATCACACTCCAGGTGTTAGGAAGCAGCACAGGAAGCCCATGATAAGAATTTCTATCATGGTGCCATACAGAAAATGATTTCAGCGTCCCAAGACTAGCTTGAATAGATACCCTGTCAGATGCAGCAGTGAAGGTGACCCAGTCAGACATCAAAGGGTGCCAGCTGTTTTCTCAAACTGAGGGGGGTGGAAGAGAAGAACGAGTAGGACTGAAGAGGAAGATTGAGATGACACGTCGGATCTCCAGGAGTGTCACTTTGTGTAATGGGTGAGTGGCGGGTATTCATCTGCCTCGAGAGAAAGAGACGGAGAATACTCCACATGGACTTCAATGAGACTTCAGTAATTACTTATTACTGCACATATGGATGAGATGGGGCATGAGAGGACTTGAGGCGCGTGCAGCTCTTCCTCCATCTGAAAACCACCTCCGGGGTGACTTCAAGAACATCCCTATAATGCTCCAAGACAAAAGTCTCATTACAGGTAATTATGGATTGCCTATATCACCGCCTCTCTGCCCCCTCCTCTTTCTCCAAAAGCCTTCTGCCTCACCCTCACTACTTTTATCCTCTCATTCAACAGAAGTAGCAGCCTGGGAGAGGGAAGGAGTGATAGAAAGGGGGGAGGGAAAAGGCTATTACCTGGGAGCAGACGCTGATCATGGCCGCTGACGCTTTACTGCACTTCCATTCATGTGGAGTGGCTCACTTGTGGGCAGCAATTACCGACCAAATGATCCAAACTGGGCCTTGTAATGAAGGGGCTGGACTGACTGAGTGACTAGCTGCACTCTTCTGTGCTTGTGTGCAGAGTATCATCCTATGCTTTTAAACAGATTAGAGCTAGTGGGCTTGAAGGTATAGGTGTAAGCTTTATGCACACTTGTGCATCCTTTGCATGGACTAGCAGTAGTCTGAATTCCCTTTAAAAACACGTATCGGTCAAACTGAGCTCTGTTCTGCACACGTCCCTGCACGCTCGCCCATGCTCCCCTCACACCATGCAATTGTCAATGTGGAGCTGGTGCAACAGGCAAGGCTGTCATCCACAGATCACAGACAACAACGGCGCCTTCCTCAGCCGCCTTTGAAAATGTCACTGTGGGAACAGCATAATCAACCCCATGTCACCACCAGCTGCTCCATTCGGACCACATTAGAATAAACAACAGGCAGGGAAGAAGCAGAGGTACAAAGAGTGGAGACAAGTGCATACGGAAAGATGATGGTGCTCCATCTGTGGCCACTGGTGAACAAGGAGGCAGGAAGCACAACTTGAGCCAGTAACTGAAGGGTGGGAGGGGTATAAGGAACCTCTGAAATCCATCTGTGTGATGCATCACAGCCTTCAAGAGCAGAAACTGGTCATGCTGGTGTAGCCCTGTCTGCAATTATTCGGGCTTGCAGTATAAAGAAAAAGTGTACTGTAATAAAAAATGGTTAAACTATAAATAGTTGATAAAACGTTTAAAAAATCATATGCTTTGGTACAAATGTATTTCATTTACAGTTAAGAGTCCAATAAGTAAAAGGGTTTCATGATTTAGAGTTCATTTTCTGTGCACACTAAATATGTTGGGGTGTAACCTAAGTTTATTTACCCATCTAGTGTCAGTTATCTCAATATGGTATTGTCATTGGTTGTTGTGCTGACGAGCCAGTCAATGTCACTCTTCTCTGTTATGGGGGGGGGACAAGTGGTAAGGTTTGTGTGAATCTGTGGGAGCGGACACAGAAGCTAAGTCCGAAGAGAGAGATGTCGTAAGGCAAACGTGGTGTGGATTTTGCATCTAAGTGTGTCATTGAGGTCGACTACCCGTGGTCCTGATAGTACTTATTTGTGATCTGCAAGAGGTAAATGAGACTGTGCGCCTTGACATTTGTACTGTAACTATTCGTTATAGTGATATAATATCGTGATATGTGATGCTAACTAGCGACTTGCTAATTAGCGCAACTTACCGCGTTATGTGCTGTGATACCATGCTGTATGTTTAGCTCTGTGATTTTCAGCAAAGCATGCTAATGCTAAATCGTTATGTGATAGCATTTGGTATTGTAGCTCAAGTGTTTTAATGTGTTTAGAAGCCGAGGGACGCTCTGAAAGGAGAGAGAGGTTTCTGCCCGGATGGACCCTGCTGTTTCCTCGCCCCTGACTGTTGTTTCCTCGCCCCTGACTGTTGTTTTCTTACCCCTGACTGTCTTCACTACTGGTGAACTAACTGCCCGTTTCTGATTGCCCCACTAACAAACTCATTGGACTCGTGAGTACTAACTGGAACTAAAGTGCACATATTTTGTTTATTGCTCAGTTTGAGTGAAGCGGCCATCAGTTTTAGGCCTCACCGCACCCAAACTTCGAATCAGGCCTGCATCAAGCACCGTGCTACAGGTGTAGTGTGGACAGGTTAAAGTGTGTGTGTGTGTGGGCCCACTGTTACACAATCGGTTTAAATTGAGTAAGTGTGTAGTTGATCAAAGTTATTGTCAAAGGTTGAAATTCATCCATGTTAAAGGTGTGAGCTGTTGTAGCTGAAATAACAGTTGAAATACCTAAAAAGGAGGTATTTTGGGTTGATAATCTTTTATTTAAAATCCATGTAGTCATTTTTACAGTATTTTTGTTTGTTTATTTGAATTCAATCCATTTGATTAAAGTAACTGTTTATTTTATTCATTTCTTTTGTCTAAATAAATACCCGGTGAGGGATAAATTTGTGTAAAATACAGTTGTGGTGGTCCTTATTATAGCAATTAGAGGGTATCAGGTATTATTATTAGTAGCACTACGAACCCAGGCCCAGTCTCATTGTACTATATACTCTAGCTTTACCATAGCTACGTGGGACCTGGGTTACATAAATGGAGGCACCGCTGGGATATTTAACTAAAGTAAACTAAATTTATTTTTGGACCAAGAGGATAACAGGTCGACCCCACAACTGTCAAATTGTTAAAGTAGTCAAACGTGCAACAAAAAAATAAACCAGATAGCAATGATGACACAACAAAGGAGCAGACCGTCACAACTTGAGTTGGTCAACTGGTGCAAAGGGGAATCAATAGATTTGAAACATGCTCTACTATTGTATGGGGTACCGGAAGGTGTTTCGAGAGATGAAATAGAAGAAACAGCAGGGACTATCAAAGCTTTGGGAAAAGTAGTAGTTAAGGGAAAAATGTTTAACTCTCAACTAAAATCATTAATGGTGTTGTGTGAGTGTCGTGAGGAGATAAACCCCATGACAATCCCCCCTGAGATAATGCCAATAAGTGGTGGAAGTGGCTGGAAAGCAGTGTACTACATTGAACCTCAGCCAGATGACTTTGAGGGAAAGTTACTCACTTTTCTGCAGAATGAAGGGAAAACCTTAGATGATATCCAAGGGTTACGCACCCACGGAGGGGAAGTGGATGGTAATTCTGAAGCCATCATCCGTGCAGTAGGTGAGTTAATGGTCAGAACAAACAAACAGCCTGAAAGCCATCCATATAGACGTCTAAGGACATTTTCCGGGGTCATTCCCACCCCAGCTGGGGAAGAAGTCTTGGATACCTGGTTGGAGCAAGCGAGACTCCTAGTAGATGAAGGCGAGTGCTCCGATAAAGAAAAACGTAGACGCATACTGGAAAGTCTCAAAGGGCCTGCCTTGGAGATCATTCAGGCCGTGCGTCTGACTCAACCTGATGCTAGTTCCCAGGACTACATAGAGGCCATAGAGACCATTTTTGGCAGAGTAGAGTCCGCAGAGGAGCTCTATCTGTCATTCAGAGCCCTTCACCAACAGCCTGGTGAGCACCTGTCTGAGTTTCTGCGAAGATTAGAGAGGTCTCTTGTTAAAGTAGTCCAGGGAGGTGGTTTACCAGTTAGTGCTGCTAACAAAGCTCGGTTAGAGCAGTTAGTTAAAGGATCCACTTCTGAGCTTATGTTGCTTCAGTTGAAAATAAGGGAGCGAATGGAAAATCCTCCCTCATTCCTGAACTTGTTAAGAGAGGTGATGGAAGAGGAAGGCCGTCAAGCAGCCAAACAAAGCCAGACCACATCTAAGTGTCACCAAAGGGTTCGCACAGTGAAGGTGGAAAAGGAGAAAGAGTCTGAAGCGGTCACTCAGAGTGAACTGCAAGCTCAGATTCAAGAGTTGAGAGCACAGTTAGAGGAAAGAAACCACTCAGGAATTCAACCGCTGTCTGATTGCACCATCAAACCCCCAACAGAGAAGCAAAAACAGAAAAGTGATTCGCAGAGCGAAATACGGGCACTCAGAAAGCAAGTGAAAGCACTAGAAAATAAAATGAGTGTGATGGCGGTGAGGTCTACAAGTGAGCCCCCACAAGAACACTCAACTCAGTCTCGCAGAGACAAAGCAGCTTCTTACCCCAAGCCTGCTTCTTTTAAAGCATCATCTGCTAGAGAGAGTGATGAATATTTCTGCTATAAGTGTGGAGAAAATGGTCACATAGCTACAAGGTGCACTGCACCCGAGAACCCGCAGAAAGTCATAAGAAAACTCATACGATTAGTACGAGGAGTATCTGGTCCTAACAAGGAGGACCCAAATCCTACCGGAGAAGAGCAATGCGTTGCTTGGACCAACAAGGTCGAAGTCCCAGAAACTGACACAGGCCTGCCTGAGGGTCTTGTAGGCCCGTCATTTATTCACACAGTCAAAATCAATGATGTGGCCTGTGATGCTCTTATTGATAGTGGGTCTAACGTGACTATTATCTTTGAAAGCTGGTATAACCAACACTTGGAAGATGTCCCCATAAAACCTCTCTCTCGCTTGGGACTCTGGGGACTTGCTGACACAGAGTATCCCTACAAAGGCTATGTTGTTGTAGAGATGGAGTTTACCAAGGAGATCACTGGTGTCTCCGGGCGAGTAGAAGTGCTCGCATTGATTTGTCCTGACCCGAAAAACCAGCAACAAACCCCCGTGTTGGTGGGCACCAATACGTCTCTGTTCCGCCGCTTATGGGACTTGGTGCAAATGAAAGGTGACCAGAACACAGCTCATTCCATGAGAATTCAGTCTGTGTATGCCCCCATTAGGGCACAGGAGCAACTGCCAAAAAATGATGTGCTGGGACAGATAAAATGGAAAGGGCCCTGCCCTCTTTCTATCGCCCCAGGAGCAAATTGCTATGCCACCTGCAAAGTAGACAGGCACAGTGCCCCCTCCAAAGACCTTATCTTGATTGATGCACCCTCTACCCAGTTACTCCCCGCCGGCGTGCTGGTACAGCCAGGTGTGCTCTCAGATGCTGGTATAGACAGCAATAGCTTGAATGTGCTCCTCCAAAATGAGTCCACCAAGACAGTCTCCATACCAGTGGGATCTGTCATTGCTGAAATGTTTGCTGTGGATACAGTCACCCCAGTCCAACCCTCTGACCTGGCCACTGAGAAAATAGATCCAAACCTCTTTGACTTTGGGGACTCCCCTATCCCCGAGGAGTGGAAAAGTAGACTTCGGCAGAAGTTAGCTGAGAGGAGAAATGTCTTCTCAATGCAGGAGTGGGACGTTGGCTTGGCTAAAGGTGTTGAACACCACATTCGTCTACATGACCCTAGACCTTTCAGGGAGAGGTCAAGGAGACTAGCCCCAGCCGACATTGATGATGTGAGGCGACACATACAGCAGCTGTTGGCTGCTGGCATTATAACAGAGTCCCGTAGCCCATATGCCTCCCCAATTGTTGTTGTGCGGAAAAAGAATGGGGCCATAAGAATCTGTATTGATTACAGAACACTGAACAACCGCACTACACCTGATCAGTATACAATGCCACGCATTGATGATGCCTTGGACTCCTTGTCAGGCAGCCGATGGTTCTCAGTCCTAGATCTGCGTAGTGGCTACTATCAGATAGAAATGGCTGAGGAGGACAAGGAAAAGACGGCATTTATTTGCCCCCTGGGCTTCTATCAATTTGAGCGCATGCCACAAGGGATCACTGGAGCTCCTGCAACGTTCCAACGCTTAATGGAAAAGGCTGTTGGGGACATGCATCTTCTGGAAGCCCTTGTGTATTTGGATGACATCATTGTCTTTGGAAGAACGCTTGAAGAGCATGAGCAACGCCTCTTTAAGGTGTTGGACAGACTAGAGGAGATTGGTTTGAAAGTCTCCATTGACAAATGTCAATTCTGTCGTCCTCAAGTTAAGTATGTGGGTCACATTGTATCCACCAATGGAATAGCCACCGATCCAGAGAAGGTTGAGGTGGTGAAACACTGGAAAGTGCCCACTCACTTGAAACCTCTCAAGTCTTTCCTCGGATTTTGTAGTTACTATCGGAGGTTCATAGCCAACTACTCCGCCATTGTCCGTCCTTTGTCAGAACTCACCAAGGGTTATGCACCCACTTGGAAAGACCCCAAAGCCAAGAAGAGTGTAGACCCAAACCACACCTATTTTAAAGCATCCGAGCCGTTTGGGGAACGATGGACTCCAGCCTGCCAGGCTGCTTTTGAACAGATCCGTGAATGTCTGATCAATGCTCCAGTATTGGCATTTGCTGACCCCACCAAGACATACATCCTGCATGTGGACGCCAGCATGAATGGTTTAGGTGCTGTCTTGAACCAAGAACACCCCGAGGGCCTAAGGCCGGTAGCTTTCGCAAGCCGAAAGCTCAAAGACTCAGAACGTAACTATCCAGTTCATCAACTGGAATTCTTGGCATTAAAGTGGGCCGTTGTGGATAAATTTCACGACTACCTGTATGGTGCCAAATTCATTGTCAGGACTGACAATAACCCCTTAACGTATGTATTGACCTCGGCTAAGCTCAGTGCTGTAGGGCATCGCTGGCTCGCTGCCCTCGCCACGTATGATTTCACCATACAGTACCGCCCTGGGCGCCACAACATTGATGCTGACTTGCTGTCCCGACAGTATGCCCAAGAGGAAGTTGGAGAATGGACTTCCATCCTGCCTGCTGGCATTAAAGCTCTCTGTAAACGAGCCTGCATCAGGGAAGGAGCAGTTGTACCTGACAGATTGGTGGATCAACTTGGTGCTCCTGCCTCTGCAGTACCAGAAGCCTATGCATTTCCTGTGAATCTCAGCGTAAACATCCTCGATCAGCTGAGCCCAAAAGACATTCAAACATCACAAGATATGGACCCTACCATTGGGCCATTGAAGAAAGCCATCAAGAGCAATAAAGAGTTTGCTCGCTCTAAAACTGACTCGCCAGAGACTGTGATGCTCCTCCGTGAAAGTCGCAAATTGGAGTTGAGTGATGGAATACTCTACAGAGTAAAAGAAAAAATGGCTGGAAAACAAAGCCGGCAGCTTGTCTTGCCAGCAAGATACAGGTCTATGGTGTTAAGGTCTCTGCATGATGAGTGTGGGCACATGGGAGCAGAGCGAACAACAGAACTGATTAAAGAGAGGTTTTACTGGCCTCGTATGGCAGCTGAGATTGAGCAGTATATTCGCACTTGTGGAAGGTGCATCTCCAGGAAGACGCTCCCTCAGCGTGCCTCGCCCTTGAATCAGATAACAAGCAATGGCCCTCTAGACTTGGTCTGCATTGATTTCTTACAGATAGAGCCGGATTCTAAAGGTGTTGCAAATGTGTTAGTTGTGACAGATCACTATACACGTTATGCACAGGCGTTTCCTACCAAAGATCAAAGAGCCATTACCGTTGCAAAAGTCCTGTGGGAGAAGTACTTCATGCACTACGGTCTACCTGCACGAATACACTCTGATCAGGGCAGAGACTTTGAGAGTCGACTGATCAAGGAGCTGTTGTCCATGTTGGGGATTCGGAAGTCACGAACGTCTCCCTACCACCCGCAAGGTGATGCGCAACCGGAAAGATTCAACAGAACCCTTCTAGCAATGCTCGGTACCATGGACACTGCAAAGAAACAGTGTTGGAGCCAGCATATCACCCACCTGGTACACGCGTACAATTGTACAAGGAGTGATGCCACGGGGTACTCACCTTATTATCTCATGTTCGGGAGAGAAGCTAGACTGCCCATCGACGTCTGCTTTGGAATCTCGCCAAATGGTGAAAGTGAGTCCTCCTACCAACAGTATGTTTCACGGATGAGAAAAGAGTTGCAGGACGCATACAAACTTGCATCAAATGCAGCTACGAAAAATCATCTGAAGAACAAAGCACATTATGACCAACGCGTGAGAGATCTGCCTTTGGAGAAGGGAGACAGGGTTCTCATTCAGAATGTTGGAATAAAAGGCAAGCATAAACTGCAGGATCGTTGGAAATCTACACCGTATGTTGTAGTGGAGAAGTTGCCTAACCTGCCTGTTTATAAGGTAAAACCAGAACATGGTCCAGGTGTACTCAAAACTCTCCATCGAGACCACCTGTTGCCAATTGGTTATATGGTCAGGATGCCTAATCCATCGGATGACACAGGACACATTAGGAGACCCGTAACCAGAGCACATCGTGCCCAGAAAAGTCAAGCAGTTAAACCGCCTGATCCAGTTGAAGAAAGTGACACAGCATCCTCAGATGAAATGTTTGAAGCTGTCCATAATCCGCAAAGTTTTGGTGTGCAAGAGGTCAGGAGACAACTGGCAATGCCACATCAGACTTCGGAAGAGGATGACACTTCTGAGGAGGAACATTTTGAAGAAGCAGAAAGTCAACCAGTAAGAGAAAGTGAAAACTCATCTGGAGATGATACACCTACTATGCTGGAATATGATGCTCAAGAGACAAATGAGTCTATGGGAGAGCAAGAGGAGGAACGGGAAACAAGTTCACCCTTTTCAAACAGAACCCGAAGTGACAATTCTCATAGAGGTACAAGAAATGAGAGTGAACAGTTCTCCACATCCCGAAAATCCCTCAGGAAACCAAAACCACCCTTGAGATTGACCTATGAAAAGCCAGGTCACCCATCTTGTGAGCCTGTTACCATCATGCACCATGGTATGGTCATTCAACTAAAATTAAACCCTCCAGACGTCAGTGAAACAAAGGGACGTTCTAAGTCATCGAAGAAGTTCTTAGGAAGTGAGGATGACCATCACCCTGTAAAGCTAAAGAGAAGTCAGAGGTGTGATGAGGACATCTACACGGTTAGAAGGGGGAGGGTGTAGCCCTGTCTGCAATTATTCGGGCTTGCAGTATAAAGAAAAAGTGTACTGTAATAAAAAATGGTTAAACTATAAATAGTTGATAAAACGTTTAAAAAATCATATGCTTTGGTACAAATGTATTTCATTTACAGTTAAGAGTCCAATAAGTAAAAGGGTTTCATGATTTAGAGTTCATTTTCTGTGCACACTAAATATGTTGGGGTGTAACCTAAGTTTATTTACCCATCTAGTGTCAGTTATCTCAATATGGTATTGTCATTGGTTGTTGTGCTGACGAGCCAGTCAATGTCACTCTTCTCTGTTATGGGGGCGGGACAAGTGGTAAGGTTTGTGTGAATCTGTGGGAGCGGACACAGAAGCTAAGTCCGAAGAGAGAGATGTCGTAAGGCAAACGTGGTGTGGATTTTGCATCTAAGTGTGTCATTGAGGTCGACTACCCGTGGTCCTGATAGTACTTATTTGTGATCTGCAAGAGGTAAATGAGACTGTGCGCCTTGACATTTGTACTGTAACTATTCGTTATAGTGATATAATATCGTGATATGTGATGCTAACTAGCGACTTGCTAATTAGCGCAACTTACCGCGTTATGTGCTGTGATACCATGCTGTATGTTTAGCTCTGTGATTTTCAGCAAAGCATGCTAATGCTAAATCGCTATGTGATAGCATTTGGTATTGTAGCTCAAGTGTTTTAATGTGTTTAGAAGCCGAGGGACGCTCTGAAAGGAGAGAGAGGTTTCTGCCCGGATGGACCCTGCTGTTTCCTCGCCCCTGACTGTTGTTTTCTCGCCCCTGACTGTTGTTTTCTTACCCCTGACTGTCTTCACTACTGGTGAACTAACTGCCCGTTTCTGATTGCCCCACTAACAAACTCATTGGACTCGTGAGTACTAACTGGAACTAAAGTGCACATATTTTGTTTATTGCTCAGTTTGAGTGAAGCGGCCATCAGTTTTAGGCCTCACCGCACCCAAACTTCGAATCAGGCCTGCATCAAGCACCGTGCTACAGGTGTAGTGTGGACAGGTTAAAGTGTGTGTGTGTGTGGGCCCACTGTTACACAATCGGTTTAAATTGAGTAAGTGTGTAGTTGATCAAAGTTATTGTCAAAGGTTGAAATTCATCCATGTTAAAGGTGTGAGCTGTTGTAGCTGAAATAACAGTTGAAATACCTAAAAAGGAGGTATTTTGGGTTGATAATCTTTTATTTAAAATCCATGTAGTCATTTTTACAGTATTTTTGTTTGTTTATTTGAATTCAATCCATTTGATTAAAGTAACTGTTTATTTTATTCATTTCTTTTGTCTAAATAAATACCCGGTGAGGGATAAATTTGTGTAAAATACAGTTGTGGTGGTCCTTATTATAGCAATTAGAGGGTATCAGGTATTATTATTAGTAGCACTACGAACCCAGGCCCAGTCTCATTGTACTATATACTCTAGCTTTACCATAGCTACGTGGGACCTGGGTTACACTATGCTCAGGGAAATCTTTAATTTTGTTTCTCTAATATTGTTCTCAAGATTACAGCACCTTGTGCTGCAGTGCAGGTTCTCCCTCACACTGCTGCCCTTAGTATTGGATACACTTTTTTTTTTTATGTGCAAAAAATGTGTGGGAGCAGTTTACTTGCTACAGCGCAACATTTTCTTTACCAGTTTCTCCTTGGACCAAAAAGAACAAAGAAGCCAAGAGAAAGATGGATGAAAACAAAGAAAGTCCAAGTACCATGACCACAAGAGGTGTAATTGTTCTTTATAATGACAGATTTCAGGCAGGGATATAAAACAACAATGGAGCGTCCTTGGAAAACGCAGGCAGAATATGAATGGAGGTTTTGTCATCCTCTTTGACAAAAGACCAGTACAACCTGTACAGAGGAGGCTGTGCTTCCAATTTCTCCGAGGTCAAATGCATTTCATTGTCAAGCAGGCCAAAATGTAACATGCCGGGGTGATGAGATGGCTCCAAAAGCCCTAAAAGTCCCAAATTGTGCAAGTCATCCTAAACAAACACAGAGGGACAAAAAAAATCCCACCATCGTCTTCTATAGGCAGTAAATTACATTAAATATAGGTTGTGTAATGCATATACTGCTCCCTATTCATCCTGTTTGAAGTGCCCTCTCACTAGCCAAAATCTCTTCTCATCTCCAGTACCTGTGAATTATACAAAATGATGCGTTCGCCATTGATTTCATCAGTCCACTGTAGTCGCTAGTAATCCCATTATAACATGTCTGTTAGTACAATAGCTAGATATGGCCTGAATAAAGGAAGCCTTTCTTTGCCTTGTCAAAGGTAGGCTGTCTTCCAAATTACTTCTTCAGAAGTTAAAAGGCCCACTGCCTAATCAGTCTATTATACCAGACTAATAGATGACCAGTAATTGCAACTAATAACTTATTACTCATCTACACAAATATTCTAATAGCTTGTATTTAGAAGCCAATTTTTTTCAATGGACATAGTGAGAAGGAGGGGGTTCCTATTCAAAAGCCAGACACACAGAAACACAAAGAAATACTCCCACAAAGGAAGCTTAGAAAGCAACCTGTAGCATGTTTTTTCTTCTCTTAGCTGGATTAATATCTAACCTTATTCACAGGGATGTGAAACCTCAGCTCGTCTTCATCTCCAGAGATGTCTAGCACCAGGGCTTTGTTTGGTGCTCGGGCCCCTTTTGAGAGAGAGATAGAGATGGCGCATGGAATTATAAATAATGTCTTCTATCCTCTTCCCCTGCTAGCCTGCTAGGCCTCAGACACGGAGCTCAGTGGGGACTAGTGAGGCGGATGCACTGTACGTTATTTGAGCTTCGGAAGCCAGTAGTTCCAACAGGGCTCACGGGTGGAAACGCATTTACTCACAGCCAGGTGGCGAGGAGTTACCCGTGAGACGTAATAACAAAGTGGGTGCGCTACGTGGGACCCACGCTTCTTTTGTTACATTACATTTTGTTACAGGTCATTCTATAAGCAGAACTGAATGCATGAATTTGAAATGCACATTAAAACTAGAAATAAATGTCCACATCATTTATTTCCTGCTACATCAAATGGATGTAACTTAATTTTTGATGATGACCTTTTCTTTTCTTTTCTTTTTTTCTTTTTTTTTTTTTTTTTTGAAGGAAAATATTGAACTTTCTGCACTCAGTCCTTTTTATCAGCTGGGGAAAACCTCCATGCTGAGCAATGTCCAATAATGTGTTTGACAGATAAGGGGTGATGCAAATCCAGAAAAGATTTGAGCACATCAAATGAATGAAACCTGCGTGAGCATTCAGATGACCTCTTGAAAACCAATGGTAAATGGTAAATGGCCTGCATTTGTATTGCGCTTTTCTAGTCCATAGGACCCCAAAGCGCTTTACACTACATTCAGTCATTCACCCATTCACACACACATTCACACACTGGCGATAGCAAGCTACATTGTAGCCACAGCTGCCCTGGGGCACACTGACAGAGGCGAGGCTGCCGGACACAGGCGCCACCGGGCCCTCTGACCACCACCAATCCAACCTTTGGTTTTGCTGACCTCATTTTGTAGAAGTATGCAAATTTATTCAGAAATAATTCATAATTCCTTTGTAATCACTAATCATTAGTTGCTCAGCATGTAGGCATAGTAGTCGCTAGCTAAGTAAGCAGGTCTAGCTAATAAACAAATGACAGAGCAGACACTGTTCAAGTAACATCACATAAAAGATGCACTATTGTTTACCTTCTAAGGCATTGAAATACCTTTCAGAAACCAAACTAAGGGATAAAAAAAAATAATTTTACCGTAAAAATCTAAATTCATACCTTTTATTTTAGATACTGTCTTTCTAGCTTCATACCGTGTGGACTAAAAGGTCAAAGTATGAAAAAAACGATCTATTAATATAGCCAACTGAGTGTTTGGATCTCTATAAATGTGTTAGTACAGCAGACTACACATAGGCTTCACTTTAGATTTATTAATCTGAATGCTGCATTAGCCAAACTATTACACAGAATAAGAATGTAAGGTAGTGTCGATGTACTGCAAAGTATTTGACTCTTTTTGAATCATCTAACATTCATTAAAGTAGATTCTTTACTAATTACTGAAAAGCGCAAAAATGCAGTACTTGTTACTTTACTACATTAATCACCACACCTTAAAAAATATTTTAGCACCACATGTTACATCTTCATCTTATAATCAATGCTAATTGTCAGTAAAAAATAATACTTAACTAGGCCTTTAACCTTTTAATACTGTCACCTAGTCATGCGTCAGTGTAAACCTCTGCAATGGAAATGATTATTAGGTTGGTTTTTTAGAAACTTATATCTGTTGCCACTTTCTAATTCTTCATCAGACTATGTTAATGTAGCAACTATCTTCCTCTAACACCAACACAGAGAGAGAGAATTACTGGCTGTTTCTCCAAGCTGCGTTTGTGTTTTACACCACATGACAAGCCTACAACACAAGCAGAGAAAGTAGCAAACTGCCAAGAATTAGCTCACAGACAGCTTCAGTTGGCTCTGTTGATCATGTGACTCTTGTCTTACAGGTTGTAGAAGTTCAAGATTCTCCCGTGATGTCTGTCCCCCCCGTCCTTGCAGCAGGCTGCCACTCTGTTAGCTGAGCACAGTGACATCAAGCCAGTATCAACTCTCCATTAAAATTCTATTGCGATTAAAAAGAAGAGTGAAAGACCACAGCATGCATCAGTTCCTTATCTATCAAAAGTTGCAGGTTTAACACGCGCACGATGAGTACATAAACACACACTCGACAGGATTTACGCCTGGGAGGAAGCATCATTAACAAATATGTTTATTAACCGCAACGCATTGAGGACACAATGGGCAGAGTACAATGGGAGTAGTTAAAGGGGCAGGACACACAAAAACCCACTGGGAGTATATAGCCCCCACTGATCAGTGACCTCATCCAGAGTCAGTTTCTCTTTCAAAGGCGGCGAGACCAAAGAGTAGTGGGGCCTTTTCAGCCGTGCAGATAACAAACCAACACCAGACACCCAATAAAGAGACTTCCACTTCATTTAAAAGCAATTAATATTCTTGGCTGGCCGGCGTGATCCCTTTGGTGTGGCAGGTCTGTACACGCCCCCTGCACTGTAATGGAGTTGACTGGTTAACTTTGAGTCTGTGGCCACAGTGCTGGCTGCCCGGGTGAGAGCGCTGATGCGCAGTGTGACACAGTGTTTAGATCGGACTGAATGGGCCTGTCTCACAGCCCAGTGCACTCCAAAGGAGCCTTCACTTCTCCATCTTTTTCTCTATACTATTCTCACTCTTTCCATCTTTAGCTTTTTCCGTCATTCCTTTCCTGTCCTCTTTCTCTTCTCCACGTTGTCTCCAAGTCTATATTGGCTATTGTTTCCTTTTTTCCTCCCTTTCTTCCTTTTTTTAAAAAACCTCTTCTTAAGTCGCTCTGAATTGGCTTTCAATAGGAGCAAGGGTTTAAATAGTTAGCTTTTGTAATGTTTGGTAATGATTGTCTCCTGGAGATGTGGAAAGAAAAAAAATGTTCATTTAAGCGCGCGCATATCCTAAATCCCTGCACCTAGTGGTACAATAGTTATGTTAAGCTATATTGCATATTTCCAACCATATCCATGATCACATACTGTGTATGGTACCGTTGTAAATAGTGTATTATCCTACTTTTTTTTTGAAAGTTAATTATACAGTGGGGCAAAAAAGTATTTAATCAGCCACCGATTGTGCAAGTTCCCCCACCTAAAATGATGACAGAGGTCAGTAATTTGCACCAGAGGTACACTTCAACTGTGAGAGACAGAATGTGAAAAAAAAATCCATGAATCCACATGGTAGGATTTGTAAAGAATTTATTGGTAAATCAGGGTGGAAAATAAGTATTTGGTCAATAACAAAAATACAACTCAATACTTTGTAACATAACCTTTGTTGGCAATAACAGAGGTCAAACGTTTACTATAGGTCTTTACCAGGTTTGCACACACAGTAGCTGGTATTTTGGCCCATTCCTCCATGCAGATCTTCTCGAGAACAGTGATGTTTTGGGGCTGTCGCCGAGCAACACGGACTTTCAACTCCCGCCACAGATTTTCTATGGGGTTGAGGTCTGGAGACTGGCTAGGCCACTCCAGGACTTTCAAATGCTTCTTACGGAGCCACTCCTTTGTTGCCCGGGCGGTGTGTTTTGGATCATTGTCATGTTGGAAGACCCAGCCTCGTTTCATCTTCAAAGTTCTCACTGATGGAAGGAGGTTTTGGCTCAAAATCTCACGATACATGGCCCCATTCATTCTGTCCTTAACACGGATCAGTCGTCCTGTCCCCTTGGCAGAAAAACAGCCCCATAGCATGATGTTTCCACCCCCATGCTTCACAGTAGGTATGGTGTTCTTGGGATGCAACTCAGTATTCTTCTTCCTCCAAACACGACGAGTTGAGTTTATACCAAAAAGTTCTACTTTGGTTTCATCTGACCACATGACATTCTCCCAATCCTCTGCTGTATCATCCATGTGCTCTCTGGCAAACTTCAGACGGGCCTGGACATGCACTGGCTTCAGCAGCGGAACACGTCTGGCACTGCGGGATTTGATTCCCTGCCGTTGTAGTGTGTTACTGATGGTGACCTTTGTTACTTTGGTCCCAGCTCTCTGCAGGTCATTCACCAGGTCCCCCCGTGTGGTTCTGGGATCTTTGCTCACCGTTCTCATGATCATTTTGACCCCACGGGATGAGATCTTGCGTGGAGCCCCAGATTGTGGGAGATTATCAGTGGTCTTGTATGTCTTCCATTTTCTGATGATTGCTCCCACAGTTGATTTTTTTCACACCAAGCTGCTTGCCTATTGTAGATTCACTCTTCCCAGTCTGGTGCAGGTCTACAATACTTTTCCTGGTGTCCTTCGAAAGCTCTTTGGTCTTGGCCATGGCGGAGTTTGGAGTCTGACTGTTTGAGGTTGTGGACAGGTGTCTTTTATACAGATGATGAGTTCAAACAGGTGCCATTCATACAGGTAACGAGTGGGGGACAGAAAAGCTTCTTACAGAAGACGTTACAGGTCTGTGAGAGCCAGAAGTTTTCCTTGTTTGAGGTGACCAAGTACTTATTTTCCACCCTGATTTACGAATAAATTCTTTACAAATCCTACCATGTGGATTCATGGATTTTTTTTTCACATTCTGTCTCTCACAGTTGAAGTGTACCTCTGGTGCAAATTACTGACCTCTGTCATCATTTTAGGTGGGGGAACTTGCACAATCGGTGGCTGACTAAATACTTTTTTGCCCCACTGTATATTGGTGAAGTTTCAATCCATCAGTTTTCTATAACAATTAATCTGTTATGAATCACAGGGAACCTGGATTTTAGAAACTTGTTTCTATTCCCATTTCCTAGTTCTACCTAGTAAAGAGCTGTTTGAAACTGAGAGTTAGCAGATTGCACATTTTCATATTAGTGAGATATTTAATGGTGTGTAAAGGGAAAAACTCCTAAACAGGAAACGACTACAGCATCACAAAGAGGGCAAAAAATGTATTAAATGTAATCAGTCATTTGCAACTTTAGTATGTATGTTTGTTTTTTTTATCTAACTATGCATATAAGGAGAAATAAGCATCATTCTTAACTTGCGCAATGTCAGATGAGTGGGAAATATCAGGTTATGTTAGCAGGCATGACTACGGGATTTATTAAAATGTTCTTTACACTTTCACAGATATACAAGCCCACAGATGATGAAAAGTTTGGCTGTTTTGTAACTCATGGTGTGAATACAGCATTAGTCTAAATAGGAAATATTTTCACAAACTAATAAAGTGTACTTGTGCTAGTTTGATGTACTGCTTTACTGGCTTTTTTGACTCGAGTCAGAGTTCATTAGCACATTTCTTCTTCTTTTTTTAGTTCTATTTCTAATTTTAACCAGAACTTGAATCAGAACTATCTACAATGGCATCGGGGCATCTTTACTTAATTAGTACTTAAATCTGTTTGGCAGTTTTATCCAAAATACTGTCAAGCGAGTCCATTTTTCACGTGTTGCATCGTGGCATTGCTTTTAGCAGACAACATGGAGATGTTTGCTCAGTACTGAGAATTGCTGAGGGCTCTGGGTGGCACTATAGAATATGAGCAAGCATAGGGGGAGTAACATGCATGATTTACAGGTAATTTCAAATGTAACCCTAACCCAGGGGTCGGCAACCTGCGGCTCCGGAGCCGCATGTGGCTCTTTAGTCCTTATAGTGCGGCTCCGCGTGGTTTGGGAAAATAAATTTGTTTTTTTAAGTATTTAGCTGAAGTGTATTTTATTTATGTTTATTTATGTTCTTTTTAACTTGTAGTTCTAAATTGGAAGATTATTGTGATATTGAAATACAAAAAAATATATATTCTATTATTTTTTTCATCGCTCAAAATAAGCGTCACACTCGCGGAAGCCGGTATACCCGCCAAAACGCCGTGCATTTACCAAGACTTTCAACCCCAGATAGGCCAATTATGGATCTTCGGATCCACATTATGTCAGCAGCTGTTCTCCACCGTGAACTATGTTAAAAACAAACACCGCTCACGCCTCACAGATGACAGCTTACAGTCCTGCGTAAAGATGAAAGTGACTTCGTACAGCCCTGATTTGCAGACGCTGTGCGCAGAGGTTCAGGAGCAGAAGTCCCATTGTAAACATGTCACGGCAGACCCGACGATGTTTCCATGAACATGCTTTTCAGCATCTACCACTTTTCACACACGATTGCTGTACGCATACAGCCGGCTACAGCTTTTCAGCTCACAGCCCGACACCCACCAACACAACAGCATAGATGGCACAGACGTTAAGGCGGCGAGGCGTGTTTGCGGGTGCCGCTCAGGCGCGTCCACCCTGCACCCCACCACACATTAACCAGGTAAAATGCATATTTAGGCAGAATTTTGCAAATATCTATTTTTCATTTTTTTTGCAGCATAGTGCTTTTTTTCCCAATCATTTTGTTAAAAGTCAGGTCAAGGCTCCTAAAGCCCAAAGGCGATATAAGGGTGGCGGCTCACAGCAGTTTTTGTTTGCTACATGGATCATTTTAGTTCCTTTTGTTATATTTCTTTAAGAGTTCAAAATGTGTTAATTACATAAATCAAATGTAATTTTCTCTGTAGGACTTCATGGATTTCACAAGCAACACACCTTAGTTGTTCACACAAAGCATAAAGGTAAAAAACAATATATACAGTGTTATCTTCATTTTAGATGTCAAAAAGTATTTGCGGCTCCCAGAGTTTTCTTTTGTGTGGAAATCGCGTCCTAATGGCTCTTTGGGTGTTAAAGGTTGCTGACCCCTGACCTAACCCCTTTTGCCAGTAATGAAAATTACTTAATAATTATGTCAGTTGTCTCAGTTACTAATTACCTTCTATTGTTTTGGTAGCATTTGCATGCGTGTCATTCTGTCGGTAAACACAAGAGCACAAAATGTTTACTTGAACTCTGATAAAACTGTGTAGGGGTGTAGAGTGGTTTTATATTAACAATCCATTAAAATTTGTCTTACATCCAACAAGGTCTCCAAGGTCAACTCAACGATTTATTGGTTGGAAACTGACCCAAAAAAATCCTTAAAACTTAGAAACAAATTATGGTTATTGAAAGTGTAGTGCGTGTTGTCAACATAAAAAATGTACTGCATAAAAATTTAAAATGTGTCACATTTGACCTCTGACCTCTACCTCAAGGTTGATACATTATTTGGAAGGTTAAAATGATAGATATAGATATTTAAAACTAGCTTTGTCACTCTCACTTCCATTGTTTGCGCTGACAATATATAGGCATACAGGAAATGATATGGGGAATCTAAAGATTACGTGACATTGGACCTTTGACCTCTTCTTCAAGGTCAATAGGGTCAAAGTTTCATAAAGTGTCTTTTATGTATTAAAACTGTGCTTAAAATTCTGCTGTCTTTGTTTTAATTGGCAACATTTATGAAACGATCCTGGTGTTCCTGGATTCTAAATATCACTTTATTGGTCACATTTGACCTCTGCTCTCATTTTCACATTTCACATATACTTTTCTTTCAAGTCAACCCAAACAGGCATTATTTTACTGCACCACAAACTTCTTTACATACATACATACATTAACAAAGAACAAAGAAAACAACTAACAATTAATATGTAGGTAAGAGATCGTGGAGTGAGCTGGCTTGGTGGAAGTTTGAGCTCTCTGAGTGCTTCTTGTTAGTTTATAAAACACACAAATGAAAACCAAATAAACGGAGTAATGCATATCTTTTCACAAGTTAAAGTCTGAATTTTGAAAGAGCTGCTGGAGCAGCGTGCTGAATATGAGCTTATCAAGACATAGCTTGGCGCTGCAAATGCAAACCCATTGACAAGAGTTTACTGTACCGGGAAGACAATATGTTTGAACACTGAGCTCTGAGGAATGTGTTTACTAGGTTTGCTATTTTTTGTGACTACTTGCCTGTAATGTCTTAGGCAGCAGTGTGTTGAACTGCCAGGGCCACCACACAATGTAGCATGGTTTTCAATGCAGAACAGCCAAAGAAATGCAAAACGAAACAAAAGGTCTCCTGCAGCAGTTTACTGTTATTTTCAGTCTGTAAAGTAAACTTGGCACTCACTGGGTACACAACAACACAGCAATGAATGCCCTTGAGGATCGAAGAGAAAGGTTTGCCTTCTGAGACCTTGGCCAGTACTCTAAATGGTAATGACTAGTGCATTAGCAGTCGCCTGGTTGTTTAGTAGGCTGAGGGTAATGAGGAAATCAATGGACCACATTCAACAAATATTTAGAGTCTTTTTTAGGAGTAGAACTTATTCACCCTCAGCTCAGTGAACATTGCCTCGGCAGTCAAATACCATTCACATAAGATTAGTTTGAGCACATTGATATAGCCATGACTTACCACAGATGTTAGATAATATGTTAACTCGTAGTCTCTTATGGACATAAACAGTCTATCGATAGTAACTTGTAGCAGCCTGTGGGCTTCAATTAAATCCAACTATTCACCCGCCAGTTAGTCGATGAGAGCTAGACCTGCTACTTTTGTGGCTCACACTTGTTCCCTGTCTGTTCGATCCATCTTCTTCCACAGCGCAGTCCAGATTGTCACGGTTCAGCCCCATTATTTCCAAAATGTCTTCACTTTGTTTTGGTATAACAGAACTCATTTAGGAGAAGATTTTTTTCTCAGTCAGAATTCACTGAAGAGTTGCTTTATTGTCACAGCATTGACTTTAATGTAGTAATGTAATGCATTACATTTATTAGTTTTTTATTTGTCTTAAAAACCTTCAGTTATCTGCAAGATGAGCAGGTGGAAAGAAAAAAACTCACACAAGCATTTTTCCTGCACACTTATGCTAGCATCACCTGACTTCAGTTCATGTGCAGGAAGGAGTGGTCGAGCAGTTTACCACTGTTGAGGAGTGGCGATGTGGACATTACATTTTTCTCTGTAACATGAAAGGACAAGAGCACAATGGTAAGGTCCAATCTGTGCACTAGCAGAAAACAGCTATCCACTGCTGGCGACACAAGATTGAGTCTCTGCAAGCATCTGCGCAGACAGCATGCTAGCACAAAGCTAGCAAGAACCAGTGAAAAAGCTAAGTGTTTGCTGACACTAGTGGCACTGTAGACTCAATTTCTGCCTCTACCTTTTTCCGACACTGCATCACACACCATGTCAGTGTAATGAGTAGTGCAACAAATAACTTTTCCTGGGTAGTTTTAAAGTAGTGTATAGCATTATTTTTTTTAAAGTACCAAGTAGTGTGTAATATCTTATTTATTTTAAATTTAAAATTGGTATTTATTTTAAATTTTAAATTTTAAATACCAATTTTTAATTTTAAATACCAATGCCAACAGTGGTCCACTCACAAATGTGTATATTCAGTTGGGGTCTTGCTCCAAAGTCAGGGCTTAAATCTAGAGGTGACCTCAGAGTTTGGACCTAGATACCATGGTATCATCATCATCATCATCAACTTTATTTATAAAGCAGTTTAAAACAACCACAGCTGACACAAAGTGCTGTACATTGGAACTGTAAAATAAAATTACATAAGATATAAATAAAAAACAAATAAAAGAAGAGTGAAATCATTAATTAAATAACTACTGCATTAAAAAAAGAAACTAAGTCTCACTGAGGTTAAAAGCCAAGGAATAAAAGTGAGTTTTAAGGCGTGACCTAGATGGACACAGAAACCATGACATCACCCACTGGTTTGCAGAAGTCTCACATGGAAAGCCTCAATTTCAGTGCTTTCACTATTTTATTGGGGGGTCAGAATCAGAATCAGGAGTGGATATGGCTATAAAGATGCTGCTTCATTGGCTGAGGACTTATCCACAAATCCTTATCCATTCAGGATACAACACGTTCTCACTCCCATAGCGTAACATTTTACACCAGGTGACAAATCGTCAACATATTACGTTTTCGGGCACCCAACACGTTCCTACATTACGACATCGGAAAACTGAGGACAGGCTAATCTTCCTTTTTGACACTTAGAACAACCACAATTTGCAAAATGGACTTTTTTAGTATCATCTTAAATAAAACTGAGCCTGTGTACTCAGTGGGAAAGTAATTACCGAGTTCGGGCCCAAAATACTTTTTTGCAAGTTTTTTTGCAACCACAGTGATGGTGACAGTCATTTAAAAAAAGGGCAGGTTTCATTTTAATATTGGATTCACTTTTCAGACCCGAGAACTACTCTATGTCCGTCTTTTATGCTGTCTGTGTTTGGAACATTCCTTTATATCTATTATTACTGTTACACTATCTCTTACCGTACATTACCAAATCTCCATTTGCACTATTTGCCCATTTGCACTACTCTGCCTGGTTTGCACTCAATGTCATTTACTCATTATATTGTATATTGTATAGCTTTCTTGTTATATGTAAAAATTGTATTGTATTTATTTATTTAAATTTTACTTTTTAATTATTTTACTTGCATTTTTAATCACTCTTATATTTAAATGTTCATTTGCTATTTTATCTAGGGATTGAGAGTAACGTAGTTTCTATTCTCTGTATGTCCTGTACATGTGGCAGAATTGACAATAAAGCTGACTTTGACTTTGACTTTGACTTATTATAACACATTTGTCATTTTACCAATAGTAATTTTAGTTTTTAAGACTTGTGTATTCTCTCTCTTCTGAGACATTCAGGTTTGTGGGTGTGTGCGTATACCAGCAGCTAGTACACTAACAGCAACCTTAGTTTTTTGTGAGCTTGGTGTTCTTCCTACATGCTCTTTATAATCACGTGTGTACGTCTCCTAAGTTTAGTTCATCTGCTCAGGGAGAGAAGGCTGCCAGCAGGACTTCACATCCACTTCATCAGATGTCCATCATGTCAAGGAGGAGCCTTGTGTGTGCACTGATGCTTAACATGCTGAGCATCAAAAGAAGACCACAGTTTATTTGACTTGGTAGCACAGTCAGTCTCACGTAGCCACAATATCTTCACTAAAACCTGTCATTAATGTGTATTTGAAACTTGCACATAAACAGACTCCCGAGCTCACAGAGCTGACTGCTTGATGTGAGAAGACTAAACAATAGGCATTATAGTTTTCAGAAACCTGCGCAAATGAAAATTCATCCTCATTATTCATGACATCAAACGGGGCTGGGGGCCCTGAGCAGGCTCATTTGCAGCTGAATGTGGGAGCCGGTGGAGACAGTGCCCTGTTTAGCATGTGTTTGTGTTGCAGAAGTGGTGGAGGGACAGAGGAGGAGAGGGTACCAGTGGGCCACAGCTGGTGTGCCACAGTCTAAACCTTCTACCTGCTGATATCACAACTGACAAGCTGGGCCGTGATCAGGGATTAATAGTCTCTCTCTGACTTAAGTTGAGGAAGTGGACTCCCACACAGCAGTCTGCCTGCTTGACCGACTGAGCCAAAGTTGTCAGCTTGTTTCACTGGCTGTACATCTCATGCTCGTCCATCTGTCCATTTTTCTGATTACAATTTGTGTCCCTCCTTTTACCTCTTTGTGCAACTCCCTACAGATATGTGCGTGCATGTCAACATGCATCATTTTCTTTCTGCGCTCCTTTATGTATGTCTTCTCACATGTGTGTATTTCTTCTCTCTCTGCAGCTCTGTGAAACCAGCTGTGTGTGTTTACTCTACCTGGTTTACCTGCTCCAGGAGAGCAAGCTGCCTGCAGCCACTCTGTCACTTGACATGCCGGCTGACAGACTCCCGTCATGGCTATGAGGCCTGCTCGTCTGCTACATGATTTTGCAGACATCATTTGTACAGCTAGGTGGTGTGCACACACGATTCTATTTGTTTGATCGCTTTCAAGCTCTGTCTGACCAGTTGTGCATGCTGGCTCTACCTGCTTTCATTTCCTGGTCTACCTGCTCCAGGAGAGCCAGCTGCCAGCAGTAGAGCAGTCAGGCAACATCAGCTCTGTCACGTTGAGAGACTGAGACAAACATTCGCTGTGTCCTTTTCAGAGACATGATTTGTTTTAGCAGCCATGCTTGACAACAAAAAATAACAGTATGCTGAAATATTCAGCTGTGCAGAAAACACACTTCTATTGCTACATGCTTTTTTTTTTTTAAAGTCTCAGCAGTGGATTTTTCCCTTTACAGACTGGTGAACATTAAAAAAAAACGTGGGCCGTGGCCTTGAAATAACAAAACAGCAACATCACATTATGCTAGTATTTCTTTTTGCCTGTCTGTGCTTGTGGGAAAGGCAGGTGCTTCAGTAAAATAAAATAAATAAAACATTAATGGTATTGAAGAAAAACCTATTTCTTAATATTCGGTAATGAAAGCTGTTGTGTGCTTCATCCAGTGGCTCCTGGAGACCAGGTTGCTCTTTGGTGTCTGTGCTGATTCTGACCCAGTTCCTTGCAGGTTTTATTCGTGCTATTGATTCTCTTTTACACATAACTGAGTGGCTGCCATCATGGAGCTGGATTTGAATGCCATTTGTGTAGGTGTTCCAAGACTACGTGCGTCTAGCGGGGATTTACTTTGTCCTCGATCTGAGCAGAACAGCTACTCAGATCAGATCTTCCGTCGAGAAATCAATAGATGTGTTTTTAAACCAACCTAAAATGTTCAGGGCCAAATTTTGAAACTGCCTCAGATTTTTGAGGCGGACTTCTTGGAGAGGAGTCCTTTATAAACGACACCTGGATTGTGCATCTCTCTCTATTGCCTCCATTATTGTAGGGTTTTTACAATACAATATAAAGCACCTAGAGGCAACCGTTGTTGTGATTTGGCGCTGTATAAATGAAGCCGAACTGAACTGTGATGTTGATGTTGGGATACACATGAAACCACTGGTTCAACGATACTGCACAAAAACTTTGTGTTGATCTGAGTGCCTGCTGCAACCCCCGTATGTTGGAAAGGGATGGAATTTCATTCATGATGACTAAAGAATTGAAGAAAAAAACTTTAAAATATAAATGAAAGGTCTGCCCTGTGAAAATCTTCCAATTACCTTCTCGTGAACAGTATTCATCGGAACTTTTTACTTACTTGAAAATTCCAAAAGTGTTTTCAGAGTTCTGCAATTGTGAATCCACTGAATTGGGATTTAGGCAGACATCGCAAGAAACAATTTTTCAAAACCTGGTCAAATAAAACCAGACATTAGAGAAGGAAAGCTGTATTTTGGGTGTCCTGACACATTAATGAAGGCACACTCACTCAGCCCAATGCTTTGATCGAGCTACCACCTGATAGAGTTATCCTAAAGCACTGCACTTTCCACTGTGACAATAAAAATCTGAAATACACTTAGCATCAAGTCGTTTACGCATCTGTCAGGTCTTACACTGTAGCAAGATTTTGCATGGTGTTTTCAGGGCTTAACACACCCAAGGTGTTCCGGCAGACAGGAAGGCAGGGCAGGTGTGAACAGCTGGTCTTGAGAGACATGATAACAGACCAAAGGAACGCAACAACCGGGGTGAGAGAACGCATAAACCCATTAAAAAAAACACAAAACTGCGAGAGAGATGTTTGTGATTTGAAGAGAAATTTTTAAAAATTCCTTTGCTATTCTCCAAAAAAAATAAGGCAGCCTTGAGATTTTTTAAACTTTATTTTGTTTTTGCCAGTAGGAAAAATCGGGCTCTTCAGTATTGTGTGGGCAAGTTGAACCTGTTATGGTGTGCAACACTGAATATAAGGAAAGGTCAAATAACACACAACAATTTTATTTTTGTAAACTGCTGAAATCATGAATCATAAAAGGGTCAAAGCATAATTTCTGTCTTTCTTTCTACTCGTTTTACTTCTTTCACTCTTATTATTTTTATCTTTAAGAATTATCAGATGCAGTGAAGGACTAGAATTGGTCACATCACATTACCACGTAAGCATACATGTTCAAATTTTATATTGACGCTTCAATGCAAGGCATGTTAGTATTGGGGTTGGCTGTAGCTCTGGTGGTAGAGCAGATCACCAACTAATCAGAAGGTTGGAGCTTTGATCCCCATCTGTTCCCACCTGCATGGCCAAGATACTAACCCCAAGTTCTCTGTCAGAGTGGGAATGTTGGATAGAAAGCACTTACATAGAAAGAGCATAGAGAGCAACTTGTGTAAAGTGCTTTGATACACATAAGAACCAACCCATTTACCATAGTTTTGCATTACGGCCATGTGGAAGCAACGTAGCTAAAAAAAAAAATTAAAGTTATGTGATCATGAGACATATTAGAGTTCCTTTTTGTTCAGAATAAACCCAATAATGGTAGATTGAGGGGAAAATAGGGGAAGGGGGATTCATCGTGTGGTGATTGTGAACATTCTGGTCAGCCAGTGTAATAGTTGCTGAGATAATTCACATTAAAGACTGTGGCGGTCTGACTGACAGACACTGCTGTTTATAGGGCCCAGTAGTGGCATAGCTAAACATCGTGTGAATTGTTCTTTCAAGAAAACGTCTAGCTCTTGATTAAAATGGTGTGATCTTTTAGTTCTTAAGGCGTTAAAGACTTTATTTTAGTACGTTTTACTTTTTTTTTACTACAAGTAACAACAGATGTTTGACTGTTTGTTTGTTACTTCTAGTGTAGCTCTGTAACCTCATGCTAAAAGAGTGCCCTGTAGTTTCTTATTGACTCCAACTTTGACAGTGCTACAGCATAAACTATTAACCAGCTAATAGCCAACCTACTCTTCAGTTCAGTAACGTCCTCTAACATGACTGGAAAGAGGGCACGATCATGGACTGTGGAAAACAGAAGTATGACCTCTGGGCAGCGCTTGTGTCTTACAAATGTTTTTTTTCATGCAAGGATATGAGATGATGCTAGCACGATAGCATGCTAAACTTCAGCAGATATCTCAGCAACTGTTTATTCTTCATAATTATTTGGTGTTCAGTTCATTGTGCTTTTAACTTCCTTTAAACTAGCAGTCTTAAATGTCTATGCAAACTCCTGACAGGCCTGTTAGTTGCCAGGGTGGATGGTCATTTTTAGATAGCCTTAATCCTGGTATTTGCAATCACACTGTATTAACAATTCTCTGGCCTTCGATTGTCAGAAGCTGTTGAATAAAAGTGAAATTAATTCAGTCATTCCTGTAAGGGAAAAGCAAAGATAAAGGCACGGAACTTTAAGCTGTTTCAAATTTGTTATCACTGATGCTTTTTAAAGCATTTAAACGCTGCATTTATTTTGAAAATCCAAAAACAGGTGAGAAATAGACCCTCAAACTTATAATTGAAGATCTCCTCCAAGCAGTGCAGCTAGAGATTTCATTCAACTATCCATTCCAGTCCCTACTTAATAAATATATCCAGTCCAACATCACTTTTATTTCTCTTATGAAAGTGATGGATGGACACAGTCTTTGTGTCCTTGTTGTAATCATACTCTTTTTTTTCTGTACACTTGCCAAGAACGTTCTGTTTGTGTTATGGATGATAACCGGTGCTGAGTTTTGCATTGCTTTATATTCATCCTTTTGCAATGAGAGGGTGCAAAAAAAAAAACAATGCACTTCCATTTGAAATGATTAAAGATATTTAGATCACTTTTAAATCCATGAGTTTAAAATTGCATGTGTAACTTATTAATGCACAAAACTGCATGTTTAGAAGTTTAGATCAACAACATGGTTGACGGCAGAGGTAAGCAGTTTAAAAAGGATTCCTAAAATTGGTAGAATGGACTGATGTAATCGAGGACATATATATAATGGAGAAAATGACCTACACTTTGAGACTGAAATCTGATAAACACCGAAAACAGTGGACAAAATGGATAGCCTATAAGACTCACTCAGCCCCATAGGGCAGGGACCTCTCCTCATTGTTGTTGTTTTTTTTTGTTTTTTCCCCCTTTTCCCCCTTTTCCCCTCTTCCACAGATTGGGTGTCCTTTATTTTTTTTGGTTTGTTTCTTTTGTGTTCTTTTTTTTTTCGTGTTTTTTGTTTGCATGTACTATAAAATTGGAAAAAGCACAAAATAAAAAGTTAAAAAACAAAAAAAGGATTCCTGTGATCGAGGATACCTGCACCAAGCCTCTAGAAGAGGCTTAGCTGTAGCCTGGAAACAAGTCTGTCTGGAGTGGTGGTCAGCTTCCCAATGAAGGCGAGTTTTGGATCAAATTCTAGGCTGGGAGTCAAACCCCCCAGTCAAACTCTTTTTTTCCCTCACCGGTGTTCCCACTAATGAACGGCACTAATTGATTGAAAACGCTGGTGGGAGGGGATGAGCAAGCGGGGTTTGAGAGAGTGGGGTGGGGGGTGGATTGCAAACAGTGTCTGGATCAGATCCAGACTTATGCGGGGGCCCACAGTAATGAGCCCTGAGTATTGTGGGCTTAAACGGAGGAGGGACAATAATACAGGGTACAGTGAGCACAAGTGAACAGACACATAAAGGGGACATGTGATCCCTCCAGAAGCTGCAGCCCTGCTGAGTTTATTTTTAATTACATTAATTCCTGGAGGTCAAATCATGGTGTGCATTTGTGGCTAAATATAATGAGATTACATGTTCAGTATACATTCTGCTGAGAGTTTCATGTGCCTCACGCTGCCCCGTTGTTCTTCTTGTCTTAAACTATGCAAGTCCCAAGGAACGTAATTGCATCCAAAATAAAATCAGCAGCACAACGCTATGTCTTTATTTTAAAGATAATACACTGCAGCCAAGGGAGCTTTGGTATGCAATCACTAGGATTACAAGAGAAGCGAGTCACCTTCCCCCTTGGAAAAAAAATCTAATTGTATCTCTTGTATGTGCAATAGAATTCTTTCCGCCACTATCCAGGGCTCGTGACCAGCAGGTGAACCAAGATCAAGCACAAATCAAAAGCTTCTCTTTGTTGTTCATTTGTACCTTTACCGTCACGGAGGCCTGACTCACACTCAACCCCACCATCCATTTCACCTCACTAATGGAAGGAAAGAGTCACAGCTTTCACTCATATCCATTAAAGCATAACACATGGTGCTTGGATTGGAATAGTACTCGCTGATATGGAGCACAAGCATGTCATATTTCTTTCCAACCCGTTACACAGCAGTAAATTGTCATTGTGTAGTGCCAGGCGGGTCAATTTCTTTCTCAAAGAGCACTTTTGCCACAAAAGAGGCAAAAGTGGTCAGAGATGTTGGGGAAAGAAGAGTGTGTTTGGTTTGCTTTGAGGATTGTCTTTAAATGGCAGCGATCTGGTGCAAGACTTCTGATGATTTGTGCACATGCGTTCCTGCATTCAGTGGGAATAGCATTACATTTTCAGGGATTGCATTTTAACATCCAGTAATTACAGTCAGTATTCTCAGTAATGCTCAATATCTTAGGGGTTAGAGACTCTTGATTGGACAGCGAAGTACTTGCCTGGTAGAAGGACAGATAAGCAGAAAAATGACTCTAAAGTTATTATATTCAGATATTTTTCTTGGCTGCTTCTTTTTTTCTTGCCATTGCCTTATGTTAACAAACGTTTTTGCGCAGAGCTCAGAGCACTTCACATAACCTCCAAATTTACTGTCCATCAGCAGGTAGCAGATGGACAGAAAACCTGGTTGCTTGTGAAGCTGAAATGCCTCATTTCCTTTCTCTCGTGTTTACTACACGCTGTGAGGTTTGTAAAGGAACATTAAATCATTTACAGGCAGACTGAGCTCTGCTGCATGCAAAAATAAGGTAACCGCTTTCTTCGCTGTTTGCAAGGAGCAACGTTATTAATGAAAAAATAGTTCTGGTAATTACTCTTGCTTTTCGTGGAACTTCACTTTTTTGAACTGCTAATTCATAAACTGCTAATTCTGCTAATTCATATCGCATTTCTGACATTTCTCCTTGTACTGCACTTCGATCCCGGGGTTTTATTCATGTGTGAGGGAACAAAAGAACAGGAGATTGACTGACGGATTGGTGCGGCATCTGCAGCAGGCTATGCAGATGTTTTACAGGTCTATTGTGGTGAAGCGAGAGCTGAGCGTGAAGTTGAGAGTTTGATTTTACTGGTCGATCTACCTTCCTGCCCTCACCTGTGATAGTGACCAAACGAATGAGAGCATGCATAAAAGCAAAATAAATGAAGGTGGCGCGGCTTTCCCTAGGAGATAAAGTGAGGAGCTCAATCAGCTCCAAGCAGACATGCAATGGAGCCAGCTGATGCGGTTCAGCACCTTTAAAAAAAAAAAAAATCTGTGTAAGTATTAGGAAACATCAAGTAGCATATTAACTGCACCTTAACATCATGTCCAAGCCAAACCTTTTAAACTTTTAAACTGTACCCACACTGAGCTGAGATTACGTTGTTCTCATATGTTGTAAACAGGACACAACGCAGCCTGGAATCATTTTTTATTGTCCTCATTATTTTCTTACTGTCTTACTGTTGAAACATGTTTTCGTTTAGAGACTCTTTATTAATTAATAATAGTCATTCTTTAATGACATTTGCTTGGAGTTTTCCTGTGTGCTGTGTGCTAAGACAAACAGTGTTGGGTTCACACTTCCACAGGTGTGATTGTGGAAGTGTGTGGTTGTCGCTCTGTGTTATGCCTGTGACGGATTGGCAACTTGTTCAGGGTGTACCCGGGATGTGATCTGGAACGGGTTTCAACCCCACTGCAACCTTCCGGGCCATGCTTTAATTTCAAAATGATGGGATGGACTCCAATCAACGGTGCTCATTTAAAATTAGCAGGAGGAAGTTGGTAAATTAACACGTAGCTCATGACGCATTTTTAAATACCGTGATTTATAAAAGAAAGCCACAACAAATGGATTTTATGTATTACTGAATTTCTGATTGTGATTGCTCTTATACTGGACACTGTCGCTCCTTAACCGAGGGGGACTGTGTGCAGAACAAAGGGGTGTAGCAATGTCCGCCCTGCTAGCAGGAAAAAAACAAACAACAAAAAAAGCTTGCCTCCGTCCAGAGCATCCACACGGGATGAAACCTTCACCCACTCTATGCAGTCGTGGGCCGGAGCAGACCTTTGGCTTTCGTTTAATTTTCGCGAAAAAAAATCCTCCAATTTATTCAATTTTGGTTTTTTTATGTTTAATTAATTTTACTCGATTTTATTTTCATTTAAATATTGTACGGTTATAAACCATTTCATTAGACGACAGCTACTTTAGAAAATGTCTTTATTGTGGCGCATATACAGAAACAAAATGCCTTCTTTAATGCAGCAAAGAGAATAAAATGCTGCTGACGCATGAATGCAACCGCTTTAACGATCTGCTAATACAATATGTAAAAGTGTGACAAATACAGGGGTCCGCTTTTTTGCTATTTTAATTGTAAATATTTCTAACATACCTTAGCTTACAAAGACGCGGGCCTACTGTCTTCCACCACGCAGGAGACGTCTTTAAACAAGTCCTTTTGGGAAGCCGGGTTTACCCAGTTGAAGTTGAGTGGCATTTTCTCTTCCGCTAGCTACTTGTTTGTTAATTTTTTTATTTATGTATATTTTAAAAAGAAATCCTGCTTTATTGTCACATATATTCTGCTTGTTTTAAGGGCAATATAGGGGCGACTCACTGCGCAGAGGAATTGACGCCCACTTTGAACGCCTCCAAAATCTGAGTAAATACAATAAAATAGATTAATAAATAAAAATGTATTTATTACCGTGTATTAGCTGAAGTTTTATGTCTGAAGTAGCAGATGATTATAAGACACACACACACAGCTTGTTTAAGAAAAAAAATTAAATTAAATTTATTTAAAAAGCAACCGACTCAATGACAGGAGTAAAACATTGTCCGTCGTGGACAAGATCACTTTGAAACGAACGTATACATCACTTCTCCACTGAAATTTGAAATATCATACTTTACAACTTCTTTACATAGGCTATAACTGCACTCAATACATACTCTTTGTCTAGACGTGATTCCTTAAATAAACTGGACGCTATCGGGTGCCTCAGCGAGAGGCGCGCGCCTCGGCAAGAAAGTGCAAGTTTAAGAACAGTGCGCGAGGCGCCGGTGTGTGTGTGAGTGAGTGAGTGAGTGAGTGAGTGAGTGAGTGAGTGAGTGGGAAGGAGGAGGAGGGTGCGGGTGAGGCTATAGATACAATATTCAAATCAATAATCAGCAGCCGTGTCCTGGAGATGAAATGCCCATTGCTGTTTTTTTGTTTACTTGTTTGTTAAAGTGCAACTGACAGTCCGAGGGAGGGGAAATACAACAATGATCATGTGTCTACATCCCGTGTTAGTGAATGTAACGCTAACCCCTCCTCTGGTGGGCCTTTAGTTAAGAACCAGTTCCAAACATGAAATTAATTGGCGAGGAGGGGGATGTGGGGGATTTTACAAGAGATAGTTTTACACTGCAAACCAAATCAAGGAGATGTGTTTTAGCGTCATATTCAGTCTTGTGAGCTTTTGTTTTTCTTGTGTGACTGAGGTTTGCTTGTTTTGCGCTGCTGCCTTCACGGTTTTGCTGAAATGTGAATATTTTTATTTATTTATTTTTTGAATCGCTGGCAGATGTGTTTTCGTCGGCATCAAAAGGAATGTGGAAAAGAGCGAGGATTGAAATAAAATTCGAGAGCTTCCTCGTTTGTTTTTCACTTTTGTTGTGGTTTGGTTTGCATGGCAAAAAACGCAACGATCATCTTTTTCTTTTTTCTTTATTTGTTTTTTGTTTTTCTTAAAGGGTTTTTAGGGGTCCGAAGTAGCCGGGAAACGTGAGAAAACTGAATACTAAGCCTAGCTCCCCACTTATTACTGAGATTAACAGCTAGGCTGTGGATTGTGACGTTTATTTCGAGGCCAGAAACATGTTTTCTTCATGTTTGTAGTTCGCGAGCCTTCCAGGCATCTAAAATATAAAAATGCAAGACTTCATACAAGACTAAATGACACGTGTTGCTGTGTACAATATTTAAAGACAATGCCAGTCTTTATGTGGCCGTGAAAACCATCTCAGTCGTTGTTTTTGCTCGACTCCTGGTCGCTCTGGTCATCGGTGAAGCACACGTCCACGTCGCTGTCATTGTCGCTCTTTTGCTCGGCTTCCTCGAACAGACCGCCCGGTTTGTCCTCCAGTTTCTTGACGGTCTGTCCGGGGTGTCTGGACTTGACGTGCCTCTCCAGGTCCCGCCTCCGCACCAGCACCTTTCCGCAGAAGTCACACCTGTAGGGCGTGTTTCCCTCAGCGTGGAGTCGGATGTGTTTGTTCAGGTTGCTGGGATCTCCGAAGGGCCTGAAGCACACCTTGCACTTGAGCGGCTTGTAGCCTGTGTGAGTCCTCATGTGGATTTTCAGGCCGTATTTCCTGGAGTACAGCTTGCCGCAGTAAAGACACAGATGTCCCTTTTTAGGCTTGCCAGAAGTGGTGTTGCTCGTGCTTCCAGCGGGGATGGAATCCAGCCGTGTCCGGTTCTTCTCTGCTGTGATCTCTGACAGCTGTTGTGTGTGCATGGCGATCTCCCGGTCAATGTTCGTGATCGACCCCAGGTCGTGGCTCAGCGAGGGTGCACCAAAGTATGACATGGATTCTGGGTACTTGAGGAGGTTGCTGAAGTGGAATTTCAGCGGATAGTAGGGGGAGCTGTATAAAAGCTCCCCGTTGTAGACAGTGAAGGGCATCAGGGGGATGTTACAGTCTCCACCGTAAGTCTTGACACCGTCGAAGTGAGGGAGGGAGAGTCTTTCAAAATGGAGACCAGGGGGCATTTGTGGGTAACGGGACGGGGACAGGCCGGAGTGGAAACGACTTTCTACGTGCTTGAAAGCTGAGGTCTCCTCCATGTGAGGCAGCAGCGGGAAACCTCGGATTGCGTTTGTGCACGGCACCATCGGAGATGTGGAGTCCATAATTGCAGGTGGGCACTTGGGAGGGTGGTTCCCTCCTGCGTTTAGACCCTCGCCCACGTTGCGGATTGGTTTCATGTTCCCAATGAGTTTGCTGAATCCCATAGAGCTCAGCTTTCCGTTGGCCTCCTCTCTGGAGC
Source organism: Mchenga conophoros (assembly GCF_057382185.1). NCBI lineage: Eukaryota > Metazoa > Chordata > Actinopteri > Cichliformes > Cichlidae > Mchenga > Mchenga conophoros. Next base: position 10,116,717 of record NC_140536.1, on the reverse strand, counting down.
TCTCCGCTCCCGGGACTTTTGAGACACCAGTTGGCTTAAAGGCTGAGCGCACACCAGGATGGAAGCCCATGCTGCTTAGCATTGAAGTGGTGGCGCCCAGGCTGAGGAGATGCCCCTGGTTTCTGCCTGAAGTGACGCTCATGTCGAGGGCCCTGTCCTGCTCCTCGGAGCTGCTTTTCTTTGACAGTCCCGTTTTGTTCAAAAACGGGGACGAGGACACCGCCCGCCGACCCGAGTCTGTGATGGAGGAGTTACTGTGAGCGCTCCTCGGTGAGGCGGAGTTGTTGGGAATGTCTCCAGATTTTGGTGACCTGCTGAAGGTCTCTGTGCCCCTGGCCTGTTCGCTGCTCACAAACCCTCGCCCGTTGCTCAGTGCGCAGTGGAAGTGAACGTGAGCCTTGAGTGTGTTCGGGTATTTGAATATCCTCCAACAGTACCAGCAGATATAACGCTCCTCACCTACAGAGACAACACATACGACAACAACAGAGACATTAATGTGGAGCGTTAGACCCCGTGCGTAAAATGGCAATAACAGCCACTGTAACTTGTAAAAAAAAAAACAACAACAACAACAACTGTACATGTAACCACACACACACACACACAAAGTCAAACAAACATAAGCTTGGGCTGAAAGGATTGAAAAATCAGAAAATACACGTTTCCCATTCCCAACTACATTATCGCAAAAAAAAAAAACAACCTATAACATTAAAACCTATTTAAATATCCCATTTACTCTGACAGATTTTTATCAGTCACTGCTACACATCACCTGAAATTTCAATTCAAGCCTAATGGATATGATCCGGTTTCTAAGATCTGGTGCCAAATGGTAATAGACACATGGAGCCATCATAATGACCCCCAGTCCAGCACTCTGAGGTTAGGCCTAATATAGATGTAATGATTTTGTAATCCTCATACGGGCCATTGTTTATGATCACCATCAAAAGGGCAAACGCCCAGCCCAATCTGGCGCTCAGAAAACGACGCATTGAATGCGGGACTTTTCCTCTCTGTGCTCTTTCCCGTGGAAGTGACAGCAGCTGTTGCTTGAAATCGCAAGTCCCCGGAAACAATGGCGGCGGCCCATCTGTTGACGCCTCATAATGGAGGAGAGCGTATGTCCAGGAGCGCACACGGTGTGTTGGGCCGGAGAATCAGGGCAATATACACCCCACATAAAAGTTAGCATTCATTAGCCCACAATACCTTAACGCACCCACCTAATTTACCGTGAAGCACTTGTTTTTGAATTTATTTGCTTTTGAATACATGAATATTAATGGCGCGATGACATTTGTTAACCTCCAGTCTCGCGACTGAATCACCAGCCTCTTCTTTCTCCATGGTCGCCGAGGCGCGTCAGTTTCTGCTTTTAATTGCTTTTTTATTCTGTGTTTCAAGAACCGCAACTACTTTGTGGCAGAGTAAGAGTTTTAAAAAACATCTTGAATCAAGTTTGATATCATTTAAAGCTTCGCCGCTGTGCTTTTGGGAAGTATTCAAGAGGCCCTTCCAGCTCGAAATTAAATGTGCAAGATAAAATAATCGCCTGTTGATGGAATTTCTAATGAAGTATCGGTGGATAATCTTTTTTAAACCGATTAAATTCTTCTGAGCTTCTTTTTTTTTTTTAACCAAGATTAAGTGTTTAATCCCCGACGCGCAAACGCCTACTTTGCACCAATTTGGCCCGCACAAATTGATTATAAATTCGAAGACGGGCTGATGAAAAATCTTAACCCATCGAGAAATTATCTTTCACAAAACTGAAATCCTCTTGTGTTCTGTATTTTAATCTTAGCAAATCGAATCATTTCATCCTAGCATTTTATTCCAAAAAATGATTTGCGTTGATGACCTGTTATCCACTGTATCGTCTTCATCCTCCCACAAGAACTAGTTTTTAATAATTAAACACCACCCAAAATACAGCTAAAAGTTCAGTTTTCTCTCCCTTCACGAATCTTTTTATTCCAGTAGGCTATATTATTCTTCACTTGATTTCTTAACCACGATATTTTATTTAACGCGCGACATGAAGAATTGCAAATGAATAAATAATCCGCCTGCAGGGAAGCAAAAAACATCCAATTGATTTCCATCTCTGAGCGATAAAGCAGTCACATTATGGGGTATTGGCAGTCATTTAACTGCACGGTGATAAAAACCCTCAACATGTCGATGTGTCAGATCTGTAAATCGGAGGCCATGGCCACAGAAGGTAGTGTTCACGTGAAAACGACACACGCGTCCTTAGAAGGGAAAAAAAAGTCACAGATTTTTTATGATATTGTTATTATTGTTGTTGGATTAAAAATCGTTCAACTGTCCACGTTAGCAGCACCACTCTCTGCAGACTCGTTTACCTTTCTCGTCGTGCGTGGGAGTGGCCGTGGTGGGGATGTCGTACCACTGGGCCAGAGCGTTGGAGTACCACACACTAAGCTCCTCTCCTGCGGGGATTTCTCTCAGCACGCGGTAGAAAATCTCAAGAAAAAACAAAAGCAGTGTTAACTTAAGAGTCCATATAGAGGGGCAAGGAATTTGCTCATGAGAAACTTTACGAGGCCGTTAACTGTGATGTCACGGGCTTAAAATATTCACCTGTCCGCCAGGCAGGTCCGACAAAGCCTCCAGGTTCTGCTCTTGGCTGTTCCTGGCGGCGCGGATTAATCCGATCCAGTCCGGGACGGGACATCCTGACTCATCTACGAACTCCCCCCTTACCAAGCGGATCTGAGCCAGGGGGAAAAAGAGAAACACGATGAAGACAAACGTGAGCAGTGAGGGCCATTTTTGACCATCAGAAAAAGGAACATTTTTAAAAGAAAGGTCGCTGCCTTCTTTAAAAAAAAATGCAGTTTTGCTATTTTAGTCTTTTTTCACATTACAAAAAACGAAATTGCCACAAACGACTGTCTTCCAAGTCGAGCTACCTGAAGGGTTCAGCGGCCACTAATAATATTCCTTAAAACGCGCTTAATGCGTCTTTTTCCGCTCTGCTGATAATTCATTAAAGAGGATGACACACGGGCCTAATTGAGTTGATATGGGAAACGAATTTGAGGAGTGTCAGAGCGTTTCTAAACTGTTCAAGGACATTAAAGATCGAAGCGTGACATTTGACACAGAGATTGCACCTGATGATCGCCGGCAGCCCGGGGCCACGCATTTAGACACATCAATCACCCCCGATGACAGCTTCAACAATAACACGGCGCAGTTCAGTTAAAGATGCTCACAGAGCCGCAAAGTCTTCACTACTGCGCGTGTAAAAAAAAAGGGGGGCAGATATATTGGTTTGCCCCCCCCCCCCCCATACTTCCAGTCCGAAGTACTTAAAAAGTGCAAAAATGCTGGTCTTTGAATGGGCATCATTTAACCCCCAAGCTTCACTTAATTTAAATAATTAATTGCTGATAACGTGGGTCTAATTCATGTTTCACTGTTTCAATCTAGTTGTTTATTTATGGGTTTTTTTTATTAATTTTATTTTCCTTTATTTTTGCTGATTTGTTTTAGGATGTTGTCTCAGTGGCATCTTTCTGTGGCCGGATTAGATTAAAATTAAACGGCTCATCGGAATAACAGGCCCGCCAGGCAGAGAAATGTGAGGCGGCTGAGGGGTTGAAATCCCACACAGCAGACCCGGGTCGCCCATTAGGCCGGTTAAGTAGAAGCACAGACTGACAAGTCAGCCGCTAATGGAACTCAATTATTTCCAACTTGACAGGCCAAACCAATTAAAAGCCTAACTCAAGGCCCGATGGAGTTTGACAGAGCAAGTTTAAAAAAATATACATCTAATTTCTAGTGTTGCTGGAGCTACTTATGTTTAAAAACATAAGATAATATACATAATTCTAATCACGTGTAAAATATACTATATAAATATAGTAAAATGCTTTAATGTATATTATATCAGCGAAAGAATAAAGCAGTTCCGATACAAACTTGGAATAACGAAAATGATTTTGAATAAAGGCAAGCTTACAAAAATAAATCAATCTTTATATCTTCCAAATTAATTTAAAAATAAAACCGTTATTAATAAAAAAAATATATAACAAAAAAAAACTCGAAAATGCAAAGTAAAAACAAGAACTTTCCAGAAAGAGACAATTATTCCACGTTTCTTCTTTTAATGCTCTAAACTTACCTTTTTCTTGGGCCCTACTTCCTTGCGGTCCGACACGTACTTCCCGAGTTTGAAGATGCCCGGTACCGGTCCAATCCGGAGCCCGGCCGGGATGCTGCAGTCCGCAAACACACTGACGGTGGTGGACGCCCGGGTGGCTTGCATGGCGTGGGGTGAGATCAGAACCATGAAGACTGATGGAGACGGAAGTATGGAGAGCGCGCAGGGAAGGGGGATGAAGCGAGAGGAGATGATGAGGACAGGCCGATGTCCGCCCTCAAAGTGACGCGGTGGCGTTATGCTCTCCGGCTTTTCTAGTGATGGAGCAGAGTAAGTTTACCCCCCACCCTACCCCCAGCCACGCACCCACCCACTCACTCCTGTATCTGGGGATGCAAGTGTGTGAGGGTGTTTCAGATTGGGGGGATTGTAGCAAAGAGGTGATGCTGTGCTGTAAGGTAGGAGGGAGAGAAGGAGGAGGACGTGGTGATGGGGGGTGGGAGCGGTCCTGAGTTTGTAGCAGCAGCGGTGACTGTGTGGAAGTGAGTGTGAGAGAGTTGGGCTCACCCAGCAGCTGTGTGGAGAGAGAAAACGGGCCGGCCTGGTCACATGGAGACTTTCCCTCACCCCGCTGTATAATGAATTGCTCCAAAACGGTCAAGAGACACAAAGGGCCAGGCGACCTTCCCATCCCCGAAATCCAATTTGTCAAGGCCAGAGAAAAGAGGGTGCAGAATCAAAGGTCCAGAGCGGCCATTAATCCTCAGCATGTGGCTTTGTCCTCCAGACAGTTCCGATATTTTAACTGACAAATCCACTGTATAATTTCTCCATAAATCCTCACCCTTTTCCATTCTTCCCTTTCAAGGCAGGTTTTTGGAAATCAGTGGCTACTTTAAATCTACTTGGCTGGCATTCTTTAGGCTTTGCATACTTCAAAGGGCTTTATTCTGCCTCCGCCTTTGTGTCCTTAGATTAACAAAAGGCGCAGGAAAGTTTAGAGGACTTGTTAACTTCTATTGACTCTCGGCGTGTGCCGGGTTGAGATCAGGCAGGTACTGAAAAGAGAGAACCACCAGCAGGAGGAGAGAGAAAGAAACAACCATCATCATCATCTTCACGACGCTCACACTTTGTTTGTTTGTGGCTCTCTTGGCTCAAGATACAACAGATTTTTTTTTTCTTTTTGGTTGCTCAGGGACACGAAGATAATAGAATTATTGCAGAATATATTTATTTATACCTTCATAAAAATACCATATATATATATATGGTATTTTATTAATGTATATATATGTAAACATGGAAAATCGTTTGTACAAAAGGCTGTTTCTTTTAACAAAGAAATATATTCTCAAAAAATATATTGTCATTGTTATTAATATTTTTATTATTATGACAAAAAGAAAAAAATATGCTCAGTCTGTCTCTCTTATTAAAAAGGCTAGAAATAGAAACGCTGGATTCAAGGTGATTCTACTGGCTGCTTCCTGTGGCTGGACTGACATAGTAATTGAACCTGTTGGTTGATTGAATGATTAATTGATTGATTAAAATAAATAAATAAATAAATAAATAAAGTCAAATAACCATGGTAACATCGCTGCCCTATGAAAGCCATGTATCTCCAAAACTTTGCATGAGCTCACACAGGCAGGTCTGGCTATACAGTGTACTTCTTTTTTTTTCTTTTTCTTTTTTTGCGATGTTAAGTCATTTGAGAATGGATGTTAATATATTTTAATTATTCTTTCCATATTCTTTCCAAAACTGTTATTTCTAACAACATTTTTCTTGGATCTGTAGCTCTTATGTGATGCCCACCAAAACCCACTTGTTTGGCGAACACAGTGTCTGTGTACTGGCAGACTTAGAATCACATTCACAATGAGGCTCCGCGCAGCAGGTTGTTTAAAGATACGGATGCTTTTTGATGCTGTCTATGAGTCTGAACTGAAAAAACAACAACTGGGTGATCAGTTCAGACCATGAACAAGTTGACCTCTGACCTGTCCACTGTGCACGTCTCCCTGTGTCTCTCTCTTACACACACACGCAATTAATGTAAAACATGTGGTACTAAAACTATCTTGGAAGGGGATTAGAGTGAGGAAAGACTGTGGGTATGCGACATTAGAACCAAAAAGATGGTGATAAATAAAGAGACCCCCCCCCCCCCCCCCAAAAAAAAAAAAACCCCAAATAAATAAATAAATAATTTAAAAAATAAAATGAAATAAAAGCACTTCATTAGTGCATTTCCGCTAGTTATCTCTCCACAAAATGAAAATAAACTATTTCACACAAAATGAAAATAAACTATTTCAGGTACTATTTTCCCCCTTCGCCCCCACCTCCCTGCGCTCCTCCACAGTCCTGAACTACACGCGAACAATCTCGTCAATGTTTTTGCGCCCGGCTGTGCGGGGGAGTTATTTATTAACGCCTCGCCATTTGCGACTGGTTCCCATCCACCCCTGCTTTGCTTTAAAGGCCCGCACTTCTCCACAGTGAAATTAATTATTCTCTGAGGAGGAGGTGGGGTGAATGAAAGGAGGAAAGAAAACGAAGAAAAAAGAGGGGAAGACGTTGCCTTTCTGTTAGCGGAAAAAGTCGCCGGGGTGAATCCCCGCTCCGCTGTGCGCTCTGAAGCCCTGAAGAGTGGTCAAAAGGCTCGGTGTCAGAGTGACGGCAGTGTTGGAGGCAAATGGGATGGAAAATTAAATGAAATTAAATGGCTGGAGCGGCCTTATTGTGCCTCCTCCTATTCTTTTTTTTCTATTTTTTTTTAAGAAAAACATTAATTACATAGTTGGATCTTTATTCAGAAACTATTGCGGATTCTGCGAGTGATCTTTCTTTTTAATGAACTCTTCTTCTCTTTAATAAACTTAAATAACGACCTGAGAAGAATTGGTGCTCGGAAGAGGTGGGAGTCGGGTTTTTTCTTCTTTTTTATGGCCCTCTCTGCCTGCCTCTTGCCAGCCTTTTTTGGATTAAAACTGTCTAAACGGTGGGGCTCTCTCTGATTTAACTGGTTGGCCATTAATGACCCATGAATATAGAGGAACAACCTGTCTGCAAAGCAACGCGGTAAATACGGAGAGCAATGCCCCACCAGGGATCTCCATTCATGCGCCCTGACTATACTTCAGGGGTGCCAAGGGTTCACCACCACCTCTCCTGGACTGGTTTCAATGGTCTAACCATTGAAGACCCCTCTGAGTGCAGAAGAAAACACATTTTTTATGTCGACCCATAAACTTTCTTTGGGTCTATTCAGGGGAGGGAGGGGGGAGAGAGCCCAATCATTGTCCCACTTAGCAATGTGGCCTATTTCTCACAGATTCCCACGTTTTAGAAATGACTTTGTTTTCCTCTAAATCCATTTATTTCTCCGCGTGTAAGCCAGCACATCTTGTGTAGCCCACCTCTCGCATTCAGTCGGTCACACTTAAATTTTGATTCAAGAAAAAAAAGGAGAAGACGAAAGAAAGACAACTGAAATCCTCGCGCGTATGGCTCTCTGGCCCCTCCGAATCCCACCCAGCAAAACAATCATTATTATTCCTTTCAGATTCGTGCCTGCTCTCAGAGCAGACCGTCCATCTTCTCCGTGCTTTTCTTTGCTTTTGCAGAAACACCCTCCCCTGCTCATCTATGAGGTGTTTCACACTCTGAGAAACCTGGAGAAAGATGCAAGCTGCACCGTGGGCAGACCAGCTGCCTTGATGCGGGTGGGACATTTGAGACGCGTTTGAATAGTAATTGTGCTTGTATGGGACTCCCACCAGATGACATGATTGGGATTTTAACCCAGACTAATATTCAAAATCGCATTAGAGAGGAGCCGAATAAATGGCATCCGATTCAGCGCTGTTCATGCGTGATTGCATTCAAAAAAAAATCCCTACTCAAAAGTGGGCTGCAGCGTTTTGGTATTCAAAGTCTCAACAAAGTTTTTTTTTTTTTTTTTTGGAAGGCCACTTTTCCCTGACTTCAACTCACTTTGTCTCGCGTGAGAAGACGCGGATAAAGGCGCGTGAAGTTCCGTGAATTGATATGTTTCGGTGTACCTTATAAATTCATACCTTTTCTCACTCGACCGCCTCAGAAAGAAAGTGTCACTCAGGCCGATTTTCTCTGCTGTCCGGCGCATTTAGCAGCAGATCTATTTGAGGAGTTCATTCCTAGGCAAATGTATGCAGGCAGGGTCGCCCGTGAATAGAGCAGCGTGTCAGCCGACCCTAATTGGGATTTAGCTACCCAAAGCATATGCGCCGAAGTGACAGAGAATCACCGGCTTCAAAGAAAGTCGCAACTTTTGCCCTTCTCGGTGAATCTGAGGAGCTCTTTCCCTCGCCCCGAGCAAAAGCGCATTTTTTCTCCCAGGATGAAGGTTAGTGACCCACTTCGGCGGGTTTGTCTCTGCAAGCTGGCAATGTGAGACAAACAAATATAAAGGCAAAGAGCACGCTTAAAGACATGATACCTTGACTCGCCTGCATGGCTGAATATGGTTAGACATTTTTAGCGAACTTCACGGTTATTATCTCAACAAGGAGGTCAATATTTTCTAACATTTTTCTGCGACAAGTTAAACGTTAAAAGAATTTAAAAAACAACAACCCAACATTTAATTCAGTCTCGTATTTTTTTACATCCTAAAAGGAAATTGCAACTAATAATAAACATAAGCGATAAAAATATCAATGATCAGGTACACTGTCTTTGAGGGTTTTTTAAAAAATATATATTTTAAAGGAGCGCATTTTGCCTCTTTGTTTTATATGCTGTGGAATTCAGAATACTTATTTATTTATTTATTTATATATTTATTTATCATATTTAAATAAAAATGTACACACTTTTTCCCCCAATGAGTTTTCTCAGTGTGAAGACGGAAGCACCATGGAGAGCTCCACACATTTAAAAAAAACACGTGAGGCTATCGATAATAAATGCTTTCCTGTTTCATTCTCACATGAGCGTCATATTTTCGACGGACAGCTTCGGGTTCAAACTAATTTCTCCTCCGTGTTTGAGTGGACTGAGCTCGTGAAAATGACGTGAGTTTAAAATGAAGTCAGTGCATATTATTCAGATAAATAATTTGTGCAGCAAGAAATACGGGGTTACACACTAAAATACTTGACTAAGTCTAATTTACTAATTTTCTTCTCTGTTCTTTTCCCCCCTTTTCTTTGTTTTGCTTTGACTGTTTTTGCTATTTTAAAATGTATTTATTGATCTTTTAATTAACTCACTCATATTTATCCCACGTGTATCACTGTTTCTGGTTTTCCTTTTTAAGTTATTTACTCAGAAAAAATAATAATAATTGTCTATTGACATATATCCACTCTAAAGCTGCCAATGAAACATCAAAAAATCTTCAATCAAACAACTAAAAGTTCCATTGAAGCCTTATTACGTTGAACTGAGGAAGCCTTTCTGGGTTTCCATCCACCGAGAATTATTTGTTTTATTTATTTACTTGCTATCTTTCCTGAGATGTGCCAAATTATAATAATAATGGTACAGTAATGTTACTGCTGCCATGACAGCACAGGACCACCGGTTCTACTCCAGTCTTTGTTGCGCTTTCTGTCTCTGATTGGTGTGTTGCATGTCTTCACTCTCTGCCCCTGAGCAGGACACTGAGCGTGTTTGGCATCTGCTGGCCACATCCAATCTCTCCCGATCAGCCGCAGTGGGAAAAGGTGTGGAAATGGATGGAATGAGGACAGGAAACGGCTGTGTGCAGTCACTCCGCTGCAGGACCGCATTTGAGTGACGGATTCCTCAGCCCTGCAGAAAGTGTCAGGGCAACCATCTCGACCCTCAGGTGACTCTGTCCCTTTCCCCCTCTCTTTCTCTGTTTTGCTGTTCCCTCATGACTTCCTTTTCCCTTTTTCACTCTGCATCATTTCAAGCCAAAGCCAGGATTCTAAGGAGCATTTCTTTGTGCTAAGCAAAACATGAGGTTTAACCAGCATTGAATTATTGCTGAATGACGTTCTCTATCCTCATATAAACTCTTCAAAAGGACACAAAATAAAAGAGCAACAAGGTAATTCAATGCTGATAGCTTTATTTGTGGCATGTAGAAAAAAAAAGGGGGGGGGGGTCACAAAAGTTTAGAGAATATGTTGAGTTGTCTAGTGAGGCATAGTTAAAGCCCCTGATTTGAAGCAAAAGGGTCAGTCATGGTCTTCTTGTCTGGGGCAAAAGGGCAAAGGTCAGTGTCCAAACATGGGGCTTGGTCAGTGCAAAGCTCAGAGGGGCGTGGAGGTTTAAGGGTGAGAGGAGGTCACTTGGGAATTCGTGTTGCTCACTCGTTGTCCGACTCATCGGCCGCTCCGGTGATGGTGTAGGTCTGTTCTTGGTGGTCCATTTCCAGCACATCATCCTCATTTTTGACTGTTCTGTAGAGAGACAGAGAGACAAAGTGACTGAAACAAGCATGTTAAACCACACCCGACTCTGTCACAGACCAGGTTAAGTCATTGTTTCTTAATGAAGGGTAGTGTTTGGTTGTACTTTCTGGGTGTGAGTGCTTGTCCTGTTTGAAAGAACTGCAAAAACACCTGATGGTACCTTTACCTAATGAGCACCGTCCTCCTCTCCGTCAGCTCCACAGCCTGCTCTGCATAGGCCTCGATGTTCTTATCATGTCCATCTGAGCCATATGTAGTCCCGGTGCCACTAATGCCACCCTTTCCTCCACCTGTCTTCCCCATGCCACCAGCAGCTGACAGAGCAGCATCGTCACTACCCACACCCCCACTTCCTCCACTGCCTCCAACTCCACCACCCATTCCACGGGCTACACTACCCTCTTCACTTATTCCTCCAGCAAGTCCAACACTCTTTCCTACAACTACACCACCATTTCCTCCACCAAACCCAGTGCCAGTTCCACCCATCCCACCTGAACCTCCAGTTTTACCACCTCCACCCATTCCAGTCCCACCTATGCTGCTGTCACTCTTGCCTCCAGTACCGAATCCCAGGTTTCCCACACCTCCAGCACCAGAACCACTTGTTCCTCCAGTGCCCATTGCTCTGCTGCCATTGCCTTTGCCCACAACCCCACCATTAGCTTCAGTACCTACACCTACACCCCCAGCTCCTAATCCATGACTACCAGTAAAGTCTGCCCCAGCTGATGTACCAGCAGGACCTTTTTTACCACTGGCTCCCTCAGCACCCATTCTTCCACCTAAACCTGCAATTCCTGGACCTGTTCCCATGCCTCCTGCATCTATGCCCCCACCCATTCCTACTCTGCCCCCAATGTCTCCCCCACCACCACGTCCTATCAGTCCACCACCCATTCCACCTGCACCTCCCATGCCTCCTCCACTGATGCTCATCCCGGCACCAATGGCGCTCATGCTACAGCTAGTGAGAGATAAGGTTTGCATCATGCCAGAAAGCCGCAGGTCCTCGCCCTCGATCAATTTTCTGCAGAGGAAAAAAAAGACAAAAAATTACCAAATTTATTAATATTCACTCAAAGACACAACCCAAAAATCATTTTCAGGTGGCTATTTTTCACTTACCTGTAAGTTGTGATCTCAATCTCCAGAGCCATCTTGATATTCAGAAGCTCCTGGTACTCACGCAGGTGCAGCGCAATTTTCTCCTTGGTGGATTTCAGCTCGAGCTGCAGGGCCTCAATCCGAGCCTATCAGGAAATCGGGGTTATAAAATGAATGTGTTGTTGTAGTGGCTTTGTGTTTGCATGTATGAATGTGAGAGCATGTGTGTATTTATGACTGACTCTGGTGGGATCAGGTGTGCACCCTGGGACAACATGAGCCAACATTTACCTGCAGGTCTTCCAGTTCTTTTCTGTACTTCTCTTGTGTCTCACGGATCTGAGCTTCAAGAGCCTCGTTTCTGGTCTGCATGGCATCCAAATCTCGTTCTTTACTTTGGATCTAGGGACAGTTTCAGCCCAATTATAGACACTCAATATTAATAAACGGTTCTTACATATTAATTTTCACTTGTAATACTCACATCTTTTTTGGCACTGGCTATTTTTTCTCTAACGCTTCGAACTTTATCAACATGCCTCGACGTCTTCTGGGTTAGATCTTCAAATTTGCTTTTATACCACGAATCCATTTCCTAACAGTGGAGAATGATAACGTTACAGAAGACTCAACTGTGTACTTTTCATCATCTGGAAGCGGTTTTGTGTGATATTTTTGTACCTGGAGATTTTTGGCTGCGATATCGTCATACTGGGTTTGAATTTGTTTCAAAGCAGCAGCCAAGTCGGGCAGAGTGAACGCACTCTGGGCTGAGACGTGAGCGGCGTAGATCTGTTTCATGAGTTCATCAATTTCCTAAACCAAAAAAAAAAAGAGAGGCCTTTAGGAATCATTAAAAATAAAAGGCAAACTTGGAATAGCTAATTCCTACGTAAAGATGTCACCCACCTGCTGATGGATTCGTTTAAGGAATTCAATTTCAACCTCTAACTGCTCCAGCTTCTTCTCCAAGGCAATGCGGGAGGAGGTGGCTTTGTCCACATCCTGAAAAATAAACAGAAGTGTTATCATGTATGTCTGCCCCTGAGAAATAATGTGTAGGCGACATTCACACCCAGGACAGTGGCTAATTTAATGTCACTCACTGGACGGAAGGCCTCAATGTCTAACTCGGCTTTCTTCCTCAGCTCCACCGCCTCCTCATATTTGACTTTGATTGCCTTTAGTTGAGCAGCTGCAGACTCTTTGGACGCCAAGGAAATGTCCTGAAAACCAAGAACGCATAAGTAAGACGCCTGTCTGCTAGATTTGAAGGTGAACACAAGGGTGTGCGCAAAATCTAGCTGAGCCTTTTGCATTTTATATTTCAGCTTCATTCTTGTGTGTGTGCCTGCCAGCACATTATCAAATCATCTCATCTGTGCATAAAACACATCTGACAACAGCTGTAGTCTGACACCCAAATACGGTCAGGATCCCCCTCAAATTGCCTGCCAGAAACGAGCTTGTTACCAGGTAAAGAACTTTGAAAACACCAAGTTGACGTCTTGTATCGTTGTTTGGGTGGATCTTCTACAGATCGGTGAGGTGTAAACTTAATGCCCTCTTGAGTGTCTAAGCAAAGGAAGAGCAGAGGCAGGATCCGGGAGATTTCTCGTCTCACCCTCTGAACTCTCATTTGTTCAGCAATCTTCTTCAGCTCTTTCAGCTGTTCCTCATAGAGCAGGCGCAGACCCACAGGCTTCTCAAACCGGTTCTGATAGGCCTCAATCTCAGTTTCCAGTAGCTTGTTCTGCTGCTCGAGCGATCGCACCTGTAAGGACACGAAAACTCAGTCTAAACCACACTCCACAAGATGAGAATTACTCCTGTGCAACATGTTTGAGTTCAGTGTGATATCTGCTTTTCGCTGCGCCTATCAAAATAAGTAAAATCGAGTTGAAAAAGGTTGTTTCACCTTGTCGATGTATACAGCCAGTCTGTCGTTGAGAACGATCATCTCCTGTCTTTCGCTTGTCCGGGTGCTGAGGAATTCCTGGTTTTCAGCTGAAGCCACATCCAGGTCTATGGCAGGCTCTCCGCTCGGCCCAACGCACACCATGGCACCTGCACTCACACTGAAATGACTGATACAAGTTAACCTACAGCCACAGGCACCAAAATATGTTCCTTTAAGTGATTAAAATTATTCCTAAAGACAGCCTGTAGAAGAAGAATTTATTTTCGCGGCCTCGCCTGTAAAACAAAAATCCAATGGCTTACCCTGCTCCTACCATGCGAGACCTGCGTGCTGCAGACATGGTCCTTCGTCCCACTGAGTCCACACGCATGCTGCTGGCCCCGGCTCTAGAGGAGAAGCAGCCGGTGGAGGCACGACGGGCCTCTCTCCTGGTGGGGGATGGGCTCGACACCCTGATCTGGTAGGACGAGCTGCTGCTGTCCTCAAAGTGACGGCGGTAGGACGAGATCCTCTCTGGGCTGAAGCTCATGGCAGCGGTTTCTATGTGGCTTTGGTTCTGTGAAGGGAAACAGTCAGTGGTTTGCTGCACTTTACTGCTCCTGAACCTTCCTTTGTTGCACTCTCTGGTTGTCAGCACAGTCTGAGGTTTTATACTCCCCATTGACAGTCATGCTCCTGCTCTGTTCAAAACAGCCCAGGTCATGAGCCGACGCATGCGGAATCTTGAACCTCCGTACTAAAGCAGGCTTGACCTGCCTCTCAGATATGTATCAGCAGCTTGTGAGAAGCAGAAATGGGCTGGGATCATGGCTGTGGGCACAAGTCTCTCAGACTCCTTATTTTATCCAAATCATAATGGGTTTTTGCCTGGGTTACAACACATCCACCACCTTAATGTCCGGCATCAGAGGACAAGCAGGGAGACAGGCAGGCAGGCAATGAGGCAGGGTCCAGTAAGTCATTGCAGCCAGTAGGTGCATCTCTGATGTGATGTGCTCTGATGGGACGAGGGACTTTAATTGAATGCTGAGCAGAAGCTAGAGGGTGACCTGATGAGGCTGTGGCTGCAGAGGAACAAAAGAGCGCTGGCAAGATTTTGACGTAAATTAGTACTTATTAGTCTGCTCTGTTTTCAACATATTAAAACTGGAGTATGCAGAAAAAAGAAAATGGAATTAACTGCTTCAGCGGGAAGATGAGGAAGCGGAAGAAAAGGAGGGGGGAGATTACAGTCTGGAGTTTACGGATGACATGACACAGTGATAAAAGGGCATAAATGCCAGTCAGCCCTGTTCATGGTTTACATTGACACCTACAGAATCACATGGGCAGGGGTTGGACGATATTACAATGAGCTCAATTATAAAAAAGAAGGTACCACAGCAACATGGTAAACCACAAAAAAACTCAAAATATGCATAAAGCCGATGTTGGTTTAGTCCGCTTAGAACATTAAAATCCAACTTATGAGATGATTTATTCACAGTTCCATGTGAAAACTTGCCGTGATGGATTAAGTGAGCATCTATTCTCTCCTACTGACCTCACATCTTGCAGCCGCATGGGACTTTTGGGAAGAGCCGGAATATTTCAGTCATGTGAATAGTCATCTCTCTACTAAGCTGCTTGTTTCACGTTCCACCAACCGTTGTTCACTATGATGATGCTTTCTGTTACAGTATTTATAAAACCTCACTTCATTTACTAAGACCACAAACTCTTATACATCATTGTGTGGTATTATAACTTTTTTTGCCTGATACTCATTTAAATATTTAATTATTACTTATTAAAATGGATGATAATATTGAACTAAAAATGCTTTGTTATTATCATTATTATTATTGGTGTTAAATGACAAATACCAGATAATTATATTATATTTAGAGGGTGGTGGCATTTGCTATGAAAGACGCCCTTGTGGCAGCAGAGAACGTTCAGCAAACTGATTGAATAAATGTATTATTTAATAATAAATTTAGTTAATAAATAAAGTTAAGACTACTTTAAGATACTCCTTTACTAGATGGAGTATCTCAAGGTAGTGGTTTTCTGTATGACATTATCAGTCCGTCAAATGTCAAACAGATGGCCTTATATTTGACTCTACAGTACTTTGGTATACAGAGTTCATTGTCAACTGAGTGACTGTAAGGTACCCAGGTCCTGTAGCTGCAAAACAAGCCCAGATCATCACCCATCCACCACCATGCTGGCAGCATGTTTGAGGTGTTTGTGTTGATATATTGTGTTTAGTTTTTACAAAATGTAGCACGGAGCATTATAGCCAAACATCTCCATGTTGGTGTTATCTGTTCAATGGACATTGTTCCAGAAATCTTGTGGTTTCTTCAGATGTAACTTTGTAAACATAATCTTCCATGTTCTTTCTCCTGGCAACCACTGCAAGCAAGACTGGTCTGTGTTTTTCTAACTGTCATGAACTTTAACATGCTAACTGAGCCTGTAGAGTCTGAGATGTTACCCTTGGGTTTTTTGCAGTTTTTGAGCGCAGTCTGACCTTGGGGTGGGGATTTGCTAGGATGTCCACTCCTGGAAAGCTTGTGGTATTGAATGCTCCAGACCAGCAAACTGCCAAAACGTCTCTTTTGATGGAGATGTTCACACATGCTGATGATCATTTGATCAAGTGCAATTACCAGTAACCATATGGATGCACATAGTTTATCACAGAGCTATTAAGTCCTATGAAAACTTAATTTTTTACAACGTTGTGTAAAGATTATTCTGTCTTGAATACCATGCAAAGCTTTGCTGTCAATTAATAGAATTTTTCACAAATTCTTGACAAATTTACCAATGGAACTGCTCATACAATATATATGCATCAATATATGGTATTAAATATGTTTAAGTGTTCATAAAACTATTTTTTCATATATATTTCTTAAATATTTTCTTATTTATTTAAAAACTGTATCAGAGAGGTGAAAACTCTAAAACAATCAAAATTAAATATTTATATAGATGTAAATCTTAAGTAAATATATTATTGCATCACAAAATTTTCTGATTCTCAAAAACTGTTTATTTTTATTTACAAGTCATTACTGTCAACACCAAGCTCAAATATAAAAGAAACAAAAATCCCTGTAAAGTGCTGAGGTGATACAACAATGTCAGGTATGTTTTAAAGCTATCAATTATGTCCCCAAAGAAAACCAATAAACACTTCTAGATAATTTACTAACGCATCTGAAAAGTCACCTAGAGGCCAGTTTCCTGTCACTCACAATGATTAAGCTGAATTTTAGGATAAACTAAAGTAACTTAAAACAATATTGTCCAAATTAAACAAGACAGTGAGATTAAAATTTGCTGATTCTGCAGGGACTTTCAGCTCAAGCTGTAAAAGAAGGAATAGGGAACAAGGTCCATGGCGGTGGTCAGCAAACTGTAGTGGAAACATTCTTCCCTGCTGAAAACAAACCCATTTATTATCACGGATGATGAAGGAACCTGTGGAGAGTTGGTGACAAATTCATACAGGATATTAGACAAGGACTTTCAATACAGTAAATCGTAGTACTTCCCCAGCAGCTGTCACCCCGGCAAGCCTCTCTATGCCTATTTATATCTGGAATTACTTAAACGAATGTCCTCTTAGGTCATCTACTAATCCTGCCCAATATATAAATAATAAAAATAATAATAAACACACACAGACTCAAGTTAAATATTAGTTTATTTAGCTTTGATAACTTTATTAAATAGTACATTTATTAATAAATGCATTAAGTATTGGCAAAGTCTGCACTGCCTGTTGAGCAATTTAATATTTACAATATGTCGACAGGAAATAATAAAATAGTTCACATTATGGAGTGGAAGACTTTATTTGCATAATTAATCTTTAGCACTTCAGAAGATTCTTTGAGCTTATTTCAAAAAGCTGTAAAGGGTTTAGAAGGAGGTTAAGCCTGAGAGAAATTAAAGAGGGGTTTCAAGAAATATTGTATGGCAGATGTGGATTTAAGCAAACTGGTTTCACCTCTTTGAGATTTTAACATTGAAATGAGGAGCCATGAAATTTTTTTAAGCCCTTTACAAGGCTGCGCCATCACTTCACATTCTAAACTCGAATAATTGCAAAAATAGCTTCAAATAAATATATAAATATCTTTCCAGTTCCATGATCACTGATTATGCTGCTCATGCTTCACCCAGTCTTGCCATCCTCCAGAGTAATACTGAACACTGAAACAAGACACAAAAGAAAGAAAAAAGTGAACATTTGCTTTGACGAAATCACACTTTTCATAATTTAAGACTTTTAAACAAAATCATGCATTTGTATGTGACTTTACCATCACCAGACAATCACAGTGTTTTAATACTTGACACATAGACATAGAAAATGTGATGTGGGACATGTGGTATCCTTCCGAGGAGGAACAGCATTGTGTAACTACAAGGCAATAACCTCAACTATAGTAAATGCTGTCTCATGGTGGTAACTATAAAAGTCTAAGTTTAACCACAATACTGATAACTTTTCTCGTGACTGAAAATGGCCAAGTCTAGTAAGAAACATAATGACGAGGTGGAAACCAGTGACGGTGACAGACATAAGCCAAGGACACATATCTCACTCTTTGTATCCCAGTGTGATGGCCGTGTTCAGCGCAGTCTTGCTCCTGATTCCCGCCAAACAAGTAAACACAACGTTATCTGTCTGGTGAGGTAATTCACCACCATACTTTTCTTTGAAGTCTTCTGGACCCAGCTGGAGTGCAGTGTTCACTTGCGCCACTGTAAAGTCAAAAACACAAAGGTTAAGGAAGTATGATGGGTTTGGTGCTCTGGAGAACAGTTGGTTGGAAGCATTGTAGTAATATTTTAGAATAATGCCCTCCTTCGTACCATATAATATGAAGTGGCTCATATTGCTTGCGTTTTACTCCATTTAGAATTGTATGTCAAATTGAGCACATTTCAAACCTAATTAAACTTGCCATTATGAAGCCACGGGGACAAAGCACACCTTCAAATGTTTGTTTTATGAACAATATAAAAACTGTGTATGAGTTTGCTTCATTTTGGACATTTACGATTTGTTATTTACCCCCAACCCACACAAACTGCAGTATACTACACTAGTATACAAGTCTACAGCCCTGGCAGCCCAGCCGGTGTTCCAGATCTGCTGGCGTTTAGATCAACTGGCGTTGGTCGAACAGATGTGTGTCAGTCTTGCGTTTCAGGAGCTGCTACCGACAAACCAGCAAAAAAACGCCAAATGTGTCATCTGTGACATTTGTGAGGTTGTCTCAAACACACTCCGTCAGTCTTGATGCTGTTGAACAACAAAATGCTTAAAAATGTGGCGAGTTTACCTGGTGATATCCTCATGCGCGACGCGATCGCGAAAACAGCAAACAAGTAACACCACGCCGTTGTTGTTCACAGGACACAAAGAGTAAACGATCGGGAGACTCTTGTCGTCGTTATCGTTCCCCTCGCACGGTTTATTTCTCCGAATTCAGCGTTTTTGCTTCACAACTACAGCGTGCTGTTTACTTTGTGCACTAACATGGAGTCGAGTCAACCAGCGCCACCTCTGGCCAAGTGCCACAGCCTACAGCCAGATCAACCTGTGACACACATCTGCACCACGTTTGAATTCGTGTCATGCACATTTGTACCTTTCAATTGTGTCTGTTTGTGCGTCATGCAAACAAACCTTTGAAATGAATGAAATATATATTTATTATCAGCCTACATTTGTACAAAATGCCAAATGACATACACATAAGAATCACCATCCTGATATCAATACTTTTGCCCATACGAAAAATGTCGTGAACACACTAATATTTCACCAGTGTTGTAACATCACATGTCGTTAGCGTAGTCTGTCTGTGTCTGCCCTCTGCAAACAAACATGTTAGAGTTGGTTGTGATATACAGTCTGCATAAGTGTGGTCAATCTAATAAACATTTGTAAGGAGATGGCAGTTACTGTGAATGTACAGCAGGTGATTAGTAATAAACAGCCAGACAATGACTCTGACAATCTCATTCAATCTTGCAGATTGCACCTTCTGTGGAAAGTGGTACCACACGGTGTGTGTGGACTTCCCTTGTGCAAAAGGCGACTACAAATGTTGTGGGTGCTAAATAAACAGAAAATAAACAGAAAATGCGCGTCGCGCATGAGGATATCACCAGGTGAACTCGCCACATTTTTAAACATTTTGTTGTTCAACAGCATCAAGACTGACGGAGTGTGTTTGAGACAACCTCACAAGTGTCACAGGTGACACATTTGGCGTTTTTTTGCTGGTTTGTCGGTAGCAGCTCCTGAAACGCAAGACTGACACACATCTGTTCGACCAACGCCAGTTGATCTAAACGCCAGTAGATCTGGAACACCGGCTGGGCTGCCAGGGCTGTAGACTTGTATACTAGTGTAGTATACTGCAGTTTGTGTGGGTTGGGGGTAAATAACAAATCGTAAATGTCCAAAATGAAGCAAACTCATACACAGTTTTTATATTGTTCATAAAACAAACATTTGAAGGTGTGCTTTGTCCCCGTGGCTTCATAATGGCAAGTTTAATTAGGTTTGAAATGTGGACAACAATGTTGCAGGTAGAGAGAGCAGTACTCACGGGGGACGTTAATGGAGCCGGGGATGAAGCCGTATTCTCGGAGCTCCCAGGGCTCTCGCACATCTATAACTACCGCTTTCCGCCCAACCAGGAGCTCCTTCAGCTGCTCATAACTCACGACTGTGCTCGCTGGCGTTGAACTGAATGTGCGGAACAGCAACTCTGCGTTTAAAAACAAGACAGACAATATACTTAATGCAGTATATGAGCTCCTTCAAAACATGACAGTGAGTCACTCATGTTAAACCTCACTTTTGTAACCGGGGCGAGTGCTGACACTGCTGGACACAGAGCCTTGTCCTCTCGGGACGCAAGCTTCAAACTGGACGGTATTATTCCATAAAAGCCGCGGGACAACACCGGCAAGTCTCCAACAACTTCTCAAGGCCATGTGTGATTATCAAAGCCAGATACTGCACTCTAAATTATCACTGCTCTTCAACACAAACCCTCACTTAAGCGTATCTGCGTGGGACAACTAAAAAAAGTCACAATGCCGACAATTATCTGCGCTTGCGCAGACGTACGGCTATCCTAATGGGCCAAAATTCTTTCCCCACAAATGCCTTAGTGATAGTTTCAAACAAGTAATAACTAACTATTTATCAACACAAATTAGCATCATATCCCCTAATTAGATCAAACAAGTGCATCAAGTAAAAACAAAAAACATTATTTATGTTGCATTCGCCGCCATGGGAAACTGGGAAACGCATAAAGATGGGAAACAAGCTTTTATTTACCTCTAGTAAAAAAGAGATTTTCCCACTCAACTTGAATGCAGCATTGGGCCAACCTGAGCTGCCGTAGTGCGTCACACATAACCAGTGCTGCCTGTAAATGCTAACGAAAGCTTGACACATGTTTTAAAAGTCAAGGGTGGAAACAAAAAGATATTGAGATAACTGTTGACGGTATTGCGCGTTTTTTCTTTGAATAGCCATAATGTCTGCGTGTAATTTTGGATAAAACACACCAGTTCAGTTTTTATCCTACCAAGCTAATGTAGCTGGCCTTTTTTTGCAACCCAGGAAGAGCTGACATCTCAGTGTTGGCTTCATATTAGCTGACAAAGTCAACATAGGAGCCTTACTTTAAGAGGTGAGTTAATACATATTCCATTTTCGCTAAATCTAGTATGAAAAAGATAAACTAATTTTTAAAATTTCCGTAATAAATGGGTTAGGCGCCTCTTATTCTCACCCAAACCGGGCTGCCGGGGTTGTTAAGGCCTCTTAATCATGGTGTTGTCCATTAATAGAGTTATCTGTCGTAAAAACTCTGATTTTCTCCTACTGCCTTTATTTAGCAGTGGCATATCATGTAGCCGTAGGTATTGTGACCGTTCGCTTCCAGATTTCTTGCAGTTTAGAAAACGTTTAGGTCAGTAGCATGTTAGGCGAAGGGTGTAAAAATTATTTCAAAAGGAGTCCACCAGGAAAATCAGCTTAAACCTACAAGCAGTGGAAAGTTTTTGATTGGTTAAATCAGTCACCTGATTTAATCGCCCCGAACACACCAGCTTGAGAGTAGCGTCAAACACACCAACTTATAACAGCCAAACCACATATTGCATTTACCGTTTAATTATTTATATAATCTTCAGCAGAGGCTATTCTGGTATGGCAAAAAAAAAAAAAAGAATTTTTGTTGTTGTTGTTTTTAGTGCTGTTGTCTTGAAAGTGGATTTCGTTGAGTCGGAGCCCAGCAAGGAGGAGTTGGCTTGGGCTTTTGAATGAAGGAGAGAAAAAACAACTGCTTTAATGAAAAGTAGTTTACTGAATATATATAAAATATGAGAAAGCAAGAGTGTAATTGTGCAAACATAATTAGTTATTCTATCCTAATATTTTTTTTTCACTATTGTTGGAAGCAAAGTAGTGCTTGACGATTCAATGTTTATTTGTTTATTTATAAGGAACCCCATTAGCTTCCACAACAGTGGTTGCTAGTCTTCCTGGGGCCCAAGCCATCAAATATCTCCAAATAAAATGTTACAACAATTAGATCTACAGTAAAGTTTTACAATACTGAAATGTAAACATGTGAATATTAAAAATTATATAAAAGCAGAAAACCAAAACAAAACACTCAAACAAAATACACAATTTCCATTACAAGTGATATTACCCTCTACAATTTTTACAAATACATTAAAAACTGCCTAAATAGGCTTTTAGGTGATATGTATGCATAGCTATTTGAATGTAAACACATGCTGTCATAAAGTTTTGATTTGGCACATTTCTGTAGGACTGTGCTGTAGTACAATGACAACACAATAAATGTGTGTGAGTGTGTGCATTTAACAATTCCTGATATAAACTGTAGGGGTTTTTTTTTTGCTATTTTGAAAGTACCTCATTCTGTTGTGAAGAAAATAATAATAGCAGTTGTGTAGTACCTGGATAAACAAAATTATGTGTGGGTGTCCTAAATGTGTAAAACTAAACCAGTGTTGTCCCTTCTTGCTTTCAGAGCACCAGATGCGGCTGAAGGACCCCTTCTCCTTGAAAGCCGCCGACATGACTAAGCGGACTAATAAACCAAGAAAACCTCGAGATGAGGAATCATCAGATGAAGTCAGCGGTAAGTCACCGTAACAGTACATGCCACCGGACTGTTACGGTTAAGACTATGAATTTTGACTTGGTAGAGTCCTATAGACTATTCTTGAGTATTTTTTGTCAATGTTGAAAAGTCTGTGAGGTTTCATTCATTATTCTTATGGGATCAGTGCAATTCACCTTCAATTAAAAGGATCCTTGCTTACAAGACACCTTGTCTGTTAACAGGACTGACTTGCCAGCATGTGAGTAGAGCAGTGGACCTGAACTCAGTAAAGAAATCAGTCCTCTCGAGTGTGTGGTCGGTATGCTCAGAGTGCCTAAAGGAAAGGACAATGATTGATGGCGAGCCAGCAGCCTCTCAGGACATTCTGGTGTGTCTAAAGTGTGGTTTTCAGGTAAGTTTTTTTTTTTTTTGTTTGTTTTTTTTAAATGATAAATAAAGCAAAATGTGATGCAGCAGAGTTTAAACTAAATTGAAATAAACAACAGAGTAAGAACGTCATTATCATATTCAAGAGTCTTTAATTCTTATTTGTGTATGAACTTGACTGCTTCTTTACTTTCATGTGTACACTCACTGGACACTTTATTAAATGTGCCTTAATAGTGCCGGGTTGGACTGCATTTTGCCTCTAGAACTGCCATAATTCTCCACAGTATAGGTTCAACAAGGTGCTGGAAACATTACTTGGAAACTTTAGTCGTTGTTGATTTGATAGTATCATACAGTTGCTGCTTGCATGTCCAAAATGCTAATTTTACATTCTGCCCTGCTCTGTTGCATCGAGATCTGGTAACTGTGGAGGCCATTTGAATACAATGAACTCATTGTCATGCTCAACAAACCAATTTTTTAAAAATTATTTATTTACTTTTATGTTGTTGTTCAATTTTGGTGAGCCCGTGTAAATTGTGGCTTCATTTTTCTGCAGACACAGTCTTCTGCTGCTGTAACGCAGCTGCTTCTAGGTTTGATGTGTTCTATGTTCAGAGATGCTCTTCTGCATTCCTCTGTTGTAACAAGTGGTTATTTGAGTTACTGTTGCCTTGGCTTTGTGGGGGAAATCATAGATCAGCAGTTTCTAAAATATTCAGCCCTTCTACCACCAACAGCCAAGCTATGCCCAAAGTCACTTATATCATCATTCTGATGCTCAGTTATTGCCCCTCCCCTTGAGGTTGAAGGTATTTTTGAGACTTAAAATGTGGTTTTAGTTTCAGGGTTACAATTAGGTCATGGTTAGGTTTGGGCTTGGGGTTAGGCATTCAGGTTTGTTTGTTAGGGTACGTGGCTAGTGAAGAAAATGTCCATAATGAAGTGGTTAGGCCTGTTGGAACTTTCAAGAAAAGAGGAAGTCTAAACATGACCCTGAATAAAGATTTTCACCCTACTGTGCTCTTGAAGATTTGTTGCACCTGAAATGTTGTGAGCCCAGAGTGTATTTTATGGTTGCCAACAAAGATTTCTGTTTTTACAGGGCTGTAACCAGTCAGGGATCCAGCATGTTGTGAAGCATCAACAGGCTTTCCACCCAGAGTCACACTGCATCACCATCAGTTTGAGCACATGGAAGGCCTGGTGAGAAACCCAGGAAGTTAATTGTGAACTGTCATGAAAAGAAGCAAAGGCTGCACACAATGGTGCCCTGTTTGTCACCTTGCGATGGCATGTGTCAGAATGCTGCCAGCATGTGAGCTCAAATAGAAAACAACAGGCACCTGCAGTCTTTTTGATCCTGGCTACCACAATTCTAAGACCAGTTTGTTTATTTGTAAATTATTTTACATCATTTTAGGCTCATAAATAATAAAATAAAATTTGTTTTCCACCATTATAATTAGGAATGGTAATCGAGAACCAGCTCCCAGTAGTCCAATCCATTGGAACCATTAGTCTGCCTGCTTATCGATCCTGCTTATCAGATCTTGAGCTCTTGCTGCAATCAGCTGATTTCAGTTTGTGTGTCAGGGGAGGAAAAAAGTGTCACAGTTTACAGCATGGATATGGACATTACTTTTATTTTTATTGCATAAAAGGATGAGAGCACGATAATGAAGTGGAGACTGCTCCAAGACAGAAACAACTGCATTATATTGTTAACACAACTTTGGCTCTTTACAAGCACTTTCACCGACACTGTGCTAAGCTAGATGGGATGTTAAAGCTGAGTAAATGCTGACACCAGAACAGCACCGTGATAAAGTAAGCAGTTATTCGCGGTGAAGCCGCTGCTTAAATTCAACAGGTAACAGAGCCTGAGCGGTCTGGCTGCAGCCTCCGTGTCTACCTGTTCATGTTTCTACAGTAAAATCACTGTGACGATCAGTTTAAAGTCTCTTTTCTGGTTTTCATCTTTGATTTGTGTTCATACATCAATACTAAGAGAAAGATCACGTGTGTTCTTATTAGGATAGGGATTTGTGCTGGTGTGTGGGGCTGTAGCCTGTAGGTTTATGTAGTTAAATGGTAATTATGAGACGTTGCGTTTCAGATCATTTTACAGAGTAACATGAAAGTAACGTAATGAGTAGTTTTTAGTAGAAGTAATTAAGTAGAAGAACACTTTAAGAAAGGTGTTCTGTGTAATATATGTAATATATTTTTGAGTAATGACCCCAACACTGATTCATTTTTATCAATTCCCATCCCTAATCATGATTTCTAAACTGCTTTCCACTCTAGCCAAGCAATTCGGATGTTAAATACTGTCTTATTAGTTTCTAAAGTAAAATGAACCCGGTCTTATTAACCTCTCTCTTTGTGACAGGTGTTTCGAATGCAGTGAAGAGCTCTCGACTCATTGCAACAAGAAGGCCTTGGCTCAGAGCCTGGACTTTTTACAAAAGCACTCTGTCAAGGCAACATCAGGTAAGGTGTTTTCTGGCCATCCACTGTTGTCAAATTAAGCCTCAGTTATACAAAACGTACATGCTTACTGCAGTTTCAGCAGGGCCAAATGACAGTGTAGCTCAAGATTTATCATTCCTTTAAACTGGTGATCCTTTCTTTAGTTGAATACATCTCATGTTACATAATTTGCTTAATATTCTGGTCAGTCTAGGTTTTGTGTCTATGAGTAGAAGGCAAAAGCACATTAACAGTATATGAGCCAGTTAGCGGCTGCGTTGTGGCCAGATCCACAAATAAGACGGGCTCCTATCAGAAAAGTTATTCTTCTAAGTGAAGGGCTGACATTCCAGCAGTCGGCTGCAGTACACCTGCTCCCCCTGGTGGCAATGGTCATGTGAAGTTTGACCTACTGTTCTTCATGCAGAGACACCCCACACTATTCAAATGGGTGAAATGGTTGTCTGATTTTTTTTGTTTTGTTTTGTTTTGCTTTTCTATGCTGCTAAGTGCTTGAAGAATATTCTTTCTACCCTTCTGTCGGTCTAAAATTGAATTAGAGCAGCAAACTTGTCATTAAAAGCAAT
This sequence comes from Mchenga conophoros, assembly GCF_057382185.1. Lineage (NCBI taxonomy): Eukaryota > Metazoa > Chordata > Actinopteri > Cichliformes > Cichlidae > Mchenga > Mchenga conophoros. The sequence continues at coordinate 10,090,459 of NC_140536.1, read as the reverse complement.
AAAACTTACTAGAAATACTAAGAACTAGATGTAGAATAGAGTTGGATTTTAGTTGCAGCATTTTCAGCATTACTTACTACCTTCAGACTTGTCCTTTTCCTTCACTTAGACCACCTGAGCCCCCCACCCCACACTGAGTCAGTCATCCATATAGACATCAACTCCCATTCTCAATACTTACATGTACCTACACCTTCAGCTCAGTGTGCATCTCTTGCTTTGTGCTGGCGTGCTGAAAGACCTCCTAGCAAACTGTAGTTGATCAGGGTGGTGGGCATCATCACTTTCAGTCTCTCAGGCCGTCTCTGCATCGCCCGCTGCATGCTGCCCAGTTGCCAGTGGCCAGAGGCCAGCCACTAAGGCCCAGGCAAGCTGGTCCCCAATCTAAGCCATGGCTGTGGAAGTTGCAAGATTGATTCTGCAGCTATCTCTCCCCTCACTCCCTCCCTTGCCCCCACCTTGCATATTGCATGACTGCACATATTTGTGGAATTAAGCGCTTGAGCGCTGCTTCCCCGGCTGGGTTCCCTGAAGAACAAGCGCAGCTGCGCAGGGTTCAGCCCTGTGATCTGTCGTTCTTTGTCTTTCCATCGCTATCCGTTTCTGTCCCTAGCTTCCTCTGTTAAGTTGCTGTATGTCTCACCACCTCTGGGCCTGTGTGCTGCACTAGTGGGAGCCAGGGTCCTCAACAAGTCTGAGCAACTGGATCCTAACAGCTGGAGCGCGTTAACTCTCAGTGGACATGCACACACATTCACAGATACACATAACGCCGAATGTTAAAAATAACTTTCAAGTCAAGCAGATACCCTATTTTCTTCCAGCTCATACTATACACTTGGCCTCTACAAAGAGCTTTAAGTTTCAGTAATACACTTAACTGAATTCTCACTGGCACAAAGTGTTCTTTGCAGCACAGAGTACAAGCTCTTCCTGGCACAATAAATCTGAATGTCTTTTCTCCTCTAAGTACATTACATACCTGAAAAATTCAGATTCTTTGAAGTGTTTTAAAAGTGTCTACATAGTGTGTGTTACACACAGACTCTAAAAGAAATGTACAGAGAATTCATAAGTTAGACATGTGGTGGGTTGACAAATTTACATAGGTATACACTTTTGATTTTGTGTTGTTCATTTTTAAAGACTATAGGTGAGCAGTGTTGCGTGTTTTGTTTTATATACCTATGTCTGTGGAATAGCCTTTTTTTGTACACAGTGCCAGGCCACAGTCCGTTGTTGGTGGGGATTGATCTGCCGAGCTGGACTGTAGCTACCAACAGCTTTCATGCAGCTCTGCTTCTTTGAATTATGTGTCACCTTTTTGTCACCTTTCTTGCCACCTGATTGTTCCACACCGGTCGGCCAAATGGGTATAGAAGCGGACAGCCATTGTTGCAGCAAAATAGATGGTCGTTGCTTGTTGAGGAGCTTGTGAAATTGCATTTCAGTGGAGGCCAGGGTTTCTCAAGAAGCTGCTGTTGTACTCTTGTTTTTTTCTTTCTTTCTCTTTCCTATAGTCCCTAAGCACAAAAGAGCCCAGCAAGGATTTTTTTCCAAATCTATAATAATTTTGTACAACAACAGCTTCAGGAAGAAAGAAAGTCGATTAACTGTGGTCTCTCACCATCAAGGCCTTCAGCTCAAGTGCCAGAGTCCCGGGTAAAAAAGCGACTTGACCTCAGGGGGGCTAGAATGCAGCATGTAAGACAGCTGGGGAGTCTTTGTGGAGCAAATTAAAATGTTTGTTGTGAATCGAGTCATTCTTTGCATTATAATTGTAAGAAAATCTGAGTGTTAATATACAGTATCACTGGACTGCATGTGTGTATTAATGTATTCAAGCAATTTTCTTTAAATATCTTTCAAAATGATTCAGGGTTGCTTTACAATTTTTTTTCTTTTTTTTAACATAGCCAAATCATCATAAACATCCTTGTATTAAACATTAATTTTAACATTAATTAAAGCCCACCCTGTGCACATGAACTTGCACCAGTAAAGCCTTATCCACATATAATGTGCTTCATTGGTTGTGTCATTGCTGTGTGGTTGACAGCTTGCTATAGTCGACATTCCTAAGTTTTGAATGTGAAGGTAACCTTGTTGCATGTTTCCAGTAACATTCTAAATGGAGGACTTTGACCTGATGTCAGATTGCGATATCCTTCCCTCTCATAGGTTGTTGCTTCGGTCACTCTCCTCTAAAAGCGCCAGACCAGTTCACACAGTTTTAGTTGATATCCAGCCACGTTGCCCTGTGTGTACGCCCAACATTTTCTGCATTCCCAATAGGAGGCATGCAGTAAAGAACTGTACAGACTGCAGCATCACTACTACTGACCTGAATACAGTGCACAGTCGTGTCAGACAAATGTAGCTGCACAACTTATATATGTGCTCTGCCTTTGTTTCTTTTCCTATTGTAAGAAGTTTCATGTTCTCATATCTGCTGACACAGACACGGACCCCTAGGTAAGAGTCAGCACATCAAAGCTGCATTAAGTGGCTGACTCTGAATGTTGCTGGATCAGAAATAACATGGATTTATCTCTCATTTCCCTTTTATAATTTTTTTTCTCCAATTCTCAAAGGCCAAAACAGTTTTGTTTGCAAAAAGTTTATTGCTGTGTGGTGTTGGTCACACTCACATTAAATCCTTTTCTAAATAGGTTGCTGTCATGGTGGGAAATTTATCACATGTTTATATGAGGAATATTTACATATTGTTTGCACCAGGGCTGTTTGTCTCTGTTGTACTCAGAATTGCACTTCTAGCCTCCAGTTTTGAGACCGTGGCTTAAGTCAGAGATATTCTGTAGTTGGATTACGGCACTTTTATTCACCTGATTTCTTCACCCTGGTTGTTAATTTTGTAAGCCATAATTCTTAGTTTACTGTCAGTTTAGCTTTGCCGAGTCAGTAGCCAGTAAGAGGCTTGTCCCATGGTGGTGCTTTCATGGAGGTAATCAAGAGTGCTTCTGTCTTTATTCCCACCACCGCACATGAAAGTAGGCCAGATAGTGGGTAGTAAAATCTGTGTGCTTAAATGTGTGTGTGTCTGTAAGTAACATGGCACTGGGTTCTCTTGGCCTCAGATGGCAAGGAAACGGGCTTTTCATGCCCTGCAGTCACAACAAATTAGCAAATTAATAAGACATTTGGTGTTGCCTGGCCTTCCTCTTGACTGGCTGCTCTGCATGAAGTGAGCCGGCCTTGGCCCTCTGCACTGCTGCACTGTAAGTGAATGTGGATGACGCCCACTGGCCTTTGCATTTGACAGTCTCCCAGCCCTGTGAACTGCATTAAGAAGGCAGAGTAAAGGCCTTTTGAAAATAGACTTTTGCAGACTCCTGTGCTTTGTCTTGATGATATCAGTATAAATTTACATTAAGTTTCTCTTAGATATAAAAAAAAAAGTCTTTGTGGTGCGCTGCTGCTAAAAATAAAGTTGAAAATATTAATTTTTAACAAAACTGGTTATGTTTTGTTTTGTGAGCTTGAATTTTAGTCTGATGTTAGCCTTGCTTCAGCTTGATAATGTCGAACATGTAAGGCAGTTCGTTGTTTTTTTCTCTTTCTCTTTTGCAAGTACTTTTAGTAATATTCCCTGCCAAAGTAAGCATGTTTCTTTGTATTTCCGTTGTGTGAAAAAGAGCAGGGAGTACAGGAGGTGTTGGTGTATATGCATGCATGTGGGTGAGCTCGAGCACCACGATGCTTTCCTCTGCCCTGGGGAAAGGCTCCACAGTGTCACTGCTGCCCATACTCGGTGGCTGAGCAAGGAGAGCCAGGTGGTGGTGCCGAGTGCAGCACAGTCAAGCGTGGATGCAGCTCATGCTGACATTTGCCTGCGCTGACTGCTGCGGGGAGAGGAAAAATCTGCTTTTCCATATGCTTGTGCTCGTCGCAACCCTTCCCTCCACGCTCTACTCCCCCACACTGTCCTCTTCTGCCCATCGCTCCCCCACACCCTCCTCCGCCTCCAGTCTCAGCCAGATGGCTCCCTGAACATTGTTTACCTTGGGTGACGGTCCCAGATGCAGTGTGTGTCCATCGGCATCCCCATTCCATCCATTTCATTCCCTCATTCCTCTGCTTCTCTCTTAGCTCAAGTGCAGGTCTCGGCTCTCGCACTCATGTTGCACTTTGTTGATTTTTGTGTCTCTCAAATACCACAACAAGTAGACATGCTCATTTACACACTCTTACTCCCACTCAACTATCTCTTCTGCTCAATTGTCCATACTTGCGTAAATGTCTCTTTTCACACCTTCTCAGTCTCACACCAAAACTCCAAAAATACACCGATTTTTTTTTTCCCTTCGATCAGGCCATGGCCTTTCCTCATCCCCACTTGTTTTCCATGCATTGTATGTGATGACATATGGGAGCTCCCTTATGGCTGCATATTGAAATTGAAAATAGGCCTCCAGATGTTGCCAGCACAGAGAGCCAGATGCATTTAGCACCACTGGGTGGAGCGTCTCAGCAGCATGTTGTCCCGACAAGCTGAACCTCGCCCCTGCCTTCTTGATCCCAAATCTAGAGGACAAGCTTAAATACGCTTGCTTCATTTCTCATCAGCGCTAAATATTTTCTGTTAAAGCAATATAATTTAAGGCAGCAGCATTGGTGCAGGCAAGAAAATACAACGGAAAAAAAAAACTATGCACTGTGCATTGTGACAGAGTTGTTGTGGTATTTCTTCTCAAATCTATGTAAAAGAAAAGCTGACCTTTTTTTTTAGACACTGTTTAGTGGAATTTGATTTAGTATAAAATGCAAATTTTTAAGGCCACAAATAAAAGTCCAAGGCTCACATTCCACCGACTGTGACCAGGACGGTCGTTTTAATGCCCTTGGCCTTGGGGAGGGAAAGCTTGCTTGGTAGCGGCCAAGAGTGGGCTTACCTATCGCTGTATGTTGAATAGCTTTTTCAGTAAACATGCACAAAGAGTGATTCTATAAATTCAATATGTGCAAATGCAGGGCCATTTTGTTTTGAGGAAGAGAATGGCAAGAGCAAAGGTGCAGGTTCTTTTAAAGGTTTACTGTTGTATTGAATTTCTCGGTTTGGACATAAGCAGGTTCAGGCTAGTGACCTCGCTGCTACCTTGCTCTCTTGACTCGCTTATATGTATAAAGTGTTCATGGACCAAACTCTCTTTGTGTTTCTCTGCAATTATTGGATTTCTCAACAGCCTTTGGACCTGAAAGTGCTTCCATCAGTCCCTGCAAGAATTTGCCATTTTGTAATGAAATGTCTTATTATCAGCTCAGAAGAGAGGTTATATTTTCTATGCAGTAGGAAACTCATTGAATTTTTTTTTTTTACGTCAACTGTTGTAACTTCTGTTCAGCAATATTTTTTAAATACGATTAAAATGACATGAAAATCCTTTGACTCTGAATTTTTTTAATACTACAATAACAAACTATTAGTTTTTTTTTTTTTTTAAATCATGCTGGCGTATTCACAAATTCTTTACACTGAGGACTGACTACTGCTAAGAAGAATTCAGTTCTCAATGTTAATAGAATAGAATAGAATAGAATAGAATAATCCTTTAATTGTCCCACAAGGGGAAATTTGGTTGTAACAGCAGCCAAAAAGACATATACAAACAAACAGGACACAGGACACGGAACAGAATAATATGGATGCCATTCAGAGCGTATTGCAAATGGCATATTTCAATTGTCCTGTACTGCATCAAAGAATATATTTTAGCTTTTTACAAACCCAGCTTGAAAGATTGCTGCAGTCTTGGTCATAACAGGGATTGTCCGTGTTCACTTCTATCACTTGTGCCTTACTCTGACCACAGGGGGGGGGGGATCATCTACAAGATGATCTGCCTCACTATAGCGTACTGGGCTAAAGACTTTGGCCACTATTTCTATATATACTACTAATTTTCTAGAAAATGGAAAATGGTTGTTGTGGTTTATTTAAATGGTAAATGGCCTGTATTTGTATAGCGCTTTACTTAGTCTCTATGGACCCCAAAGCACTTTACACTACATTCAATCATCCATCCATTCACACACACATTCACACACTGGTGATGGAAAGCTATATTGTAGCCACAGCTGCCCTGGGGCGCACTGACAGAGGCGAGGCTGCCGGACACTGGCGCCACCGGGCCCTCTGACCATTTAAACATATGCAAACATAAAGGAAAGTACAGGATACAAATCAAAAACTGGGTTTGTACAATTCTAACAAGTTCATGTGCTCATTATTTTTTAAGAAGCACTCCAACACAATCCTCTGAAATTTAGCATTAAACCATGGCAGAGCCTCCAGCGTGCTTTTAAGACGGCTGTAGACACTGTGGTAAATCTTTCCTGACCTCTGTAAATACTGAAAAGATTTTGACTAATAATTTCACATATTGATTCATCACTCCATCAGTACTGTTGCCACTGATCTTCAGTCCAGTTCTTGTATAAGCCTTTTCTCCCTGTTTCCGTTCCTTAAGAATGGCTAACTGCCAGCAACACTTCCAGTGAGACCATTTCTGATGAGGCTTTAGTGAACAGTAGAACTGAAGGGTCAGATGCATCATATTTCTTTTTGAGCTATGATGACTTCTTAGGTGCATCATACCTAGATATTTTATACCAAGTTTTCAGCTAATAGCTCTTTGGTAATCACCTTGCTGGTGCAAAAAGTTTATTATATACCTGTCAAAACTGTGATTCTGACATTATTCACACATTCTAGTGAAGAAAAGGAAACAAATTGTGTATTGCAACAGGCTGCTATTACAGTTATCTGTTATGTATGGATACAACACTGGTTCATCCTTAATTTAGGTGCATTTTTTTTCTTTTTAAGTGGATTAACAAAGAACTAAACAAAAACAAGAAAATATTCCTCTAAAAAATGAGTGAAAAAAGAGCTTCAGAAGAGTTTCAGAAAGCCTGGAGAACTATTGCTCAAGACCAGTTTAAAAGATTACAAGAAAGTCTGGTTGCTGGGAAGCAAAATATAAAGAAATGAACGGTGGCTCAATGCTTTTGCCCTTTACTGTTTAAGGCAGAAAAACAGATCCTGTTAATGAAAATCCCAAAGTACTAGGACTAAATAGACAAAAATATGATGAACATCAAGTTTCCAGATCATTAGAGAAATTAAAGAAAAGCTTTCTCCTGACAGACAAACAAATCTTTCAAAATATTCATGAATTAATTTGACAAATGAAATGCACTCTGACTGAAATATCTTCTCATTCTTCACTGCAAATAGGTAATGTTAATTAAAGAGTAGTACATTTTTGAGTTGCTTGTGTGTCTCATTCCTGGCTTGGTTATTGTTTAGCATTTAAAATAGTCTATTTTCTTCTTTAATACCAAACAGAACACATTCATTGTTTCTCATTTCAGTATTCAGCTGTGTACAGTGATCGTTTTAGGGAGTTGATAATGGCTACATTGGTATTCTCATTACTGCTGGTTCACTGCGTAGACCTCTTTCTGTGCCTAAGGCTGCTAAATTAAAAAAGCCAATCTGTAGAGGATTATGGTGTGTTCCCACATCGGCGTTTGTTTCTGAACAACAGCTGCGTTTTACCTGAAGAAGCTGCAACTGTCACATATTTATGTTTTTTATTTATTCATGATTTTTTACCATGATAAACTCCAAAAGTAAGATGTCATGTTAAGAACAATAAGTTAACTAGTGAAGAAGACTAGCATGTGTCAGTAACGTGTTATTGTTGACCCATCATGGTTTTAGCTATATTGCTAGCTGCTGGCACGCCATCAGCCCACACTGCTCCAGTACTAACTCTAGTCTGTCCCCAGCAAGCTGTATGCCACTGTTAGATTCTGACCATCTGTGTCTTACTTTCTGTGGAAGGTTAGTTTTCATTGGTGATCAGGAGTAACAGCTGGCTCTGGAGAGCCATCTCTCCAACCCCAGCCCCCACTCCTCCACCACTAACCAGCGGAAACTTCTACAGCTGTCATCTGCTTTCCCAAATGACCCAGCTCTCCTTCCAGCTGCCATCCCAATACCTTACTCCCAGTCCCAGTTTTGGTGCAAGGCAAAGTCTTTTTTTTTTTCTTTCTTTTTTTTGGCCAGTATTCCAGGACAATGGAAATTTGTTCAAGACCCCCACTTCACTTGGTGCATCTTGACTTCAGTCTTGTTATGAAAAATAATATTAAGGTTTAATTCAAAACCACGTGCACACTATAATCCTGCCATTTAACTCTAACTTATAGCCTTTTACTGTACCTCTTTGTTTTATGTGTTCCAGCAGTATCACCCAAGATCATAAAACTCAGAGAAGAACCACCAGATTATGCTGACCTACCAAAAGGCAAGAGCTCAGTCAGCAGTGCTTTGGTCCCTGTTAAGGGAATCAATAACCTTGGTAACACCTGCTTCTTCAATGCTGTTATGCAGGTTGGTATTGCTATTCTGTTTCTGTTACTCGTCCTTGATGATTTTGTTTTTACTTGAATCTTACTCTTTTTATAATATTGGGTCAGAACTCAAGAACTGAGAAACTTTTGCCATTAACAGAACACTAAAATATTCAGAAGCATTGTTTTTGGCATACAGCTCCCAAGGAAAGTGACACCAGTGGCATCCTTTAAAAAGAAAGAAGCCATAGATAGTAAATGTGCATGAACTCTTGGACATCTGTGGAAGACAAGAGTGGTGGATGATCATAGTATCCTTTCTATGGTAAAGAAGAACTGCTTGAGAACATGCAGCCAGGTGAAGAACACTGTGAAGGAGGGAAAAAACACAGGGTGTTCACCACGAGTTGCAAACAAGTGATCTGTGGCCTGAAGCATACTATGATCTGAAAGACAGTAAAACTCGTATCAACTATATTGTCAGCTCGCTTTCAACAGTGTTGACTGGTTGGTGTTTGCAACTCAAAGATAAGTTAAAACATATTCTGAAAGCAATCCAGACACTTTTGAAGGTAATGAAGTGAACTACTGCAATGGCCAAGTCTATCACTTACTTGCAATACTGGAAAGCCAGAAAGACCTTCAAACAACTGGAGACCACTACAGCATAAAGGCCTGGAAAAGCATCACAAAGTATCAAGCTCCTCCTTTAGGGAGGTGCACGGATTCTAAACATCAGGGAGTCATTGCTTTCAAAGGATACTCAACGTATTTAAAATGGACATTTTATTTTAGACCTTACATTGGAGACCTTGAAAATGGATGACTCTGGACAAAAAATAGTTGTGATTCCTCTGTGGTTGATGTGATATTGGCATTCAAAGCCAAGATTATGTAATTTGAATCACTGTACAAATATTTCCAGACTTTACTGTACACAACTGGCACTCGGTTGGTGCAGAGCACGTTCACAGCACAGCACAGCTATAGAGCCCTCCTCAGTTTTTCCCTGGTCATGTCATGGTGACTGCAAACTGACATGCCTCTTCAACAATGAAGCTGTTTTTTTTCCGCCATTTTGTTAATCACCCTCAGGGTCTCCCTCGTTGATTGAAATTCGAGTGAGCGTGCTTTACATGCTTTTCCCTCCCTCTCCCTGTCTGTTTGTATTGTCTCCTTGAAAATTGCAATCTTTCTGGTGAAAACACATAATTGTCAGAGGATGAGCTGTGTCTGTGTTCACAATGCCAGCTCCATTGTGTGTTTTCCATAGCAACAGTCTTTATTGCCAGGATGTGACAAAACAAATATCTCTTGAAAAGGGAGGAAAAGATGCTTCTCTAACATGAAGGGACAATGACTGCTTCAAGCAATCTCCTCGCCAAGGATCTTCTCTGCATTTAATTCATACAGATCATAGATAATTTTGCCTTTTTCAGTGATAAACTCGACACAAGTTTCTAAATCATACTAAAATGGAGAAAACATTGTTGCGCAGCTATTTTAGTTGACTACATGATATTGCCACAAGCTAAGTGCAGAAACATTTTTATATCTCTAAAACATTATAGCTTTTCTTGTTTCTTTGCCTTATGAAAGAAAATCTTAGAATCTGTGGTTTTGATCAGTTGGAGCCACTTCTTTAATGTACAATATTCTCTAGTTAAAACCAGTTGATCTAATGCACCTGATGAATATTGTTCCCCAGTTGAAATCAGAGGCAGAGTGTCAGATATGGTGGGGGAAATCAACACAGCTTGGTATTGTGTTATTTTGTATGGATATAAAGACACCAAATATCAATATTTTATTAAATAAATTCTAATACTTAGAAAAAAAGAGGGCCCACCTCATTTACCTCATCTGAGATAATGTTAGCTAATTAAAATTAACCGAAAAACCATCCAACACTGGACACACTTGGTTTGACAAAGCTACCTTCAGTCACACAACTACAAAATAGGATCTTCAGTACATTTTTAAAAATTGCCCTTTTTTCACATTCTGCATCTTGTGGTGAGTAAATGGTTGCTTAGACCTTGAGAGTGTTAGATCCTCACAACAACTTTTGATTGCAAGAGGCAATGTTTCCGCAAACAGTTCCAGTCTGACTTGGACCGACTGCAATCCCTCTGAAAGATTGTCAAAAGTGTGAAAATAATTTCTGTTTAATTCATAAATACAGACAGATTGTCTGCATGTTGCCATCAGTCTGAATGAGTCTTTGTCACTGAGGACAACTCCATAGGATTCAACTGGCTGCCAAATGGTTGTATACTGGTTATATAAAGCAGGAATGTTGCTAAGTCCAAATGTAACGGTTAAATGTGAATTTCACATGTGAGTTTTAATGAGTTATCACAGTTAATTGCTGTACTGTCATAAATGATTGCAAGTAATTGCCAACTTGACCCAAATTTAAATTGCAGACTGATAGCAGACTTACTGGCAACATTTATGGCAGGTTTTAGTGACAGTGTTGGTGTGCTTGACCATTATTTACAACAAAACCATAACATGAATGAAACAGATACTGACAAAGTCTAACTTTGAGGACATAATTTGCAGTTGGGGAAAGGTGACAAATCACAATAGATGTTATTGCAGTACTCAGTATATTGCAAAATGTTAAACTGCATTAATATTGTATAAGCGAGTCCCACCTTTAGAAAACGATGACCCCGCTTAACAGTCTTAACATGATTCTGTTTTCCTCACAGAACCTGTCCCAGACACACATGCTCATTGACCTTATCCAAGAGGTGAAGGAGAAGGGGTACAAATTGAGGATCTGCCCCCCTCCAGAGACAAATCTGGTACAGCTTATTATTCTCATTAATAAAGGAGAATTATGCATATTTTAATATGCATAATTACAGAAATTTTTGAATGCTGTTAGAACTTAGTAGTAGTTAAAATTGAAGTATTTTCATGTTTTCTGCATTTCTGGCCTTATTTCATAAACAAGATACTAATTACTTCAAATAAGAACAACATGTTTTACTTTCATGTGTTCTTCCTATTCCAGAGTCCACTAACAGTAGTGCTGCCCAGTCCAGAACCCTTGACTGCCGCCATGTTTGCCTTCCTCCACAACATGAAGGATCCAGGGAAAGGCTGTGTCAATCCCAAAATCCTCTTCAACCAACTCTGCCAAAAGTAAGGCACAACCTTTCATATCACCTGCTACTTCCTGTGAACCCAGAGCCTCTGCTTTATGTGTCCCCTCATCTGTGGGGAACATGAGAAGTAATGTAAGCTAGTGAAGCTGGAGCAGAGGCTATGTTGATTTGAATATTTTCATTCTGAAGCAAGCAGAGTTGGCAAAAGCAAAGGCATTCTGTACTTAAGTAGAAGTACAAATACTACTGGTAACAAATACTCCAGTAAAAGTTGAAGTACTGATACAACTTCTATACTCAAGTAAAAAAGCACAGGCTCAGAAATGCACTTAAAGTAAGAAACTTCTGTGGAGGATGCTTCTATTTTTATGCAAGGCTAACTGAACCTTGTGCTATATTAACGTAATGATAACATAATCTCAGTAGATTGAAATCACTTTCACTTTCGTCTAACTTTTTTCATTCTAATGATACTCATCTTGAATCAGAAGACAAAGAAGGAAAATAAAAAATGTGTATCTATTTTCTGTTGCCTACACTGTAGAGGGTCCTGCAGAGTATGTGGCAGTCTGAAGTCTAATCACTACCATCTATTCTGGTCCTGCCCAAAAATTAGGGTTAGGCAAGATATCCACAAATGTTTGAAAAAGATTTTCTGCACACAAATCCCCTTTGATTTCTTATATATGTACTTAGGCCTCCCAAATATAACTAATCCAGCAGATAAATATCTACTGAGAATTATGTTAATGTCAGCTAAGAAAACCCTGACAAGAAAATGGCTCCAAGCATTGGAAGGAATACAAGAACTGCACCATACTGTCTACCAAATATTTATAATGGTGAGGCTCACTATGTCTTTGCAGCTTTAAAGAGAGAAATTCAACAAACCCTGGTTTAAGTGGACCCAGTATATTAAAGAGATAAGAAGTAATTTTGTCTAAATAGCTTACCTTACCTAGTAAAACAACTATGAGGTGGAAAATGCCATCAAGACTGGGCCAGCTGTTTCCACCGGTCCTACTGTTCGGTTTGTTGGTTTCTTTCTTGTTTTTTTGTGTGTGTGTGTGTGTGTGTGTTTTGTTTTGTTTGCGGTTTTTTTGGTTTTCTTTTCTTTTTTTGCCTACAATTAAAATCACAACCAGATATTTATTAAAAAAAAAACCATTTTACATAAAAAACATCTGGAAAATTCAATCGGGACATACCACTTCCATCTTGCTACAACTTTGAGGAGTTGAAATTGTTTGTCATATGTTTGTCTCCAATGTTTAGCAAAATTGCGTATGGACAAATACTATACATATAAATGCCAGGTTTCTTATTTTCAGGAATGTTATAACGCTCCTAATGTAAATACTTTGTGCAAGATAATCAATAAAAACTTACAAATATTTAAAAAATGTAGGGAGTAAAAGCAAAAAGTAGGCAGAAAAAAAAACCAACTTTCATATATCTGAAAATAGTACGTAAGCACAGTAAAAAAGTATCTGTACTTTGAGTACACAGATTTTATTGACAAACCTTTCAGACATTTTGAACTCTGGTTGTATAATTGCGGACCTAAAATCACCAATCATCATACACCAGCTTCAGACTTCTGCCAATGTTTGGTTTCAGGGTCAGTGAAGCCATCAGAATTCACCATAATTATTGTTCTCCATCACCACTGCAGGAGCCACAGCTTCCACCTGCTTTCATCCCTTTACTGCAGCAGTGCACACTTTTAACCAGCCTGACCCCAGTAGCACATGGTCTCTGCTGAATGCCTTTCACACACACTAACCTTGACGTACACGGAACATGCACTCAAATCACTGTACCGCTGTAGCTAGCCATTTGTAGTTCTCCTGCTTCTCTCCACATGGCTGTGCCACCTGTGTCGCATTTGATCCAAGGTCTGACAGACTGTGTGACAGGCAGACCTTGCTCTTACATGAAAAGTGTGGGTGTCTGGTTGGCTGACTTATTGGTTGAGCTTGGTACCCTGCTGGTTGGGTCCACCGTGTTTGTGTGTATGGAGGGGGCTGGGGCCTCACACTGTTTAGTAGTGCAGGTGGATGACCAGAGCATTTGACGTTGGATGACTGGATCGTTCTCTGGTGCGGCTTTTACAGTTATTCTGGTACCTAGCTTTTATCAGACAGACCTCTGTGGGTGTTTGTGTAGTGTGTGTTTGTGGGATGCCACCTCACCTGGCACCACCTCGCCCTGCAACGCATGCAGGCAATTGTGCATTCAGACAGCAAGCACTGCACACTCTTATGCACTCATACATGTCTAATTTCAAGTAGAACTAATCTATTCCACTAAAATACATTTGAATAGACAGATTTGACTTTAAGCTTCACCACACTTTATGCTACTCTTTGTTTAAACTGTATCAAATGATTAATCTATTCATTTTTCCATACAGCTTTATTGTAGTACAGTAAAATGACAGATTTAATACATTGTTTTTATGCTTCAAATGGCAAAGAGGTGGGAAACAGGGGATATGTTATTTTATTTTATTGCTCAATTACAGCGTTCATGTTTATTCCCAATGACAATAATATTTGATGCACTTTATTATCAATGTTTTGTTTTTATAACTTTTTTTTTTTTTTTTAGGTAAATTCAACTCACATAATCTAATACAGCGGTCTCCAACCTTTTTTGCGCCACGGACCGGTTTATGCCCGACAATATTTTCACGGACCGGCCTTTAAGGTGTCGCGGATAAATACAACAAAATAAAACTAGTACCGGTACCGAAAAAAAGAAGATTTATTCATAACACGCGTGAAAAGACCCAGGAAAACAGAGTTAACGATCAAAACGATAACAAAATAACGCTGAAAACCGATAAAAACCCTGAAAACCATACATTGCACACCTGAGCCTCAACTCTCGCAGCCCAGTACCAAACGACTCACGGACCGGTACCGGTCCGAGGCCCGGGGGTCGGGGACCGCTGATCTAATGGATAGAGATATAAGCATTCAAGTTATTGTATGTTGTAGCCTTTTACAGGTATGAAGTTTATGTAGACTTTTTGCATCCCATGGTGTAATGGTTAACACATTCACTTGGCAGGTGAAAAGTTGCTGGTTTGCTCCAGCCAGAGACATAAATCCCCTTCATGGTTGCGTCAAACCAAACGTGCAGAGCTATTCGTTTTGGTGAACCCCTTGTTTATGGCAAGGAAGCAGGGATGACTGTTTTTGGTATCGCCATCTTGATGTCTTGAAGCCAAATTATCCAATTCAAAAAGTGAGGAACACTGAAGTAACGCATTCATCACACATCGCTTTGAAGCTGACGGACGGTTGTTTGTGGATAGCCAGGTTCCAGTGGTCTGGGCGAGCCTCTAATGTATGTACTATCACCTGGAATTGAGAGAAATTTTTCTTGGGTGTCGCCCACTTCCCATCGCCAGCAGTTATTTTGCTTGTAGTCACTTGTCTCTGGTCACAATTGCTGCAGATTCCTTTCAGGCTGTATGTAGTGTTCAATATATATTTATTTTTAATGAGGGGTTTTGTTTTGTCTGGGTTGTTTTTTTTTTGGGGGGGGGGGGGGTTGTTTTGGGTTTTGTTTTTGTTTTTTGTTTGTTGCTTTTTTGTTAGTGTTGTGATTGGCAACTTAACTTTTTTTTAATTTACTTATACGCCACAGAACATGCATGATTCTGAGCCTGATGATAGCCTGCGCTATCACCTGTTTTTAGACGACTCCTCACAGCAGCCTATCTACATTTACGCAGGCCTAAAGCCTTTGATCTGAAAGGCCAAGGCCAAGAACTGCTTGTTTACTGGGACATTTTTCTTTCTGTTGCAGCGACCTTTACAGTACCTGTACTCTGAAAATGTCCTGCCATCCTCTGCAAGTTCTTCTCACTCAAAGAGGATTGGGTCTGCCCTTGGCCTGTGAGGGCTAACAGCGCTTTTATCATTTCTTTATCAGTCTTTCCCTGTATGTTTGTGTTAGCACACTGCATAATGGGGCCTTCAGTCTGTGATCAGCACAGTTTAAATGGTTTTTTTCTACTTAGCAGGGGTTAATGATTATAGCCATGGCTGATCCAGTGTTTTACAGTATTCCCACGCAGAGCAGACTCTGATTTAGGCTTTACTCTCGGTAAAGGGAAGTAAATCTGCAGGCTGGAGCTGTTGTGCTTTGAAAATAAGGTAGAAGTTGGAATAAACAGCACTAATCTTCTGAATTATAATGACAAACACAGTCTGTTTCCGACACCTTGAAACAGCCATATGAGTCAACCTACTCTACTCAGCTCATCCTGAAGTCGAGCCCATTTTTGTGTTAAATGTGCGTGTGTTCACATGGATTTGACCTTAACCAGCTGAGTACCCCACAGCTTGCTTCCTCATCCTCCTGCCAACAGCACGGGGTCTGGTCTGTGCTCAGACCAGTGCCAAGCAGTGTGTGTCGGACGGCCAGCACCACACTCTGTATCTGGTGCCAGTGAGGGTCCCAGCTTGTACCCAGTGTACTACAAAGCCAGTCAGTGGCACAACCGGGAAAAAAAAAATTACAGACACAACTGTTTGTCTGTTTTCCTTTTTGGACCTGGACTTGAAATGTCTTAAGTATTAAAAATGAAAATTTTTTGAGAATTTTCATCATTAATGTCCATCACTTTATCTGGATGCATTCGCTACACATGTGTAATGCACAATCTGGAGGAAAAAAGGCCACACAGAGGGCATTCATCAACACCTGCTTCTTTCAAGGACTGATTCCATTTTCAGGACAGCCACTGGACACTCTTGTGGTGCACAAAAATGAAAAGTATGCTGGCTCTCTTCTCTGTCCGTGTACTGTGTCCACATACTCACATCTTTCAAAAATTGTTCATAAATAAGCCTTGTGAGAAGCCTTTCATCCCTGATAGAAATAGCACATGACAACAATGGATCCCATCTAGTGCTGGCATCCAGGTCACTTGCACATACAGCACACACCACATTAAAAGAAGAGAGACAGATTCAGAGTTGGTATAAAAATAAGAATAATAATTTTGACATGTGCACATATTCAAAGCTGGCATTGAAACTTTACATCCTTTCCCTCAGCTCTGCTGCTCTCTATCTGGTTTGTGAACACAGGACACCTTCGAATAATGATGTTGAGAGCTTCATGATCAAAACCAGAAAAATATGAATTAAAAGTACAAAGCCAATCTTTGATGGCGGTTCAGTGATTTTTTTTTCTTTGTATTTTTTCCCTGTTGCACTAGAATTTTTGTGCGTTTTTATGGAATATTTCAATAGGCATAAAATCTTTTTATATTACAGTTTCAAACATTGTGCCATTTCTCATTGACGAATCAACCTTTAAATACGTTACTGTGTCATGATATATGAGTTTTCTTTCTCTTATACAGCACTAGTATGTCAGCATCAGTGAGGGTGCAGACCAATCCATGTAGTCAGAATGAATGTTTTTGGGGGGTTTGTCTCTCAATTTCCCATTAGTGAAGTCAGTAGTTAAACTAACAATGTTCTCAGAGTGACAACAAATGTTTATTATTTTTAATTTGAAATTATTCATAGTGTTTAAATGCAAACATTGAACTGCAATGTTTTAAAGCCGTCTAAGAGTAAAGGACTAATAATAATAAACGTGTGTGTGTGTGTGTGTGTGTGTGTGTGTGTGTGTGTGTGTGTGTGTGTGTTCGTTCGACTTGGGGGGAGCTTGTGTGGCCTTGTGTCTGGTACTAACTCATCCGGCTATTAATTGTGTTAGCACCGCAGCTGTTTGTATTGGCCAGATTGAGAGCAGGGCTACAGGGCCCTTCTGCTTTGTCTCCACTGGGATGAACTTCCAGACCTCCTCATTCCCACTGATACCAACCATGTGCATTCATTTTTTTTTCTTTTTCACTGCCTCTCTCTTTCCCCCCCTTTTTTTTCTGTCTCACGCATTCTCCTCTCTGTTTTGTCTTCATATTTCTCTCTTTTAGTTGATCAACAAATTCAGTTGGCAAAGCTAGATGGAGGCATTCCTTTACTTGCTGCTCTTCCTGGAGGCTCGCCAGTAAATAACATATGTTCTCTGTACCATCTTCACCCCTGCACGTTGCCTTCTGTTTGCACAAAAAGAGGCATGAAAGACAGAGATTAGGATAAGATGCGAGTATGTGGGGCAACTTTGATCTCCTCCAGATTTACAGGTTCTGACCTGTGTTGAAGAGAGGTGCTTGGCCATTTCTCTCCTGGACATCCATTTGTTCATGGCAATGTGTCAAGGGTGTAAAAAGCTGTTTTGGTCTGAGTGATCTTCCCACATAAGTAGGATTAGGAATGTCATTAGGAGAATGTATTGGTCAGAATTTATATTTGACACACTGCATTCCTTTTTAATAATTATAATAGGATTAACTGCTTTCATCAGACAGGAACAGGTGTGCAGCATTCCTATTCAGAACATTTTGGCAAACAAAGAAACTTAACATACAAAGATCATAGCATAGCAAAAGATCCACAATGGCTTGAAAGGAGTTAACCCACTACTACGCACTGCCCACCTCTGACCACCCTCAATGTTGTCTAATCAGGAATGTGGCCTCTCAGTATGTGTTATCCCTGTTGAACCAACCTGTCCTTTGGTTATGTGGTTGCCTCGGCCCAACAGGTTGCAGTAGCTCCAACCTTGGCTACCCATCTGCCCCTGGCATCTGTCCTCACATCTGCTTCACCGTGGACAGCCAGGGGTCGGAGCCAAGGAGAGCCTCCCCTCTAACCACTCTAATGGTGTCCATTCGCTTTACCAAGAAGATTTGTGCACAGCAGAAAGTCTGTTTTGTGGAAGTATCCAACATAGAGGAGTGGTGACTTGCCTATGAACCTCTTCTTATATTGCTTAGAGAGCTTCATTGTATTTATTTTTTACTTTTTTATGGATGGAAGAATGGTATTTAATAAGACTTATTTAAATCTTTTTTTTTCATCCAGTATAATTTTTTTTTTATAATAAAGTATAATGAATTTATAATTTATTGAAGTTCAGTGTAATAAGCAACTGCTTTCACAAAAAGAAGATGTTTAATTTTATCTGAGGGGGACCTGCTTTCACACAGTTCATTTGCTAGTAGCAAATAGGTGTTCATCCTGGTAATGGGGTTACTCAGATGGAGCTAGAGCTCATCTGGTGGTCTGTTCACATTAGGGCTGCCACAAACGATTATTTTGATAGTCGACTAGTCACCGATTATTTTTGCGATTAGTCGACTAATCAGATCATCATCCACTGGACGTAAAACTACAGCTTATTGCACCAGCAGCATCTGCTCTTATATAACTATCATTAGCTTACAGCTTTAAGTGTTTAAGGTCTGTGCTAACTAAAAATAAAGACAAGATGATAGTTTATTCAATTTTAATGAAATTTGCAGATTGTTTCGGTGAAGTTTAATAAACTCCTTGCTATCTAAAATATAACAGGACACTGGAGTATATTCTGGAGCATCTCACACTTCTGATAATCAGCTGTCTGCTTGACGTTTATTCAGCTGTGTAAAAACTATAACTTTAATCTCAGACAAACTGATTTACTCAGGAACAAATAAAATACAAAAAAAAAAAGCCAAACAATAACATTTTAAGTTATCTAAGTGACTCATATATATTTAACCTGAGTAGCGAAAGACGGCGGTGGGTCTGAAAACGATTTGCGGGGAGTCCGGTGTTCTCACGGCGCTAGTGAGCCTAGCCCCCGAGCTAACGAGCTAGTGGGTAACAGATGTCTCCGAAAACGTCGGAGTGCTTTTGAAAATATGTGGTGTCCTGATAAACTGAGCAGATATTTGAGGTTTACACAGCTACATTCTCGCCTGAAAATATGTTAAACGTTTATTTTGTGACCCAGAAAGAATAATAAGAGTAACATTAAAACTAACTAGCTGCCGCCATTGTTGGAAACTGCGCTGGGCCGCGCTATGAATTCTGGGACACAGCTTCTTCTTCTTCTTCTTCTTCTTCTTCTTCGGGGTTTAACGGTAGCTGACATCCTTGTACATGCAATGCTGCCATCTTCTGTTTCAGTCCGTTATTACACTCTTAAATCCTGCCACTTATTCCTGCGTCTTTTGTGATTGTACAAAGTTTCAAACGACACGTCGACTATTAAATCAGTCGTCGACGATTTTGATAGTCGACGTAATCGTGACTAGTCGACAAATCGTGGCAGCCCTAGTTCACATTCACTAAAATTGCTCCTCCTCCTACAGTTTTGGTCAGAATATAATCAAACATGTGATCACTGTGTGTGAGTTCACCCAACCTGTGCTCAAGCTCAAGGTTGTTTTTGTGGTTTTATGAGCACCCAATTATGATGTACTGAACAATATTCTATTCAGGCCATTTAGTGAAGTTGTTAACCTAAGATCCTGGATATGACTGTTTGCAAGCGTCCTCGACTTCTCGGTGGATTTTAATTCTCATTATATTGCGCATTAGAGCCAACCAACGACAAGTGGACTTGCAGCTTTCTTTCTGCCCTGCACAAACATTTAAAATCTGTGATTTGTCTTGGGTCATGAGCCTAATGAGCTACTCTGTCATTGATGTTCTGGTTTTAAATCATATCTAGGGACAATTCAAAATGTCTTGTTTGGGTTTCTGCTAACATGACTGTATGAAGAAAATATTCTGTCCACCAAAATAACTTTAACAAATTGTTTGTTGGTCCTTTAAGTGTATAAGTTTTATACTGCGTCCACCTGGATTGTGAAAGGAGGAGTTATAGTGGCAGATAGGATTTCACAGATCCAGCAGTGAAAACTCTTGAGAGACCTTGACGCACGGTTTCTTCTTTTTGCGTGTTTTGCCATGGATTCTAATTGCTTTGTGTTCAGTGGTTTTCTTCTAGACTCGATAACGTGTTCAGTTTTTGTGCACAAACAACAGACTCTTTTGAGTCAGATTCACTCCCACGTTTGATGTTGTCACTGTTTTCACAAACATCCATCCTTCAGTTAGTCTTAACTTTGTTTTCTGGGTGGTTTTTTTTGTTCTTTTTTGTTGTTTGTTTATTTTGTTTTTGGGTTTTTTGTTGTGTTTTTTTTTTTCTAAAAAAAATATATGTTTCTGTTTTTCTCCAGAGCTCCATGCTTCAAGGGCTACCAACAACAAGACAGCCAGGAGCTTCTGCACTACTTACTGGACTCCATACGAGTAGAAGAAACTAAAGTACGCCTTCATACATAATAGGCTTTCATGTATTTCAATAATCCATACGATTTGGGCGATGTTTTGTTAGATTATGTTCTTCAATCAAGCACAAAGTGTTTGTGGTTTATTTTTGTCGTCTTCATTCAGGTGCATTTAGAACATTTTGTATGAGATAAATTTGCAGAAAATATGAACAACATGAATACATATTAAGGTTATAGCAAACATTAAGGCAATAGATTTATGTGTTTTAGTTTCAATGTGCTTAGGTATAGTTTTCTGCTGACTAGGAAATATGTGATACAAAAACAAGATTTAATTTCCGTCTAGATTCCTTCAGCCTCCTCTGTTTCGAGATTATCTGCTGTTTTTAGCTCACTTTGTGGAAGTCCCTTTCTGTCCTCTTACATTTATGCTTTGCAATGGGTGTTGAATCACCTGCAGTATGTCCAAAAATTGACCTTTTAACCTAAATTTAAATTCTGGGGAAGTGAGAATTTTGTTCTTTTTGCCACACAAAACTTGTGTGTGCTGGATCAAAGTTGCTGGCACTGCAGTTCAAGTTTTCACCAAACTCTTGTCTTAAAAACATCAAAGTCTTACAAAGGGAGCTCTGTCTTGACAGTCTGAGCCTGCTGGATGAATTTATGGTACACCCTTTTAATGTCTGGAAAAAACCTAACATAAGCTTGCTTCTGATCATGCTGCTGCTGCCTTCAGTCTTGGATGCTGCAGACTCTTTCAGTGAAGAGTGCTGTTTGGTCTCTGGGTCATGGCCACAGACTCAGCTCTTATTGCCAGTGAGAAAAAACATCGGGTCAGTTAGACACAGAAGTTGATATTTACTTGTGGAAATTATCAGAATAGGACTTCCATGACTGAAAACGAACAGCTAAAGGTGGTGATCAGGGAGTCGACCTTGAAGGGGAAAGTAGACAAATTTAATGGATTTTATCTATTGACTTATTTTTTGTATGAGCAGAGTGACAAACATGATCACACCTCATGTCAACATATAAATATCCAAACCTAAATTGGATGGATAACACAAAGTACAACCTCACAGAGGTGCTTGATTTTTAAAGTTTGCTCAAACACTCAGCTCGATTGCTTTAAAAAAAATGCACATTAGTAACTTGGTGATGATAGTTCAATCTCACATGCTAATAATTAAGTTAAAAAATGCATCGGAATAATTCAGATGGTTGATTTTTAGCTCCAGCAGTATTACAACTGTGTTTATTTCAAAAGCCATGAGGAGCTAATCATTGTCTTACTTGTTGTTAGTCCTATCAACTGCTCCACATATGCATTGTGCTGTAATTCAGTAAAGATCTTAAAACTTATCCTAGATGGCTATCACCATAAGACATTCATCTGTGTTTTTGTGGGTGGCTTTGTTCGCTCACATAAACCCATGTCATCTTTAGCCAGCAGTTGTGGTCAAAGCTTATGGTGCCATGTTTTTGGCAAGTACAGAGAACCCCTGCCCCCACAACCCTTCATGGGGCAATTAGGAGACCCCACAACAGCCCATTGGAGGGCTTAGCTGGCCCCTGTGATCCCACCAGTGGCTGTGTGAAACCAAGGAGGAGAAGTTAGCGGGTGTGTTTAGTGGTCAGCCCCGGGCCCACGAAAGGGCCACGGGCTCGGCTCCCCTGTTCCCATTCAAACTTGTGAACAGTAACAGTTGTGCCACTTAGGGGACTTGCAAGTGGCATAACCGGCATCATTGTGTGATCTTGGGAAACCCACAGCTGCTGAATGAGCTCCAGGGCCGTCCCATTGTGCTTGAGGGTCGCCCACAGCCTCCTCCCAAACACACATGCACACACACTCATCAGCCCGTCTCCCAATCCAATCAAGGAGGTAAAGAGGGAGGGGGGGTATGGCCTCCGCTATTCATTGACTCAGAAACTCATTTATGCAGCACATTCAGAGATTCAGTGGCATTTTAATCCTACATTAGCGAATGCCTTTTTTAAAACTCATAAGTCATACCAGTTACTAATGTTTCTTGTAAAAATCAAAGCATTATTATTATCCCGTGTTCTCAAACAGAAAAACAGGATGCACACATCAATTCATGAAACGTTGATTCATTCATAACTGGAATAAACCCATTTGCTTCTTATTTGTATGAACACACAAATTGAATATTAGTGATAGTACATCCACATCATTGTGTGTGTGTGTGTGTGTGTGTGTGTGTATAAGAGAGCGGGAGAGCCACGATATTGTGTTCCTCTGTGTGTAGCCAACCTTTTAGAGGCCCTAAGTGTTTGTGTTTAATGGCCATTAGTATCAGAGATCTGAATATGCTAATTTAGACCCAGTCAATTATCACCAATTAGCTGAGATGGGAGGTATTACCCTCCCAGGGCATGGACTGTCCTTCTTTGCCCTGTCTTCATTTTAGTTTCCACCCCTGCACACTTGTACCAACTCTCTTCACGCCCCCCGACCAGATTCCCCTCCCTTTGGCCCATCCTGTGTGAGACAGTGCATGCTGTTACTTTTGGGGGAGAGAGATAGAGAGCATGGGGGTTACTGGTAATTAATTAGTAGGAGAGCCACATCCTGGTTTGACCACGCTCTCTGAATGAGGTGCAGACTGGCCGGGCTGGGATTAACAGGGTTTTTTGACCTAAATAGCCAGTGCAGTGTGTGGGTCCCGGGACAATGGGGGCCGACTGGTCTCGACTCAGACATGGACCATGGCCAATTATCTATTGATTGGTGCTTTACTGTGGCTGTGCCTCTTCACAGCTCTCTCACAACACACTCACTGACCATGTCACCTCCAATAAGACAACGACACACACACGAACATGCACATTTAATTAAGTGATTTACATGATAACATTTTTGGACAAGCACAATAATTATTTTACACTAATGATGCTTATAATGGGTATACCTGTCAGGCTCAGCTGCAGGCGAGATTGTGATATGTCAATAATGGATGTAATAAAGAGAATTCAAGAAATATCCCCCCAAAAATGCATTTTATTTGCATCATTTATATAATTAATTTGATTTATGAATATTACCTCAAATGTGACTTCTAGTATTTTTCTGGTTTTGTTATATGCAGAGGGTGAAAGCAGGCATTTTAAAGGCGTTCAACAATCCTACAGAGAAGACAGCAGACGAGGAGACCAAACGCCAAGTCAAAGGTTCGTATGGAGGCGGCACACGGCAGAGATCAATAGTTCCATCTTGTGGCATTTGGAGGAAATGCAGTTAATTTACTCCTGAAGCAGAGGACAGTTTCATGAAGAGAAGAATAAACATCCTCATGTTTTAGCGCACCCTTCCAGTTGTGTATCCAAAATTGATTGTGTATAATCAGTTATTTATACAGCAGCTAATAAATTTAAATAGTTAATTATGATCTGTGTCACTTGTTTTTTATTGACCCATGTTCTTCCTTTGTCTCAGCAGTGAAAGTAGTCCTTTATTTGCACTTTTTGATCTCATTAATTCTCAATAGTGATTGTAAATTGTGATGCTTAATAGTGTTTAAAATGGAAATTATAGTGTTGAAAATTTTGAAGGTAATCTTGTAACAGCAATAATCACAATTTTCATGCATAAATAATAAAAGAAAACCTTTTGTCTTTTTCTCCATCAGCATACGGGAAAGAAGGTGTGAAGATGAACTTTGTCGACCGCATCTTTGTCGGCGAGCTCACAAACACAATCATGTGTGAAGAGTGCGAGCACGTAAGCGAGTGAAATAAAGCAAAGGACCTGAATAGTCGGGAAGAACCAATCAGGCACTGCTCTGTAGGGTTTTTTTCCCCTCTGTAGAATTAGAACGTATGAAGCACATGAGGGTTGACAAGCTGGCATTTCTTAAACCAACCAGCTCTGACACGAGTCGCTTTTTAATAGCCGTGTAACCTAGTTAGGACTCATTGTGAGACATTTCATGCCTTAATTATTTGATTTTTTTTTGCTTTGAATGATTGTCACAGGAGCAGCACTGGTATTTTTCAGTTAGTCAGAAATTGGCAGACATTTATCTCTAACCAGAAATGAAAAGACAACAAAACTAAGCAACAAGATTTCTTTACCAGCTGTGACATCCAGGAAACATTCCAGAATTAATCAGAGGTAACAAATGGAAGTCAGTGGAAAAACAAACATAAATCATTTCAAGGACCAGCTCGAATACCAACTGTTTACAGCAGGCATTTACAGTAAATTGTGGAAGCTTAGAGTGGTTAACAAAGCACATGCCTCTATGCAAACTAAAGAGTATCATTGAAAATGGAGAGCAGCAGGAGTGGAGCTGAGAAAGAGGAGAGGAAATGAAAGCATTTTCATTCATCTTCTCTTAGACTGCAGCAGAACTATGATTTTAACTGTTGAAGAGATTAAAAGTTTATATCATGACACTGACTTGCAGTTATTTATCTTTCAGATATCCACAGTAAAGGAAGCCTTCATTGACATCTCTTTGCCCATTATAGAGGAGAGGGTGAGCTGCTGTAAATTACATTCATTGTGGATCATTTAAAGGATACAAATTAACTCTCTGAGACAGTTTGAGCTGGTAGTTATCTCACAGATTGCTGGGTTAGTGGTGCATTTCTCTGTTTTATGTTTTGTTTTGTTTTTTACTGGCCAACCCCATCTGCTGAAATCAGTTCAAAGTCCTTGTTGAAACTTTTTCTTTGCACCTTCATGTTTTTGTTGTGCTCAGATATCAAAACCTTCCAACCCTGGTAGGCTGGGGAAGGGCACCCGGGAGCAGGAGAGCCACACAGCTCACAGTGAGCAGGTTCCTTCTGCAACACACTCTGTCAACAGAAATACCAGGAAGCTGAGTGGACAGGTGAGACTGTTGTACAGGTCTATTCTGCTCCTTTTCTTGAGCATCATCATTATTATTATTATTATTATTATTATTATTATTACCGCTGCCAAGAAGGTTATGTTTTTGGTAGTGTTTGTGTGCATGTTGTTCTGTCTAGAAATGCAATCGTATGGACAGTTTTGAATGAATTCTCCTAAAACTTTTTCTGGGTGTAGATATGTGTTAGCAATCCATTGAAATTTGACCATGAATGGCAACCACCAAGATCTGCAAGACCAACTTATTATCTGCAAATTAACAAAAAGCCTTAGAACTTAGGAACTATGATTCTTACAAGTATGGTGTGTATTGTCAACATATAGAAAGTACTATAAAAATATTACAATTTATTGACCTCAGGGTCAAAGTGATTAATAATGCTATTTAAAGAGCTAGAGCTATTTAATACATTTTGAGTATAGTTGATTTTCTTCTGACTTTATATGCATTACAGTAACAGTTATAACAATTCAAATACACGGCATTAATTGTTTTGGGGTTTTTGTTTGTTTGTTTTTTTAGGAAAAGAAAATAATAACGTTTTTTTTTTCTTCTAACTAAAGATTGAAACAATGTCCACATAAATAAAGAAAACTAAAGAATAATTGTACTCATCATCGAGTACATTATAATGGGGTTCACCAGGATAAATAACAAAACCAAACTACAAACTTCTCAAAGTACCTTTAAAAAGAACAAAGGAAACAAACTGAATATATAGAAAATGCAATGCTGTTCTCTGAAAAGTAAATACTGCCCAGAGAGTGAGCTGCCTTGGCAGAGGTTTTCTCTCTCAGAGTGCTTCTGGTTGTCCTTGTTATGATCTTGGTCTTTTCTCTTTCCTTTATATGAAAACTGCTGTAGGTATTTGGTTTCTCTGACATTGGTTTCTGTTTTTCTAATGCATGATTATGCATTAGATGGACTGTTGTGGTTTTTAGTTTTGGTGAGAGTTCCTTTAGAAAGACTCTTAGAATGCTTGTGTACAGATATGAGAATTGTATTTTATTTTTTTTAATGAATGAGAATTTAAAATAAAAATGCAGTATCCTGTGTGCATCCAGTCTTCAGTGTGCATGATGATGATAATGTACTTGTTCTCCCTTTCCACAGAAGCAACAGAGCAGGAGGTCTTCCAGCTCTGTGGAGGAGAAAGGAGCAGGCTTTAGTGGGGACCGACCAGAGGACGAAGGTGTTGCAGGTGGATCAAGCCACTGCGTCTCAGTTTGTAAGATGGCGGCTGCCGGCAGCCTGTCGGACGGCAGCGAGAGAGACTCGGGCGCTCAAGACAGCAGCAATGACGCCGACAGCGAGGCCTCTGAGAGCGAGTGGACGCCACGTTCCTCCAACCAGAGCCACAGCCACAGGCACATGTCTACCCCATCATCCACCTCCACCCTCACTCCGTCCCCTACGCCTGTCTCCGCCTCATCTCCTTCTTCATCGTCTTCCACAAGGCAAGGCGGCGCTGTGGAACAGCTAGTTAGCGCCGTCTCTAAAGTCAACCTGAGCTTCAGCTCTGGGGACTGCTCTCCATCTGCACACTGTTCTCCAGAGGAGCACGGAGAAACACAGAGCCGAGACAATCTCCACCATCAGCACCACCAGGGGGCCTTCCAGGCTCTGTCCCACAGTTACACACCCAGTTCCAAGGAGTGCTCCATCCAGTCCTGCCTCCACCAGTTCACCTCTGTGGAACTGTTGATGGGCAACAACAGGCTGCTCTGTGAGAGCTGCACTGAACGTAGGATGAAGCAGCTGCGCAAGAGCAGCTCAGCAGGTAAAAGAAAACAAGCATCTGGAAGCAGAGTACAATGCTTTGAGGATGAGGAACCAGCATTTTCTTTACAAGCATATTTTAAATTATTTCCAGATTATTGTACATTTGAATCCCAGACCACAGGTTGTCTGTATGCTACACGCAAAATCTTCCATCGGAGTATTCTTCACATTCTTTACAGTTGGTTGTGTGGAGTTGGTATTTTTGTCGTTGTGGGTGGGAAAGAATAAGAACATACACAGAAAATTGTCTGTCCAATCCTGTAGCGGTCCACTTCTTTGTAGTGTGAGTCATAACATACACAGAGCTGAAATCTCAGGCCTTGGATCTGGGGACTCACTCTCATGAGCTGCTGCATGTCTTCACATATCAGGCTGCTGCTCTAAAACGACCGCTCAAGTTTGAACAGACGTCCAGGAATCCATACTGCCCATACTGAGTGGCTGATATTATTTTGGCTTGCTTCTGTGTTTGTCTAAATTACTCAAGTAGTTAATAGTTGTAGCTGACATTACTGTGTTTTTGTGTTTGCATAGATAAGAAAGTGGAGAAGGTTTACACCAGCGCTAGGAAGCAGATGCTCATATCCTCACTGCCTCCTGTCATCACATTGCACCTGAAACGCTTCCACCAGGTAGGCAGCCATAACTCTGTTTTCTTCAGCAAAATCATCAGTAAGTTTGAGAGCCTAATTGTTGATTGGTGTGTGTACGTGTGTGATTTTGTTGGTTTTTTTCTCTCCTTTAAGGCAGGGATGAACCTCCGTAAGGTGAACCGCCATGTTGACTTTCCTCTGATCCTGGATCTGGCTCCTTTCTGCTCTGCGTCCTGCAAGGTTTTACAGTTTAAATTTTCTGAAAACTTTCCTGCACCTTCAGATTTTTTCCGTGACTACATCACTTTGTTGGTTCAGCTTGTAATGAAAGTCCTTGGTTGGTGGTAGTTTTTTTTTTTTAAAGTTTAGTTTTACTTTTTGCTAATCTTTCTTTCTTTTTTTTCCCACTAGAACCTGGCAGTCGGTGAGCGTGTCCTCTACAGCCTGTACGGGATTGTCGAACACAGTGGCTCAATGCGTGGAGGCCACTACACTGCATATGTAAAAGTGCGCGCTCCACAGAGGAAAACAGAACAACAGCACAAGAACCTGTCAGGTCAGGGGCCAGCTCTCCTGAGCTCTTTCAAGACCTTCTATCTGTTATTTTCTTTCTGTGTTTTTGTAAGCTTAGTCAGTGTTTTGGCAATAAAACCCTGACTCCCCTGTAACCTCAAAGATGTCCTCCACAAAGAGCAGGTTGAATGGAAGTTTTTTGTGTTCTTTGGAGCCATGTTTTTCTCTTTCCCTCTTTCATTTTCTTTTTATATCGTGTCCAGGTTTGCAGAAAAGCTGAAAAATAGCTGAAAACCTCAAGGAAGAAGTTTTCCTTGCTGCTTCCAAAATAATGTTAAGAAATTATGTCTTACAATAGGAGCTTTTAGTTGGCGATGACACACAGGTCTCACATCTCTACAATGAATGCTGACAGACTGGTGAATCGAGCAATTTCTTATCTTAAGGCCTTGTGACATCTCTATTAAATGAAAGTTTGTCTTCCTCAACATTTCTTCTTCCTGCTATAGCTGCTCAATGTAAAAGTATTAAAGTAACTTACTACAATAATTTCATTTTAACTCAGCTAAGCTTGAAAGTATTATTTTGTATATATAATCATGCTTTGCTTTTTTTCATGTGAGAGTAGTTGGTAAAAAAATTTATCTTATTGCCAACATGTCTGCAGGTCCTTTTTAAAAATGTGTTTTAATTAAAGACTTTAAAAAGTATTCAGGTTTTTTTAATTTATGCAGTCTTGTTGCTATAACACGCAGGTAATAGCAGTGAGTTAGCCTGTTGTAATCTGTGACCTTGTTATTTGAGGCTTTCTGTCTGTTTACTTGATGCCCCTGGTCTTACCACTTAGTTACCATAAATCGAGTGTTGTCAGCTCTCAGAACAGAGTTTAAAATGCCCCTTGTGACATTTTGAGGGTTATATAAAGTTTCATCCATTGTAACATATAGAAAATAAGAAGAGCACAATGAGTCCACTTTGAGCTAGTTTCAGCACTCCTTACTGGCTAGCATTATTTTAGCTTTGTTGCTATGGAAGCATGAAGTGACAGCTTGTCCCAATATTTACTTCCAGTAACCCAGTATCTCCTTGTATTTCCACCCCCCGACTCCAGGAGGAGCCTTTATGCCTCACGATGTTGACACTGTGGGTTTTGTTTTTGTTTTTTCCCAGGTGCCAGGGACACCTGCAGCAGCTCCCAGGGCCAGTGGGTGTATGTCAGCGATACCACAGTTCAGATGGTACCAGAGTCAAGGGTACTCAACTCTCAGGCATATCTGCTCTTCTATGAGGAAATCCTCTAACATGACAGAAGAAAGTATTTATCTCTAGAAAACCTCCTTTTGCTTTGTGTTGTTTTTGCAGAAGCCTGTAAACTCCTCTTACTGTATCTTTGGGTGTTTTGGAGGCAAGAAAAGGGAAGGATTTCACTGTATACACCTTTGTATTACTTAAATTGGCACCTTTAAATATTGTAGATGTATAAAGGATAAAAGGATTTTATTTTGTGGCTTAGAGATTTTCATTCATGTTCTGTTTTTTATTATTATTAATATCATCATTACTATGAAAAGCCTGCTCTTTAAAAAGAGGCTAGGTGAAAACCAGAGTGTTATTGAACCTGAGCTGTAACACAAATGTTATGGTCTGTCTCAGCCACAGTCACGTGCCTGAGATGTAAAATGCATGATAGTTTACAACTATAACTAACTGGAAGTGGCAGAATTTTACTGCATGCTAACCTGTACCCGGCGCCTATGAGTTGGTGTCGGTTGCGTGTATTTGTGTGGGTGAGTGAGCGAGAGACCAGTGAATGTAGTTTGAAGGTGCTGTGTACCATTTTCACATCAGTAAATGATCGCCAGCTTAAATCAGACTTGGCAGTCTGGTTGTGTTATGAATGTAAATGCTCCACACAAAATATTTGAATTGTGAGGCAATGGCTTCAGTGAGAGCGTGATCATTAGTGACAGTAAAGACGAATATAGACGAGGAGGAGCCGAGAAGCAGCATTCTGTGGAGTTCACTGGAATCTGTGTTTGTACATTTGAGACACCCAGTCTGAAAAATCAGCCTTGGCTCTGTTGACGCAGGATACACACTGGCTTAACATACTGACTGAAGTTGCCACACAGCACCTTTAAAGAAGTAGCACAACATTATTCTACTTCGGCCTTTTTCAAAAGGATTGTTTTCTTAAAATCAGAATGTATAAATGTCTGACTATCAGTGAATTGAATTTGCCAAAGACAAGTTTGTTTGGTTTTTTATTTCTGCGGCAAGTTTGAGCTGAGTTTCTTTAACATACTCTCCCTCAAGGTCATCGGTGTAGTTCTCCCCCCCCCCCGCAGGCAGGCGCACTTGATGTTTATCGCATCAACAAAGCACTTCTTCTGCCTTCATTGTATTTCAGCTCCACCCGAACACACGAAAGTGTCAGACAGTCAGCACCACAACAGACTTGCTCTTCATTCTCTAATGCCATGAATAAGCTTGAGCATAAAAGAAGAAAAAAATGAGAGAAACATGTTAGAAAACAGTTTAAAGGCTTAAAAAAAGGCTAATAAGAAAAACCTCTTTCTGTAATGTGCATGGGTTGATGTTCTAATGAATGTATTGCCTATTCTTCAAATGTCCATGACAAATGACCTGTTTTTTGTTTTTCTATGAAAATATTTTAGATTCAACTACTTTTATTTCTCCTGCTTTGCCAAACGATTAGACAGAAAAGAGTTCAACGTATGCATCCGAGTTTATGAATTATGTTTGACTGCGACAGAAAAAATACAAAATCTGTGCCTCTCTTCACGGTTAAGAAACCCGTGGATGGTGAGAAGACAACTTGCAATCATATAAAGAGGGATATGCGTGGGTTATTTATGTACAGTATTGCTTACTGTAAGCAAAAACAGTACTGAGTGTATGTAATTGTACATATAGGACAATACAAAACTCATGGTGCTCCAGGCGTGCAGGGTTTCCTTCCTCAAGACAAATTCTTGCTCCCAGAAAAATATTTAAATTTGCTTATGGAATGAACATAAAACATAATGTATAAAAATAAACCTAATTTATGAACAGTATATTCAACGATATTCTTTTTTTTTCTTTAAGCTTCTCTTGTGCAACAGCTCTAGTAGTAGAAAAGAAATCACAATAGATTTAATGTTTTCTGCTGCTAAATTGGTGTCATGCTGGGTTTTGTTTTTTGGGTTGTTGTTTTTTTTTGTTTTTTTTTACTGCAAGCAAGATGTCGTCGACAGTCTCCCTCTTCCTATCTCGGCTGTCACTGCGGATCCCGCCGTGCCACATTCAGCCAGTCTTCGCCCGTTATCGGCCGTGACGGGTGCAAAGCAGCACTGCTTCAGAACATGTCGGGAGCTGGTGAAAAGGAGGTGGGTGTGGAATCAGGAAAAAGGGCAACGTCCAAAGACATTCGCCCCGCGCGTTCTCTCACTCCCACACGCTGTGACATCCCGGCTGTGCGGCTGGAACATAGAACATGTTGTCAAACCGCCACCAAACAAGACGAGTAAATCTTTTCTGAAGTGCGTTTGTCTATTTTTAAAGGGGGGCTTTTGGCTGGAGGACATGCTGCTGAGGCATTTGATGTGATTTAATCTTGTGTAATGAAAAGCGTCCTCCCTCTGCATGAGACAGTTTTAAGAAACTAATAAGGTGCTGCTGTGGAGCTCGTCTACCAGCAGTGAAGGTTAAATTTTTACTGCTCTCACTGTCAGCCTGGCCCAGCTGCACACCACGCTGCACACCACGCTGCACATGCACTCGCTAATGTATAACACGCTCAACACGTTTTCACATGGAAGCATTCACACACTTGGACTGCACACGCCTCAGGCTTTGTTCTTCACAGGGAAAATGCACCAACACTATACCAACAGAGTACACGATGGTATTAAATCACACCTGCACACGACCTCTTCAAACACACGACATGTTCTCATAAAGTGCTTCAGTTCTGTTTTAGGAAAAATAGTGGGCTCCATCCAGTCTGTTTAATGCTGGAATCCTGCTGATTATGGCTTAATTTATACATGCCAATAAATAAGTCTTAAATTATGCAGTTTGAACCTCCAGAATGACACTAGCACCTGTTTATGCTCAGCAAATGGCTCGATTCCCAAATGGACACAGCAGGTGAAATAAGTATTGAAAGCATCACAGATTTTAGGTAAAAGGAAAAAACATTTCTAAAGGTGCTATTGACATGAAAGTCTTACCAGATGTTGGTAACAATTCACACAGGGAAAAAGTTTTGAATGCAAAGAAAGGTACAGAAAAACCAGAATCAGCAAGTGTTTCAAAGGGGGGGGTTTAGCAAGGTGATGATCCCAAACACCATCAGGGAAACGCAAATGGTTTCAGAGAAAGAAAATAGTGCTGCTAAAATGACGCAGCCAATCACCTGACCTGAATCCAACTGAAAGAACGAAACCTCTTGTGTGTGCTCCAATTGTGGGAATTTTGGAAAAACTGTGGTGCATTTGATGGCACCATAACATCACATCAACAAGGTCATGGGTTTGAATCTCCTGTGTGGAGTCTGCATGCTCTCCATTTAATGCCTGGGTTCTTGCCAGGTGCTCCAACTTCCTCCCACAGTCCAAAGACATGATTGGGGTTAACTGGTGATTCTAACTTGGCTGTAGGTGTGAGCTTGAATGGCTGTCTGTGCAGCTGGGATAGGTTCCAGCCCAACTGTGACCTTGAAATGGTTAAGCAGGTGAAAATGAATGGAAGAATTTTCAGAATATAAATATGTCTGAGTTATTTATTTTTAATGTGAACACCAACATTGCTTCATTCTTCTGTTACTCAATATCATAAACCTTAAACTGGTGCTGTTTGCTATTAAACCTATGATATTCCCCATGATACTGATGCTAAAAGTTAGTTATTAATAAAGCTTTGTGAAACAAAAGCTCTGCCACGTGGTTTGGGTGTAAGATTGATTTGCTTGCCATTTGTAACAGCGTTTTACAGCTGTGCGAATTTCATGTGGGTATCTCCTGTACTTAAGAAAGTAATGAAGGTGAAAAATACTCAAAAAGAGAACACAAATTAGGAAGAACCAAATTTCGACCCAGCATCTTGAACAATAATAAAATATTAAAATGTGACATGCACAATCTGTGGCTGCATACAAATCAAGTGTTTGACAATGAAGTGTTTCATTTTAAATGTGTTATTGGGAAAAAAAAAATTCAAGCTAAGAAGCCTTTGATGTTAAATGGCTGTGGCTGCTTTTTGTGCAAAATATTCATTCATTACAAATGAATTATTTTCTGCAGTTTTTTTTAAACTAGTTAAAATGATAATAATAACTGATGATCTATACTTTGGAAACTATTTAAATAAAAATGTGCAAGAAACATCTTCAGTTCTAGTCTTTGTCAGATTACCTCTAAGCCTCATGAGCTGCTACACAGACATAACCTCCACAGGAATGAAGCATACAGGACTGATATTAGGCTAACCTGCTTACAGCCTTATACTGTTTTCCAGCCGTTTTGGTGCTGAGGCACGTGATCCAACCAGATCGCCAAAGTCACCATAATGATTGTAAATAATAGAGATGATCTGATATGTTTGAGTGTTGGGCTTCATGTTATCAAAATGAATACGGAAGCGCGATGGTCGTTCAGATATGTTGGGTTATTTAGTAATAAAAACAGGTATGCTGATGTACATGGTACAAGGAGAAAAAGATACATGAACACATCCATCACTATGAAGTAACTACTTACACTATCTATAACAACTGCTGATATCTAAACCATCCTTAATCTGTTAGTTGTGCTCTTCCCACCTTTCTTTTGAAAGAAAATTAACTACTGACGTCCCACGGTTTGCTTTCTTTCAATTTCCTTTATTATTTTACTTTAGGCTGTTTCATTTTTTTCTATTCTAATTTTGGAAGTTCGCTCACTCAGCTGAGTTTTGTCAGGGAGCTTGATGATAACAAGAAGAAGAAGAACTGCAGAGAAACGAGCAGTCGAAAACAAAAAATAGACGTTTCATTACAGGCTTAGAAGGGTCCCTACAAACAGGAAGGCCCTGGGTAGATTTGTTGTTTCAAATCCAAATGGCTGTGGTTCTGAATGCACATTGCGGCACATGCTCTATACCCTCTATGAGGGCGTACGTTGAAAGGCATTTCGGCATTCCAGTTACATGAAAACTACGCAAGCTATAAATGGGTGCTAAAATCACACTGACATCACCATCTGAAGCCTTTGGCGTGCTGCCTTCACTTGCTGCTCGTACAGAAAAGTTTCAAGTGGAAAGACTTTTTTTTCCTTCCGTTTCATTTTCAGTTTAATCCCATTTATTCAAGGTTTGACAACAAAACTATTATTTGAGGTTAGGAAATGCACCCGTCATAGCTACAAAATTTTAAAATTAATTAAATGTATTTAATAGCTCAAATTAGAACAACAAATTCAACTTTTTTGACATAGGACAAATGAATGTCCAGTTCACAAGCACTGTATTGCACATACAGTCAGAGACTAGATTGAGTATCTCTTCGACCTTTCAAATAATCTTCCAGCAAACTTATACTAACCATGGATACTGAATGATTTGTAACTTTCCTATTTAGTTTTGAATGATTTGTAACTTTCCTATTTAGTTTGAAGGCAGCAGTTCTTCTTTCGTACTTCCTCCGAGCAGCTCGCCTGTACAGCCATTTTGATTTGCGACCGCATCGCCGGAACGAACCCGTCAGGCAAAGGTGGGAATTCTGTAAACTCAAAGCACAGCTTCAGTGTAAATTTCAGCCACTCTTCTTTCCCATTATGGCCTAATTTAAATGAGTGAACCTTTGCTTGGTTGTTGAGAAAAATGTGGTGCTAACTGCTGGTTTTCAGACACAGCCTAGCCTAGCTAATATTAGCTCACGTTAGCATGGCTAAGCTTTCTTAGCTAAAAAAAAAATTAATTAAAAAAAACAAAAAAGAACCAATGCACAATTCCCGAATTAATTTCAGTATCCTATGTAAGTAACGACACAATGTCTCACATTAGGTAGCATCCTAACGTTAAGAGGGAAGTGTCTCCCAACGTACAGCTAGCCGGTCAGTTTGAAGTAGCGTTAGCACTTTATTGCAGCTTGCAATTTCCATTGCCATTTGGCAAGTGTAATTCTACACTGACACACCTCTCCATGTTGAGAGTGCACAATACAATTAAATGTAGCTGATCTGGGTGTTTCAGGTGTAAATCGTGAAAGGAGCAATGTGGGACCAGGGAGGACAGCCCTGGCCGCAATGGCCTCTTAGCCAGCAGCAGTGGATGCAATCTTTTCAGCATCAGCATGATCCAGGTTAGTGAGTGATGCTCATGCACCACAAATGGCATTTTTGCTCCCTCAATAAAAAAAAAAAAATCTAAATATTTTACAATGGATTCAAAAACTGCACTGGCAACTAGTCTTAATGCACTTTTTTCCAGGTCAAGTGGACTGGGCAGCCCTGGCGCAAGCATGGATAGCCCAAAAAGAGTCTACAGGAGGAGAGCAGCAGAACATCCAGCCCAATGGTCAGGACATCCCAGGCCTCGAATCTGTTGGACAGAATAATCACAGCAACTTTCAGGGTGACCCAGCATTTGGCAGAATGTGGCAACCAGGTACACAATTAAGCCTTTGAGCCATGGCTCTCCCCCTGGGAAAAAAAAAAACAAAAAACTGTGGAGATTTCTCTTGTGGCTTGTTTAAGTATTTTGTGTTTAACAGAATGGGGAATGCATGGCCAGCCCCCTCCTCCTCCACCCCCTGACCAGGCCTGGATCCCTCCAGGGTCAGGACCAATGGATGTGGTGAACCCCAGCGAGGACAGCAACAGCCAGGACAGCGTGGAATTCAACTCTGAAGCCCACCATGGGGTTTACCCCCAGAACAGCCATGGGTATGGGGCACAGCCCGACAGCTACGCCATGGCCCCCATGGCCATGAACCAGTTTGATTATCAGGTATGCAGATGCTACGGTAGAAACTGTTGAAGCGTTTTGGTTTTAGTGTGACAGCCAAGTAGCACGAGAAGGAGCAATCCATAGACACTCTGCCGGGTCCGAGCATCTAGGCGTATCAGTCGTTTGCTTTCTTGATGCTGTGCAGAGGAAGTGTTGGCTTGTTGAGGATCCAGCATGGTTTGTTATTACTTTATTTGTTGAGTTTTTTTTCTTTTCCCCTTTTAACCCAAGTATACCTTTTAGCTCAGTAAGGAGTGGGGAAAGACAACAGCAACCCCATACCTAGTGACTGCCAAAACAGAGGACCTTAAGTACTTAGAACTGACTTTAATTTTGAGTTTGTGCTGTCTCTCAACAGCATGGAGCTGCCTCATCATTTGCTCCGACACCAGCAAGCTTCCACTCCCCGTACTGGCAGGGTCCTCCTCAGAACAGACGAGATGCCAGACCGCCTGGGTTTCGAGACAGGCCAAGATCCCCTATCCAGCTCCCTGTCAAACCTGAGGCCCCAGCAGCACCATTAGGTGAGTCCTGATGTCTGAATTTTTTATTCTTTTTTTTAGTTAATTTATTTAAATTCCTGAACTTTCTAGAAACATTTCAAGAAAATGGTATTGAGGTATGAGATAAATATCAGTAGATGACTATATGTTTAAATAATCGAAGTCCTTATTCCACCTGTGTTGGCTTCATTTTATATGCATACAAAAGGTATTTATAAAAATTTGGTTGTTTAAAAAAAGAGTCAAATTTAAATAGGTGATAGCTGTAGAAACCGATGCACCATTATTAATACAACAACTTCTTTGTGTACATGGATTTGTACTGGAATAGTTTAATCGTTTGTAAAATATATGTGGATAACACGTTTGATCTCCAGATGCTGTAAAGAGACGCACACTACCTGCATGGATCAGAGAAGGTCTTGAAAAGATGGACAGGGAGAAGCAAAAGAAGCTGGAGCGCGAGCGGATGGAGAAGGAGCGTGCAGAAATGGCAAAAGATGACATTAAAGGCCATGAGGCTGATGAGGGTGGTGATGGCCCACGTCTGCCCCGCAAGAGTAAATTTGTAAGGAACTCATTTAAGACCCATACTGCAAATAGTTTTGTTTTCCCTCTTCATCTGTAGCAATGATTGGCTATGTTTTCTTGATTGAAACTCATTCTTCTCTTCTGTTTGCATCAGGACAGTGATGATGAGGGCAATGATGATAATGACAACGAAGAAAAGATTTCACTAAAGAAAGCATTTTCTGCGCGGAGTCCCTCGCCCCCTGCAGAAGACAGTGAACCTGAAATGACTGAGGAGGAAAAGGAATTCCAGCTGGTCAGTTTGAACTTTCAAATTACATTCAAGTAGTCAGATTTGAGTGTGATTGTGTAGGTTCTCAGTCCGGGTCATGGCAGTTTTGAGTGTTCGAAAAGGAGGCAACTGGACTTCTTTTCTGATTTGTAGAGGTGAAATGTGTTTACAAACCAAAAATGTCCAGTTGACTCCTTTTTGAGCGCTTGATTTTAATCTAATTGTTGAAATTGATAAAATATTGAGATGTTTGTTAATTTGTCCTTGTTTTAGATGGTGATGACAAAAACACTCCTGACAGAGATCCTTCTTGAGGTCACAAATGAAGAGATCCTGCATGTGGCTAGAGATACTCACAGGAAAGCCACTCGAGGTCTGGTCTTATATTTTCCTCTTTTTGCATTATCTCTGCTTGTCACAAAAACATTATGTTTAAATCTGGACAGAATTCGTTACGTGCCTCTTAAAATTACTCCGTAACACCCTGTAAGTGAGGGTGACTGAGCAGCATACATCAGAGTATGTCTGTCTGATATGCATTTCCAACCATTCTCTGCTAATGCATCAGGACACAGCAGAGCAGTGTTTGTCACAGACAGAATTGAAAACCTGTCATGGTATTGGAGGTGCTGCTGAATGGCTGTAAGACTGAATAAAGTCTCAGCGCTGACTCACCTGTAGATACAAGAGACTTCCTCCAGTGAAGTGACTGTGCATTAGTACAGATTGGTTCTTTCGCTCCTGTCCGACTGTTTGACTTGGATGTGTGACAGAAGTTTGTTTGTTAACCCTCTCTCTTTTCTCCATTTCTTTTGTTTTATTTTATTATTTTTTTCTCTTGTTACCAATGGCAGCTCTTGTGAATAGTGCTTTATCTGTGGCCCCATCCCTTTCTCTAGCGACTCTTGCCTTTGAGAAAATGGCAGTATGTGTTTTAACATGTTGTTCCTGTTGTTGATGTGAATCAAAGCTCCTGCAAAACAGCTGGCACAGTCAAGTGCACTGGCTTCTCTGACCGGTCTCAGTGAGTATCCCTTTTTCTGTCACTGGTGGGGAGGGAAGGGAAGTTTCTTTGATTTATAGTCGGGGTTATTAGTCGGAACGTGGGAAAAGCTGTTGGCACAAAGCGTGACACCCAATATTTCACTGCTACTATTTAAGGCAAAAGTGGCATCTGACTTGCTTTTTAGATCTGTGCTTTGAAATTAGAAGCATGCTCTCAAAGACATTACAGACTGTTGAAAGTGTTTAAGAGCTGTATGTGTACTCTTTGTTAATAAGAGGTTTACTGGTGTGAAGTATAAAGTTAAACAAGATTAAGTGCCTTTCATGGGGACTAGGGCTGCCACAAACGATTATTTTGATAGTCGACTAGTCACCGATTATTTTTGCGATT
Source organism: Mchenga conophoros (assembly GCF_057382185.1). Lineage (NCBI taxonomy): Eukaryota > Metazoa > Chordata > Actinopteri > Cichliformes > Cichlidae > Mchenga > Mchenga conophoros. The sequence goes on along the minus strand of NC_140536.1, from coordinate 10,051,331 downwards.
AGTCGACTAATCAGATCATCATCCATTGGACGTACAGCTTATTGCACCAGCAGCATCTGGTCTTATATAACTATCATTAGCTTACAGCTTGAAGTGTTTGTGCTAACTAAAAATAAAGACAATATGGTAGTTTATAAATTTTTAATGAAATTTGCAGATTGTTTCGGTGAAGTTTAATAAACTCCTTGCTTTCTAAAATATAACAGGACACCGGAGTATATTCTCCAGCGTCTCACACTTCTGATAATCAGCTGTCTGCTTGACAGTTTTAGCTGTGCAAAAACTATAACTTTAATATTAGCCAAACCGATTTACTCAGGAACAAATAAAATACTAAAGAAAGCCAAACAATAACATTTTTAAGTTATCTAAGTGACTTACATATATGTTTAACCTGACTAGCGAAAGACGGCGGTGGGTTTGAAAACGATTTGCCGGGAGTCCGGTGTTCTCACGGCTCTAGTTAGCCTTACCCCCGCCTAGCTAACGAGCTAGTGGGTAACAGACGTCTCCAAAAACGCCGGAGCGCTTTTGAAAATATGTGGTGTCCTGATAAACTGAGCAGATATTTGAGGTTTACACAGCTACATTCTCGCCTGAAAATATGTTAAACGTTTATTTTGTGACCAAGAAAGAATAATAAGAATAACATTAAAACTAACTAGCTGCCGCCATTGTTGACAACTGCGCTGGGCTGCGCTATGAATTCTGGGACACAGCTTCTTCTTCTTCGGGGTTTAACAGCAGCTGGCATCCTTGTACATGCAGTGCTGCCATCTTCTGTTTCAGTCCGTTATTACACTCTTAAATCCTACTACTCATTCCTGCGTCCTTTGTGATCTTACAAAGCTTCAAACGATGCGTCGACTATTAAATTAGTCGTCGACGATTTTAATAGTCGACATAATCGTGACTAGTCGACTAATCGTGGCAGCCCTAATGGGGACCTTGAGTTTGGATTGAGTGGTTTCATAAGTGGAACCTGATTTGAGAGCGGATCTTAACAGTTTCCAACACTCAACAACCTGGGGGCTCTGTTGTGGCAGGCGGGCTCGGTGACTATGGTTCAGATGAGAGCGAGGATGAGGATGGCCGTAGCGTCCGAGGATCCGAATCCTCAGACACAGATGAGGAAGAATTACGTCACCGCATCCGGGAGAAGCAGGACGCGTTCCGCCGCAAAGAGCGGGAGATGCAGCTGCTGCAAGAGAAACAAGCTCAGGAGGCGCTGCTAGCACGTGGTAAATATTAAATGTCATTTGTGCAATGTGTGTTACTAGTTCACTTTTAACCTGAGTCTTTGTTTTCTGTTTGTACAGAAGAGATGGCAAAGGAGAGATTAAGTAAAGAAAGGGGGGAATATGATGAGAGTCAGTCAGAATATCCACACAAACAGGACATGAAAGAGAGGGAGGCAGAGCCCTTGGCAGACAGGCGCAGGTCCCGTAGTGAGAGGGAGGGTAGTGAGGGAAAGCATTCAGGCAGAGGGAAGGAACGCTCAGGGAGAGGCAGCAGCGATTCTCCCACCAATGGTCACAGCAGCAGCTCCCGCTCCACCTCCAGCCACAGCAGCAGTCGATCTTCCTCCTCCTCATCTTCTTCCTCGGTATCTTCCCGTAGCTCCTCTCGATCTTCCTCCCCGCGAAGGAAAAGGAGACGTAGTCGCTCCTCATCCCACAAAACCCGGCAGCGCAGCCGCAGCCACAGCTCACACAGGCATCGTAGTGATCGCAGTGAGAAGGGCAGGGACAGGAGGAGGAGCAGTGCAGAGCGATCAGGCCGCCACAAGAAAGATCGGAGTGATTCCAGGGAGCGCAGGAGTCGAAGGAGTAGATCTAGGTCCAGAGACAGGGCCAGAGAGAGGGCCAGAGGAAGTCGCAGTCGCAGCAGAGACAGGGAGAGGGATAGAGAGAGGAAAAGGAGTCGGGAACGCAGGGACAGCAGTCATAGTCGCAGCAGCAAACATAAACAAAAGGCCTCTAGTAAAGACAGAGAGAGGAGGAGGGAAAGGAGTCGTAGTCATGAGAAAGACAAGAAAAAGAAGGATAAAGATAGAGACAAAGAGGTGGATAAAAAGAAGGAAAAGCCAAAGACCAAAGAGAAGGAAAAAGGGAGCTCTGTAGTTAGTGAAGAGAATGGCAAATCTAAGAAAAGGAAAGAGAGCGAGTTAGGAACCGATTCTCAAACTGACAAGCACTCGCGACATGATAGTAAAGCCAGCAAGAAGGGCTCGGCCAAAGCTAGCAAGAGGCACTCAGACTCTGACTCAAGTAGATCCCCCTCCCCTGAAGTTAGCAAGGAAAAAAAATATAAGAAATCCAAACGTAGTCGCTCAAGATCGACGGAAAAATCTCACAAGTCTGGTAAGAAGGCAAGCCGCAAACACAAGTCTAAGTCGCGATCAAGGTAGTATTCGTTTTTTTCTCTTTCAAAATACTTTATAATACTGTTTTCATTGTGATTTCTCTCGAGTCTTTGATCTGTTGTAGTAGCTGAGAGGAAAATGTTGGCTGTTATGAAAATTTAATGTTTAATACAGCTACACGTGCCTGACTGTGTAAAGTCAGGTCTCATGAATTAAAGGCTTAAATCTTTCACAACGGTTTTCTATGTCAAATGCAAATATGCCATGACTGAATACTAGCAAGTACCGCTTCCCTAGAGCATCTGCCTGATTTGTCTGGTTCCTGGCCAAAATAGAGGGCGAAAGTGTCAAATTGAGCCAAACAAACAAATTTGTCTTTTCGCCATGTTCTGCAGTTTAATTTGCATCTGTAGAATTTGTATAACATCAGTTTTTATGGAAGTTTTCTGCCATATTTATAGTCTTGACAGTATTTTTGGTGAAACGTGTTTTGTTCTGTTGTGCACTGCAATCAGTGTCATTAGTGCAGGAATAATGTCGTGTTCATAACTTTCTTTCAGGTCGACGTCTCCCTCCCGTCGTAGCAGACGCTGAGGAGCACAGTCACTGCCCTGATCTGTGCACTTTGCCATTTTAAATTCCATGAGTTGAACAGGCTTGTCTCATTATAGAGGCAGTTGTGTAGGTGAAAACCCCCTCATACTTTTCTTTTACTGTAAATATGTTCTTTTTAAAGTGTGCCTGAAGAACAAGTTTGAATGGTAGGAGTTTCCATTATCATGCACAGTTTAATTACACACTAAAAAACTCAAGTGAAACTGTGTATATTTTAAAAAAAGATTAACTTTTTCTCCAATTATTGTAAGATGTCTAATAAACTGTTTCTTGTCTTGCCTCACTACCTCTCTGACCTTAATTCAGTATTTACTAACACAGTATTTAATGATGCGTGTTGCAATTGCATTAAACTTAACCATACAAAGCAGGATCCTGCTACTTCCCAGAGATTACAATAATTCCCACTTTAAGGCTGCATGTGTTCAGCTGTCAGTGCTGCTGGATGGAAGTAGTGTTGCAAAAACCGTGCATTGATAGAATGAATGGTAGAAAGTAACTTAAAACATTTTCTCAGTTTTCTGAAGAACGGTTGCTTTGTCCATAAGTATTTACAAGTTGTGCTACTTCTGTTCCACTAGGTACTGCAAATGGTGCACTTTGTATTCCTTACCATATTTTATATAAGTTTTAGAGTGTCACTTTTTAAGCTAAATCTACAAGTTTGTTGCTGTTTTGTTATAGATAAAGCAATGCAGCAATATTTAAGTGATTAAATAAGTTATTTTAATCAAATCAATTTAGATCTACAACATCAAAATGTAATTTAGAAATCTAAAAGGTTGTTTTGTATAAGAACTTTAGGAAAAAAATATTTTTTGATGCTGTAGTTAGGATAATGGTTTCTGTTTAAAGCATCAAATTGCTTGTTTGTTCATACTGAAAAACAGTTATTCAATATAAAATATTAACACTTCAATAGTTTCACTTCTTACATAGCACATCGTTAAAGGCTCTCAGCTGCAGGTGAGCCTGAAAATTGTGCTCAGTGTTTGGTACACCATTGTTTCTGATCTTTTTTTTTTCTTTTTTTTTAAATCCTGGAACATAAAAATATAACATGAGCACATCCAGACAGTTTTCTGAAAGGTGATGCTTGGATTTGGCCTTGGAAAAAAACAAAAAAAACCAACTCTTCATGTCATGCATCCGAACACTGAGTCCAAGCGCTGACGAGGGAGCACAGGGGAGCACAGGTTAGTGTACCACATGAGTACTTGAAGCCTGTGCAGGTTAAATGCTTAATCACATTTAGAATTTGGAGACAACAGTCAACACAAAAATCTTCATCTCACGTCCCTCAAACCATTCAGATGTTTCCACTGTGCCAGAAACGCTCTTGTCATAGGTGATCTTACTGTTTTGTTCCACATGTGAACATAATACAAGTTATCACAAATTACACCCTAGTAGTAAAAAAATAGTCATCAGTAACATATGATTGGCCAGTGAAGTTATCAGTTTTGGTTTTTCCCCAATGAGTAAACTTTTTTTTCTGTTTGTACAGAGATGATTGGCACTTTAAAAAAATGAAACTAGTTAAATGTTTGATCAGGCATCACAACTGAGAGCATGACTCCCACGAATCCATTTTAAAACATAAATTAAAAAAAAACTGGGAACAAATAAAGCTGTCGAACTTTCATTTCCTACTGTGCAAACACTGATTTTTAGTGAGTGGTTTGCAATATCCGATTTCTTTACTGATGGATCCTATTAACCTGCAAGTGATTACTGGGTAAAGTGTATTGGACAAATGAAACTAACCAAAGTCATTAGACTCTACTTTGTCCAGTTGGTCAGGTCTCAACTGGGACTTTTTAATTTTTAAACAATCAAGGAAGAACTTGGCATACTTTTACTGCTCATATTTATTCTTTCGAATACCATAGAGCAGACACAAGCAGTCAAAAAAGAAAACTGGCATAGCATAAAATTAAATACATAAAATATAAATAGATGAAGAGTGGCAGAGGCACTGGGTCCTTAGCAGCTCAAGAGGACATGGGGAATAATTGAAAAAGATAGTCAACGTCAATGATGACGAAACTGAAAATAGTAACTGTAATCTGGAAGCAGGCTTTACAGGGGAGCATCTCGCTGGTTTTACCTGAGAGGCCCGAGAAACTAGAGTGGAGAAGTGGGCTCATCTCCAAAGGCAGAGGAGGGCAGCAGTGCAACGGCGACGGTGAGAGCTGCGCTTAAATCTCAGCGTAGAAGAAGAAGGAAACCCAGCGACGCTGAACTCCAAAGACGAAGAAGACTGTTTATTATGAACTTCACAGCTAGTACCTCGATGGTTTTATGACATGTACTCCAACAAGTTTCGCCGCCTCATGTTAGGGCTGCACTGCCTTAAAACGACCGCTGTTTGTGGCCTGGTCCAGAGGGCCGCTGGTCGAAGCGGGTTCGGCTGGACTGCGGTGTGTAAACAGCGGACACTGTGGCTGCAGAGGAGCGCCTGTCGGGAGATAGAACGACGTGCTGTGCTCCGTCAAAACGGGTATTTAGCAGACACACTCGTGTGGTGACACCTTCCTTTCCAGTGCCACACTGTATAAGAATATTTGGGGGACCGGAAGCAGGGCTAGAAATCAGTTTTGTTTTTTTTTTCAAAAGAAAAAAAGAAACTAAAACTCAGTGAAATTTAGCAGCATACAGCTACTGCTTAGACTAAGAGGTCCGACGAGGCTCACCCTGGTAGCTCTACGACTCTGGACAGCTGATACATAGTGCATCATAAATATGTTACGGAAACAATTCTAATTACTACTCTGAAATTTAATACAAGCATCCTTTTGCATCCAGAAAGATAGTCAGGTTTGTCATTTTGTTAAATGAACTGGACTGATTTGTGAAATGTGTGATGCTCCTCCAATACTCCGATACTTTATAGTCAAAGTATCTTAAAGTTGAGTACCTTTGTGGATGGCTATCATATTAGAAAGGCTTCCAAGCAGATTATCTCTGCACAAACCGATTCATTGCTTACAGACACGATTTTCAGTGTCTTGATGTGTCCTGTGGCTGAACACTTTTCACCATTTTTTTTAGAACACTAAAAATGCTGCCTTTTTCTTTTACTCAAGTGATAGCATTTTGAGCATGTGACTTATGCATGAACTAAAAAAACAAAATTTGGCACAATTCAGCATTTGTAAAAATTTGCACGTCACCAGAGATTGCATCATTACCGAACCATTTTACACGTTTTTTTTTTTACATGTCTTTACTTGGTTTTAGCAAGATGAACTGAATGAAATGGGTACTGAGGGTTAAATACCAGCACAACCTTTTGTTTTAGAATTTGCATTTGCGATTTGCATCTTCAGAAACTATATGTTTGATGTCAGTAGCAAAAGGGCTTGGTATTTTGCTTGTTAGATTAACTCATTTTCTTCAGTTTTACTGCACTCAGTGTGTCCAAAGTATGATGAGCACAGCAGAATGCAAAATACTGGATAGGATAAGAAAAACAGTAAGCTCACATATGAGAGCCAATGATACTGATATTGGTACATAGCCCAACACAGTGCATCCAGAAAGTACACGACTGCTGGTGTTTCATCATGTTACATCCTCATTCCAAAATGATTAAATTCATTATTTACCTAAAAAGATCCACACAATACCCCATAGTGACACGGTTAATAAAAGGTTTGCTTTAAATTCTTTTAAATTTACTAAAAATAGCAACCAAATATGTTCATATATGTATTCAAAGCCCCCACTATGACACTCAAAATCATGTACATCCTGGTTCCACTGGTCATCTGATGATTCTATAACTTGATTGGAGTCCACCTGTCTAAATAAGGCCCCACAGTTAACAGTGTATGTTGGAGCACAAACAAAGCAAGGAATTGTCTGCAGACCTCTGACACAGGATTTTATTGAGGCACAAATCTGGAGAAGGTTACAGAAAAATTACTCTTCATCAAAAATATCACCATCATCTGTAAATAGAAGTTCTGCCTGAGTCAGGTAGGTGACCAAGAAAGCGATTGTCAGTCTGACAGCTCCAGCGTGGAGAGAGGAGAAACTTCCAGAAGGATAATCTTTTCTCCAGCATTACGCCAATCAGGCCTGTATGGGAGAGGGTCAGACAGAAGCCAATTCTCAATAAAAGGCACAAGACAGCCCACCTGGAGTTTACCAAAAGTCACTTGAAGGACTCTCAGACCATGAGAAACAAAGATTGAACTAAATGCTAAACATCATGTCTGGTGGAAACAAGGTATCGCTCATCACCTGGCCAATACCATCCCTACAGTGAAGCTTGGTGGTGGTAGAATCATGCTGGGAGCTGTTTTTTTGGCAGCAGGAACTGGGAGACTAGTCAGCCTTAGCTTGGATCGCAGACTGGGGCGAAGGTTCATCTTCCAACAGGACAACAACACTAAGCACACAGCCAAAATAACAAAGGAGTGACTTTAGCCAGAGCCCAGACTTGAACATGATTGAAGTTTGAGATCTGAAAATGGCTGTGTACCAACTCCCACTCTGTCCAACCTGATGGAGCTTGAGAGTTTCTGCAAAGAAGAATGAGAGAAACTGCCCAAAGATAGGTGTGCAAAGCGAGTAGCATCAAACTGAGCAAAGACTTTGAATACTTACATGGCATATTTTTTTTCTATTTTTAATAAAATTGCAAGAATTTCAAGCAAACCTTTTTACTCATTATGAAGTGATAATCAAGTCCATGTTGGAATAAAGCTTTAACATGACAAAATGTGGAACAAGTGAAGTGCTGTGTATACTTTTTGGAATATGTGTGCAAACAGCTCGACTCCACACACTCAACACAGCTGTCGGGCTACTCAGCTGCAGGTTCTGGAGAAGAATTTTGAATCAAAAAGTATAGTGAGATTTTTATTATTTATTATCGACACTATAGAACAGTCTTTTGTTGGTTCCTTGTTTATTTGGCTTGGTTGTTTCTACTTTAATGGCTGTTTTTTGTTTGTTTTTTTTCCACATGCAGCGTTCGGTCAGCTTCTCACAGCACCGTGGACCCTGATGAACTGAGGAAGTTCCAGTCGTTGGCAAACAAGTGGTGGGATGAACAGGGAGAATTTGCAGCTCTTCACGCCATGAACGACCTGAGGGTGCCTTTTATACGGTACACAATCCGCCCGTCAATCTTCATCAGAGGCGCCAACAGATGGTGTCAACGTAACATAACCCAAAGGAAAGCCGGGCGGCCTCGTGGTATCTGAAAGCAACTTGTGAGGATACAAGGAAAAATAAGAGAAATTGAAAGTGACAGGGTTCTTCCAAATATCAGTACATTTTCAGCCAATAGTGTTTCAGCTGCTTTGGCTCTACACGTGTGCATGTTTTGGGGGTCGGCTGGGGCTGTTTTGATTGATAAGATCTGTTGTTCAGGACCCTTTGCTGTAATCATGACAGCCATCCAGCCAAGAGCCCAGTGCTGTGTTCCCCTCCCCCACCCTGGGATCTTCTTGGTGGTGGTGGTGGTGGTGATGATGATGTGTGCTTATGGTGACAGTATGACAGATCTAGTGTCAGTGATGTCTGAGTGGGGATGATTTGCCCAATAAGATTTTACCCTCAGGGCAAGTTGAAATGAGAGACAGCAGCAGTGCTGCCACTGTTGCTGCTGGAGCTCTGCGACTCTGATAGTTCATCCTGCCAGGGTGCCTTATTTTCTTCATTGTTTCAGTGTGTGCTTTAGTTCTGTAATACATGGTGTTGTACACAGACTCAGGATCTGTGCAGATACCCCGTGTAGTAACCAAATGCAATGTCTTTAACAAAACAGGGTTTAGTGTTTGATTTGCCTTAGTTATTAGCAAAATGGTCTATTTTGTCCTCAAAATGTTACACTGACAGCAATACAGTGAATCATAACTATACATGCAATGGTGACAAATTAAAGGAAAAAAATCTGCCCTTTATTGTGAGGAATTCAGAGTTTCCATCATACTTGTCCTCTTATCAAAGGATACAGATTTATGTCCTGATGGGAGTGGTCTTTTCCAATATGGCAGTTGTAACCTTCTGTAGGACATGAGTGGGTCACTGAAAGGTTTGATTATTATGAAAATGATGCGAACCATATGCTACAGTTTCCACAGTCGGCTGATCTCAACGAAGTTGAACACGGAGATATTTGGATCCATATGATAGATGGCTTACTCTACCAGCATCACCAAAGTGAGGGAACACAGTATGATAGGGAAAAAATGTAGAGGTCATTATTTGACTTTTTATTCATTGTGTATGCAAATTTACCTGTGTGACAAAATGTTTACCCACAGTTTCTAAAATATAAAGTTGGAAAACACTCAGAAATACTTCAGGTTTGAGACTGAATTTCTTTTTGGGGTTTTTGGTTCATTAAGTCAAAGTAAATTTTATGAAAATAATCACTGAGTTCATGCTGACGGTAATGGTTTATCATGTGCTGATAGTTCAGCAGTAGCTTTTGTCTGGCTCTGTCTGGGTGGTGGTAGTGCGAGGAGGTAGTTAGATGGATGTAAGTATATTTTGGCACCTTAGCAGAGCTTTAATGACGAGCATGATGTGCAGTCAGGTCTCAGCCTGTTCCCATGTTTCGGGCCTCAGGCAGGAGGCTGTCGGACTGTATATCAGGGAAGGAAGTGAGGATGCTTGTTTGCTGGCTGACACTGTTGCTCGGAGCGATTTGAGAGAAGATGGTGTAATACACCATGGAGTTACCCCTACACTTCCTCATGCTAAGCGGCTTCTCATAGACTTTGGAGGTTCACAATTTCATATCTGCCCACTGTTCTTTTACTTTTAAGCGTTAGGTCTGTTGTAGAGTATTCTGAAATATCTTGAAGACTTGGGAATGGGAGATATATTTTTACCTTGCACAGGGATAACCTGCTGAATGTGCACAGAGCGCGCCATCCCGGGAAGCCACTCGCAGGACTGAAGATCCTGGACGTCGGTTGTGGAGGAGGCCTGCTCACAGAGGTAAAAAGCGTCCGAAAGCTGCAGACTCAGAGCAAACAACAGCGCCAAAGAAAAGCGTCTTTCCTGCTACATATTATCTGTCTGGGCGCAATTGTTTCAATTGCTACCTTTCACGTCACATTGAGTCTTTTCTTCCCTCGTGCAGCGTAAATATGTGCCTTCGATGTGCTTCAGTGCCAGGCTTCTCGCATGCATACGCAGCAGAGCCCGGATAAACATTTCAACGTCAGCCCGGTGCTCGTTCTGCTTTGATCTGACTGGTCACGGCGTGGTGGATCGGACAGTCGGTCGTTTACAGTTGTTTATCTGTTTGTTAGCACTGATAGCTGCATGACTGGGACGGAGCTTTGATGTGAGCTGAGGACTCACCAGCTGTGCTGTGTGATCTCTGAAGACAAAATCAGGTCCTGTTCTTATACAGCTCCGTCACACAGGTTGTCTTATTGAGACACAGACACACATGATAAGAGCGCCTGTTAAGGCTGTGACTGTTATTGTGTGTCTGACCGTCTCTTAGCTAACAGTCCTACCATCACACGGGATCAGCAGCAGAAGGATGGATAACAGGCCCCTGGGCGAAAAAGCTCTTCAGTCAGACTTGGATGTTTAGCTTTTGTCCACAGGAGGGCACCGTTCACACCAAACCCTTATTTAGTGCATGTTCCTGCATATTGCTGCTATGTTTTTCCCCACTCTATTTACAGTGCCAGCACAGCGTCTTGTGGAGATGAAATGATGCTTTACTACCATGATTGATATTGTTTTAAGTTTCATGAGTAGTTGTTGTTGTTGTTTTGGGTTTCTTTTACTCAACAACCACAAAATCTCTTGTATTAATTGACATGTTTTAGATATATTATAAAAGCCTAACATTGAATTCAAATAACTCTCATTAGACCTACACTGTGCTGTATTTACCTGCATGTAAAACAACAATCCCCATTTACTAGTTCTTCTTCTTATGAAGATGGACAGGTTGTGGATGAAGTGAATGATGGAAGTCAGGAAATTTTCTTTCTCTCATTAAATTTTGTATTCCAGAATTTAATAGTTCATGCAAATCGGTGCCTATTACCCCCCCAGTGAATATATTACTGTAGATAAACATAAGGCTTGTGGAAATGTGAGTTCCAACACATAATCAGTGACTTCACAGTCAAATGAGCACAGCATCCTGAAGAAGACAGGTTAGATAACAAAGCAGTAACATTTCAAGTTTGTTAGTACAACATTATTTGTGTGTAAGAGTCAAGTTTTTCTACTAAGACTAAGTAAAATATGAGTTATTGTGATACAGATATATATATATTTTTTTATAATGCAAGACAAATGTTGCTCATATTGTTAGCTGTTGTGGTTGAACAGTGACTTATTTTTTAAGTATTTAGCATAGTTAATATGATTGATGTATAATGTTATATTTGTCATCCAAAGAGGACAATGAAAAATCGTATTCTTATTCCTCAAAGCTAATGCAACTAATATATTATTCATTTAAAATGTGTGCTTTGTCTACTTTTATCATTTTTAATATGGTTTTGTACTGTCTGTTCTTCTTTTAAGTGAATCGTATTCGGCTCTGCTTTTTTAAAAAAAAGTTTGACGTGCAGTTCTCTGCTCCTCATCCTCCTCCAGCCCCTGGGTCGTCTGGGAGCTAAAGTTTTGGGTATAGATCCAGTGGAAAACAGCATTGGCACCGCCCAGCTGCATTCGTCCTTTGACCCGGACCTATGTGAGCGGGTGTCCTACCAGGTGTGCACCCTGGAAGAGCTCTCAGGAGGAGAGGATGAAGGAGCGGGACACTTTGATGCTGTGGTGGCGTCTGAGGTTGTGGAACATCTGGCTGACCTGGAAACGTTCGCCTTCTGCTGCAGCCAAGTGCTAAAGGTGCTGTTTGTTGTTTTATTGTTTCGTTTTGTTTTTTAATACTTTGACTCTGATATTTGTGTGTTAATACTGCACTTGTGTTTGCATATCAGGTAGAGGTTCCCTCTCTCTGAATTAGACAGTTATGGGTGCCCGAGTCAGCACCGGGCTGGACGGGGTCTGTGGATGACCTGCTGTGTTTTTCTGTGTGTGCCTTGTACTTATCATTGAAAAGTTTCAGGGAAAGCCGTGGTCCATACTGCAGCCTGGGGGTCAGAATCTCCTAGGTTAGTGGGCCAAAAGTAGCTGAGAGGGGGGGGGGGGGAAAGCTTAATACAGGAGGTTAAGTCATGACTGGAATTCTTTCTCTCTCTCTGGTCTAAATCTTTCTTCTGCACTTTCATTAAAAAAAAACCCAAACACAATAATGTTTAATATTTAGTATTTACTGTTATATTTCCATATATCATCGTGATGTTGTTTATTGTATTGCTCTCGTTTTCTTCTGCTTGTTTTCTTTTTTCTTTCTCAACAGGTGAGCCAGGTGATTGGTATATGTATTTTTTTATTTTTTTTTGTCTGCTTATTTAGTTGGTTTTTTTTTTTTTTTTTCCCCTTTATCCCCGTCCCTCTTCTCCGCTGTTTTTTTCACCCTCTTCCTTTCTCCCTTTTCTTTTCTTCATTCAAGTCTGTCCCATATCTAGCAAGTGAAAATAAAAAAAAAAATTAAATAAACAATAAAAGGTGAATCAAATAGACCATTACGGCAAGGCTGGGATGGTCAGTTTGGTAAAGTAAATCCGTTGGGCATCTTTCCTCGCCTTTAGACAATAATTCTGATGGCAAAAGAGCCAAACGAAGAAGCCAAAAGAAGAAAAAAAAAAGAAAGGAAAAAAAAAAAAACCCAAACATTTAAATGTACTTTTCTTGACCACGCATACATATATTTTTTTGATGCTCATGCTTTTATTTATTTTTTCTCTCCCCCCCCTGTTCAACCTATTTTTCTTGGCCTTGTTGAACTTTGAGGTTTGGCATCCTTCCAGATCTCGCGCGCTGGATTTTGTCCTCTGAAAGCCTTAAATCCATTCTATAAATACCCTGCTGCATCTCGTAGAAGAGCTCCTCCCTTGTATATCACCTGCAGAGGTGTCATGAAATGTGTTTCCAGAAGTAACGCAGTCTATTTAATTTATATTTCATGAATCAAACCTTTCCATTTTTGCTCCCTGTGTGCAGCCAGGTGGCTCACTATTCATCACGACTATAAATAAAACCAACCTGTCCTACGTGCTGGGCATTGTTGTAGCGGAGCAGCTGCTGCGCATCGTGCCCGACGGGACCCACGACTGGGAGAAGTTTGTCAGCCCAGTAGACCTGGAACGCCTCCTGGAGTCTCGTAAGTCCCTTTGGAGGGAGGAAAAAAAAGAAGCTCCCACTGATTATAGAAAACAGACTAAAAATGCAAAGGTTTTTTTTTTTTTTAATAATTAAGTGGGCAAATCTATGTGGAACTAAGTAAATATACCATATTACAAAAGGTCGCTACAAGATGTAAAAGTTTTTTTTTAAACAGCAGTAAATTTTGAGGATTTCTGTGTCCATAAATTGTCTGCAAAGCTCATTTTATAATTCGTGTTCAGGAGTAGTGCAAAAATAAAAATCTAATTTTGCCTTTTGTGTTGACATCAGTGTCTTCCTTCTTTGTTAGATGGTTTCTCGGTGCAGTCTGTCAAAGGAATGCTGTACAACCCCCTGTCGGGAGCCTGGAGCTGGACCGACAGCACTGCCATCAACTACGCCCTCCACGCCGTCAAACTGAGAAAACAGGCTGAGGACAGCAGCCTCCACCCAGAGGACCACACCATAGAAAGTAGCAGCTGAGCCACGCCACTTGAGAAGAAATCCAAAAATGAGAAATAATAACTCAGACGCGAGCGGCCCTGACATCCTGTCGGCCAGCTGTGACGCAGCACATGAGACTGAGTTTATTCAAGAAAAGGGACAAACTGCCTGCAGATAGAATTAGAGATGTGCTGCATTTGGCAGACCCATTGATGCTGTGCTGTGCTGCGTGAGCGCTGAATACATGTCTAGTGTTTGATAAGCTGTGTAAAGCAACGGTGCATCCTTTAATTGTGTAATCATTTTCAGCATATGCTGTCCTGCGTCAGTGTGGTGTTTGAGGCTGAATAGTTAAAGGTTTGCAACATCCTCCATTAAAACTGACCTCACATCAGTTTGATTTCTCAAGAATGAACGCATGAGAGTGAAAAATGTGATTATTTGGAATGCTAACAAAAAACAAACAAACATGATTTCGGGTTTTTTGATGTTAATATTAATTTATATTTTGTGTCCACAGAGGGGAGGGGCAACCATTTCCTGTGGGATTATAAGGGGTCTGGTCTCATGTGGAAGTATTACATAATACAGATCTCCCTCGTGCAGAGAATAAGTCATGCTTGCATGATGGTCTTAAAGAGACCAGAAATATGACTGTAGAACATGTGCAGAAGCTAACAGAGCACGCTGTGAGGACTGAGCACTACACCTATTTCAATTTCAGATATGTTGACATTTCACCGGTTTAAAAAAAATAAATGCTCTTTGTATATACATATTTTAAAAAGAACTCTCCCTCTCACCCTCTGGGGGGTGGTATGTGTGTGCTCCTCACGTTCAGGTCCTCTACCAGAGGCCTGGAAGTTAGAGTGCTCTGTGCAGTGTCTTAGCTGGTCCTTGGACTGCACTCTCCTGGATGGAGACCTTTGATGTTGTGCCTGGAATCTGCTCAAGCTAATTTTCCAGCTCCTTTATGCTTCTATTACCACTAGGACCACTTTGGATTTTACCTTCCACATCTGCTCCAGATGTTTCTTCAGCACCTGGTTCTCCATTTTCTTGTGCTGCTCCTTCTTCCCGATGTTGCTGTCCGGTAGGATTACAACATCTATGACAACTGCGGTCTTCTGTTCCTTGTCAACAATCACTACAATACTGCTTGGTTTGCCAGCAGCTTCTATGTGGAAGTGGAAGTCCCACATGACCTTACTCCTGTTGTTCTCAACCACCTTTTGTGATTGAGGACTTGGGGACTTCTAGTCCATATGCAGCACAGATGTTCCTGTACGCTATCACAGCCACTTGGTTGTGCCTCTACATCTATGCAGTTCCAGCTTGCTTCTTACATCCTATTACTATATGTTGGATAGTCTCTGGGGCACCTTTGCACACTGTTCAACTTTGTTCCCTTTGTAGACTCAACCCTCTATCTGATGCCTAGAGCCTGTTCTTGTGCTGCTGTGTTAGAGACTCTGCGCTGTGCTTTAAGTCTGTGTTGTGCCAGAAAAATGATTTCAGGAATTTGCCCCAAAATGATTGTCTATATTTAAACTGTTTTAAATGACTTGTCAACCCACAGTCTGTCAAACACATGACAAGCATGTCTCTTAAGAATGATATCAAGCCATTTTGAGCCAGAAATAAAACAGTCCTGTCACAAGGTAAGAAGCTACAGTCGGTTTTTGGCAAAGTGACTTTTATGTATCCTATATTTATCTAGGTAAAGAGCGTCATTGACATCAAAAATGTCTTTTTCACGAGCGATCTGGCCAAAAGTGCCATTTAAAAAAACAAAAAGTGTCATAAAGATGCTTCCTGGTGTCAAAGTCGTTTCCTCTATCTGCCGACAGTATCTCTATGTGTGTGTTTACTAAATGCCTTGCTCCAGCAGTGCCTGCTGTGTCATATTCCCAGGCTGGTTCAGCAGTAAACACCAATACACGCTCCTGCTGTAATGCGCGCTCCCGAGAGCCACGAGGCCGCGCGTTTAACTTGCCGTAGCCATGGCTGCGGTAAGCACTCACCCTCCTTCACTGACCTGACGGGGTCAGACAGCAGCAGGCAGGTAATTGGCACCAGGATGATACCGGCGGACACGTAACTACTGGATGTTCTTTTGTCCGAGTTGTCTACATCCTGTTCTCGGCATGCTCGACAAACAGATCTGGAACTCACCTGCTGGATTAAAGCGTCAGGATGAACGAAGTCTTCCACTTCCAAAGTTGCTCCAGAGTGAGTACTCCTTCCTATTAGTGCATTTACCACTAAGTTATACAGTTAGACTGTAAGTAGAGTCTATACCCACAGCACACCGCGGTCACAGCACAGTTGGCATAGTGGATTTGCAATCCGTGTCTTACTTTTCTCGTTTGCGTAATGTGCTTCAGTGTGATTGCACAAACACACTGCACTCCATAGAATTAGCAGTCTGTAGTAGCTGAAGCGGAGCAGTCAGTCGGTTGGAGGCCGCTTAAAATGTAGAAGCGGAGCAGAAGGGCTTATCATCATGTTTGGCTGCTGTTGGCCAATAGTTTGTTTTCGTGGTGGTGAGTGAGTCTCTGCGTTCAGGGGCTCGCCAGGGCGGGGTGGCTCCGATCCTCCACCGGAGAAAGACAATAGGCCGGCTGCATGAAGTAACCGGCATTTGATTAGACAGCAACGGAAGTTGCCCAACTTTGCCACAAAAATAAAAGGACTGGGTAATTCTTTTTTGCGTTTCTAGCCCTCTTTTTACCTTGATCTGATGATCAAAATGTACACTCCACTACACGTAATATGTGCTGTGAAAGTTATTAAGTTCTACAGGTGTTAATCACATAAGTTTCTTAGCAGCTCTATGCAGAACTTAATTAGATCAATTGCTTCTCTTTCTTGTAAACTCTCGTTTCTATGGTGGGGATTGGACAACATCTTTTTGCAAACCAAGTGTATCTGACTAAAGCTCTTTGAGAGACTCAAAAAAAACCCCAACAACCTGGAACTAAACATGTAGACGTAGCTTTGCACAATTCACAGTTCAGATTAATTCATGTTTATCTTAGTCTGTCCCTTGAGAAAAAAGGAAGCACCCATTAGTACCTCGAAACTTTGGTCAGATGGGGATCTGCCATATAAACAGAAAATAAGGGAATACATGATGGGCCTGCTTTAAGCTTTTTCCATTATTTGGAAGCAAAACAGCCAAATAATCTTTGGTCCCAGCTACTTTAATTTGTTTTTGCTAATAATAAATTAAACCTATTTATTTGGTCAGACAAATCAGATAATGATTCGACTACTTTTAAACGATTAAAACATTTCATGAACAAAAATGAATAATTTAGTTTATATCATGTTCAGATTTACGATAGAATTCCATTCACATGATATGTGATGGAAAACTAGCAATAACTAACAGCCACTGTGTACGGTTATTAAGAGCAGAAAATGTTATTTTGCAAGTAAAATATTAGGTGCAAAAAATGTAATTGTAACAGTGTGGACACTGACATTTATTTTGAAATTAGGGACCGGAAGTCGCGGTGTTGCCATTGTTATTCGCGCGATAATGCTGGGCAGATCCTGCGAAGGAAAACGAGCTGGCTGCCGAGCCTCATCTCAGGGAGTGATGTTCCAGATATTTACCTTTTCCGCTTTCCTGGATCAATATTAGCCACACCGCCGCCATGCCGTAGACACAGCGCCGGGGGTCTCGATGAAGCCTAACGGGGACTGCAGCAGGGAGGACGCGGGGCGGCTGTAACCGAGGGAAGAGGATGTACTGGGCTGCTGGTTTCGCCTCTTCCCGGCCGTGTGTTGTTGAACTGGGGCGGAATCACAGCCTGCCCATCGGGCTGTGCGGCTCCGAGCAGCAGCAGTCGTTGTATGGCTATATCATCGCCTTTCCTCTGCAGGATTACGGAGGCATCATGTCGGTTTTGGGCTCGGACTCCTGGTGGAAGAAGACCCTGTACATCACCGGGGGGGCCCTGCTGGCTGCTGCAGCCTACCTACTGCATGAGCTGCTCGCCATCAGGTAGGGACGCGCAACATTCCTGAGCTCTTTATCATCTTTATCACCACCAGGTTTTTGTTTGTTTGTTTGTTTGTTTGTTTGTTTGTTTGTTTGTTTGTTTGTTTGTTTAGTATTTCTTTTGCCTCCCGGGGCTCACGTTTTGATCGCACCCACCCCCGCTGACAGTGACTGATGAGTGACACCGCATAAAGCATTATGGATACAGGAGTGTGTACATGGGGATGTGGTTCCTCTGCAGCTCTCGCGGGAAGAGGCTCTTGCTGAGGTTGCCGTCCCTCGTTTTCTCCTTCAAAGGACACGACACTAGGTGGAGACTTAAAAAAAATAATTAATAAGCGAGTCACGCGTCCGCTCGTGTGCCAGTTCCCGTGCGGAACACATCGGCACCTGAGCGTGTCTAAACGAAGCGCTCCTCGGACGCTGCGGAATCAGCCTGACCTTTAATGAGCTGAGACACAGCAGCTGTCCGCGTCATTTACAGTTGTTTTCTACAATGAAAGCTGGTGATCAGTATGCGGTCACTGTAAGAGAGATTAACACGGGACTATTGTCAGAGCACAGACCGCCTGGCTGTGAATGGACGGATTATTTATTTTTTTCGGCCAGGCCAGTGCCAGGAAGTAAGAACATCCTGTTACAGTGGCCTGGTAGTTTCTGCTTTCACTCCCCCTCCTCGATCCACAAGCTGCGTGAACCGTGCATTTCGTGCAGAAACTCTGAATCACGTGCAGGCCGCTGAGGCTGGCCCCGCAGCCTGCCGGCGTCATCTGTCCGTGCCATGTGATGTATTGTTGGCAGAGCTGCTGCTACGACTAGTCAGCTTTTGTTCTCCTTTTCCCAGCTGAGAGATCTTTGAGAAGTTCTTTAAGTGGTTCCTCTGAGAGACGAAGCACCACAACGTGCATGGAAGAAGGACGGCATGCGTAGATCAGGCGTAATAATATGATGTCAGTTTCTCTGCAGATTTAGAATATTTTCAGCACCATGTAACTGTGGACAGCTACCAAGGAGACCTGCGAGGTTTCAGCACCACAGTCAGCTCAAGTTTATTTATTTAGCATCACAACCAACAACTCCTAGCCACCACTGTGACAATAGAGAGGAAGAGCTCCCTTTAAACAGGAAGGAATCTCCAGCAGAGCAAAGTTTAGGAAAATCAAAAATATTTGCTCTGATCTCAGCCGCAAACAGGTCAAACCACAAGCTATGGGAGAGACTAGACAAAAGTTAATGGCATGCACTAGATTTATTTAAAAAAAACAAAAACATGGGGAGTGAAAAAAGGTGAGTGTAGTTAGTAGCTGCCTCCACCAGTGTATGAATGTGAGAGTGAATGAATAGTGGTATTGTAAAGCGCTTTGGGTGCCTTGAAAAGCGCTACATAAATCCAATCCATTATTATTATTATTAGTAGAAATGTTTAGTGCATCATGGGAAGTCCCCACTGCAGCCTTAGCCTGCCTTAGCCCTAACTACAAACGTTATGAAAAAAATAAGAATTTGTCGTCATGCAAGCATGAATTTATATTTTCTGCAGAATGTGGTTTACTGAAAATAAGCAAGGCCTTCCCTGAGAGAAAATAAAAGGCTTGTTTGGATGGCAGCATACGTTGCCTCAAAGCACACAATGCACACAACCACAGATGCTGGCACTGAAATATGGACTGATAGTAGATTGAGGGATTGCTCTTTTCTTTATATTTTAGGATGGAGCATCCATGACAGTTTAATCTCATAAGTTGTGAAACACTCAACCAGCTGTGTGTTGTTGTTTTTTTTTTTTTTTTAAACAATCTTTTGTTGACTTGGGGTTTTTGAAACATGTTGCTGATATTAAATTAGAAATGAACATATTATTTTTTAGAATATAATAAAATATAAACTCTGTACTATCCTGTAAAAACAGATTTGTATTTAGTTTTTGTTTAGATAACATCCAGCCTGGAATGGGGTCAAGTTGCCAATTACATGGAATCAGTTTCTGATAATACGGTAATTAACTGTGATCAAGTGTTACAGTGATAAATTGTTCACAGTCAAATATCTGTTGTTACAAATGAATTCGTGTGACTTAGTGATTCGCTTGCTTAGCATCGTCAAGCTAACTGTGTCCAGTATTGGATGGTTTTTCGTTTTGTTTTGTTTTTTAACGATGTATTTATTGAGTTGTTTTATATTGCAAAAGTTCAGCTGATTTCATGTGAATTTGCTCCGCTAACCTTATCTAATGCTGGTGCTACATGATATGAGCTCTCTTATTGTAGTGTTTCCAGAGTATTTTAATTTATTTAATAAAATATAGATATTTGGTGTCCCTTTATTGATACAATAGTGCCATGCAAAATATTGCTCTATCATTTTTTTTCTGTCACTCTAAAAGTGGCCTGGGTAAAAAAATTTATTTTACTTATTTTTGTCTTAATGTACAGAAATACGTTTTTTTCCCCCTCTGAATAATTAAAAAACGACATCATGTTGTAATGTGATCGTAAAATAGGATAGAACTCAAAAGAAAAGCAACCATAATCTATAATATAATTTCCACAAACCTAACTCTAAAAAAGGATGGTTAAAAGTGGAGTAAGTGTTGTCAGACCGCTTTGCAGTTACACAAATTTATTCAAATATAGGGAGCAGTGGTCAGTGATAAAAGAGATGCTAAACGGAGCAGATGGGGTCTGTGTGTGTGTGTGTACCTGAGATGATGCCTAAAAGCTTCTTCAGGAATAGAAATAGATGCCCAGATGAATGTGTAACGTGATTAGGAAAGCGGTGTAGTAAAATCAGATTAGATGTAGTTTTTTTTTCCCTGTGCTGATGTGTTAGGTGTAGTTTTATTTCTCTGGTTGCAAAAAAGGTCTTAACTCTAATTGCCATATTAGATAGCATTGAGACACTCCTCAACTACAATTTTAGCACGGTAATAGCAGTGTAGGAATACCACCAACATCCTCCCTGCACAATTGCATTCTAGCTTATTATTATCTTAAGTGTCTTTAGACAGCAGGCCTACAGTACAGTGGGAGGAGAGATGACTCATTTAGTCAATATTCTGACTTATAACTGAAACTCTTAATACCCCTCGGCTAATACAGTGGAGCAGTGTAAATACAACTTTGTGGATTTTAAGCCTTAGGTAGCTCAGCTGCTCCTTGTTTCACAGAACGATCTATCAAAGTGGAAATAAAATTTCTAGTCTTGACAATCACTTAAAGAGTTTTAATGGAGTATAATAACAGCTAGTGATGCCAGTATATCTCAAAACACTTAAAGTCACTTGAAGTACAGACTCATTATGTAAAAGTTAGTGACCTCAGTGTGAATAAAGAAAGTGTTGTTTTTTTGGTTCCTTTTAATACTTATTTTCATTTATTGTTAGTTTTATTTCTTGTATATGTTATTGTTTATTTTATTTATAGTTTTCCATGTTTTACTGTGATTTATATAATTTTTTTCCTTTTTGTTTAATATGTTTGTTTAAATCTTGATGTTGTCTTTTAACAGGAAAGCACTTTGGTCAGCTGTGTTGTTTTTCTGAAGTGCTCTATAAATAAAGTTGGATTGGGATTCATTGGAATTGTTTAACATAATAATTTTTTTTTTTTAAACTTGCAAAGAAAACAGAACTCGGCACGAATAGTGTGTCACCGTGCTAGAAAGAAACTGCAGGTGTGACCTACTCCTCACAGGGAGGTTGGCCAGAGCCTGAAGCTGAACTCAAAGTCCTGTTTTCTGTCCAGATGCTGAGTTACGTTTGGTTTTATCTCACTGGCCCCACTGCACCAATTGACCCTGAAAACAGGTGGAAAAACCGGTTGATTTTGGCTTCGCTGGGTTAAAATGAAACATTTTTAGGCAGTTTTTCCTCTTGGTATCTATGCATAGTTGGAAAGGCTCGAGACACCAAAGCATACTTTCATCCACACAGAATAGATGAAAGTATGCTGTTAACGTTAACACTGGCACAAAATGTACAAAATGAGACAATGTTAGCGAGTTTAAGAATGGTCTTTAAAGAGGTATAACGTTTACAGGTACAACATTTATTCATTGAGTTTCCCCCACCTTTGGTTTCTATGTAGGAAGGAGCAGGAGTTGGACTCCAAAGACGCCATCATCCTCCATCAGTTTTCCAGGCCAAAGAATGGTGTGCCCAGCCTCTCGCCCTTCTGCCTCAAAATAGAGACGTATCTGCGGATGGCGGATCTGCCCTACCAGGTGATAACAGAGAGGGGAGGGGGGTGTTTCTGCCTCTGAAGAGTTGAAGTTGTTTTTCTCTTCAGCCATTAATAGCTACTTCTGTTGCACAGCCTTAATGTCTCTCTTCCATCAGCATCAACACTGGGTAGCACAAGCTAATGGCAGCTTAGAAATGGGGTCCCATTTGTCAACAGCTTCCATATAAGGACAAAAACAATGAAAGCTGTTGGACGTGACGGAGTTGAAGATCTTAAGATTTTAGTTGTTAATGACCATCTTGGTTGCAAAAAATGGATGCAATGAGGAAGACTGGGTCTGACTTTGAAACCACATGCTTATTATGGATGATGACTTGTGATTTACAGCTTGTTAGTCAATGATTGTGTAGTTTCATGCCACAAATAAGTCTCCATTTTCACATAGGTCTACAGTCTCTTTGTTTTGTTAATAAAATGTACACACAGCCCAGGAAATTCATGTGCAAAGTTGTTTCCCTTTGCAGAACTACTTTGATGGCAGGCTATCTCCGCAAGGTAAGATGCCCTGGATCGAGTACAACCACGAACAGGTGTCGGGGTCAGAGTTTATAGTGGACTTCCTGGAGGAGAAGCTGGGTGTGAACCTCAACAAGAACCTCACCCCACAGGAGATAGCTGTGTCCCGCGCTGTCACCAAAATGGTTGAGGAACACCTCTACTGGTAAGTAAGTCGTATAGGTATACAGTGCTTTAGCTGTGCCTTTGAAAGGCTTTTAAGAGCTAAGACTTCAGGCACTTTAAATGGAAAAGCCACTGTCAGATCATTTTAAAGACCAAAAGCAGTTCTCTGTTTCTACAGTTTGATTTAATTATTGCACTTGAGGGGTGAAATTATGTGGTGCTGAGTTGATTATGTAATTTTGTGTGTATGCATTCATATTTAAATGCACACTTTAATGTGCTCAGTGCTAAACCATATGAGGAACCACCTACACGGATCCTCCCGGGAAAAAAGGTCCAATTTATTTTAGCAGCAAGAAAAAAAAAAAGACGCACTGCAGATTTATTCTAAAAACAAAAAAGTAAGATTATTTGTGCATTGTTTGTGCAGCTTTTCAGCCCAGGCTGTGATATCTGCCATCCTTCGCAGCAGTGAGTCACTCCAGGATCACTGGGGGAGAGACATGCTGCTAGGAAATCGTTTTCCACACTCCATCTACACCGAGAGGAGTGTTTTCCATTACCTAAAAGCTCTATCTCTCTTTCTCTATCCATCCCCCTCACAAAGGCGCACGCACATACACACACTAACTCGGTTTGATCCATGTGGTATGGCCTATTGCTCTCTATATAATAATTTTAGAACACAATTTGAACTACTCATTGGTTTTAGTTCACTTATAAAAAAGGAACAACGGATGGAACAATTTGCTGGCTTTGTGTTATAAACTGAATCTGCTCCATTTCTCAAAAAGCAGCAGAGGTCATTCATGTAATCTACATTCACGCTCCCTCCCGTCTTGTCTCCTTGTGTCACCTCCCTGCTCCTCTTCCTCTGCTTGTCCATGCACCCTGCACCAAGTTTGGACCCACATATAGACCTATTGAGTGAATTATTTATTTCAGGGAAGGGCAGCATGACAGCGTGCTGCTCTTTGTGTACTGAGACACAGCCTAGAGATAGATTTGGTTAGATCGTGCACACAGAGAGTTGCCTTCCTGATTCATAGTGGCATGGTTATAGAGCAGAAAATGTTCTCAAAGCTAGCTTTACTATTATATACTCATTTATTTTGCTGTGCTTTTTAAAAATACAAATCTGTTAATAACTCTGTAATACCAGAAAAGGATCACTCAACTATACTTTAAAGTAGACATACACAGACAACTAGTGTTAGCAGCTGTGATCCAGTGAATGTCAAAGAGGAATTTCAAGAGTAAAACTGGGCATAAATACAACTTTAAATTGAGATTAACCTTATGCTGGATATTTAAATGTCCAACTGTTTGCAAACACAGCAGGTATAACCGCGGATTAAAGGGGGATTCGGCAGGAGGAGGAACTCTAAGATGGGCTGTAACACATCTATGGTGAAAAGAATGAGTTAGAAATAAGTCACGCAGTAAAATGATTTGTTTCGTGAGCTCCATTGGACTTTTCTTTGTGTGCAGGCTGTGATTGGCTGACTTGGGCTGCTGCTCTGATATTCACTGCTCTTTGTGGATTTAGCCAGCAAAGTTCACTAAAATACTGTATAAGTAGATGTTTCATAAGCTTTATGGCTAAATGGCCCCAACTCCTAGACACTATAAAGCTAGTATAAAAGCCATAGTTCACAGAGTGAATCTAATCAGCATCATTACCATCATTACCAAAATGATCCCTGCCACCCTCGGTGTAACCAGTCCGATGTACTGTTTAGCCTGCACTAAACCGCCAGGTATTCCCATGCAACCCTTGAATAACACTGTTTGTTTGACAAGAGGTTTCAAAAAATGTAATTTAGTACAGCATCAGACATGTATCTGATTATAAAACTCTAAAATCAATGAGGGCATTACATGTAAGATTTAAATTTCCTGTATGGAAACTTTCTTGTATTGAGCAGCCAGAACTTTTGAAAACAGTCATCCTTCATCCATCCATCTTCCTCTCTTTCTTGCATCCTTCTCCATCTGTCAGGATCACACATTAGCATTTTTTTCTCTCCCTGGGAAATACTGCAACTGCAGCTTTATCTTGAAAATGCAGTTTGTGGCGAACTGCACAGAAACATTTGCAAAGGTTGCATTTGAAATTACCTGGGGATTAAAAATACTCTATTTATGCTTGCTCCTCTTCTGGTTTGTTTGTTTGTTTGTTTGTTTGTTTGTTTGTTTGTTTGTTTGTTTGTTTGTTTAAAGAATACAGACACTTTGGACATCAGATAATATAACAGGAAGTAGCATTTGGCCAATGGATAGTCCCCACTCTGAAAATTAATATAACCCAGATTCTTTAATTCAGTTTCTATTGAGCAACCAGTCACATACAGCAGAAAAATGACAGAGGCCAGGCACTGGCCTTTAGATGAACTGAGGGGTAAAAGCTCTAACCCATGTAGGTAGAAACATGTAGGTCTCCCCTGCACTTATACTATTATCAACAAACAGCTTGGCTGTCATTGAGTTCTGTTGTTGAGCCAAAGAAAAAAGCACCAAGCCCAACTTCTTCACTTCTTCAGACTTTTTCAGATCATAAACAGAAAGAAAAAAAAGTCCTACAGTGTGAAAAGTCCAAGTGTGTAAGAATGTAACAGCTTAATCATAGTATCTGGATACACAGACAACTTATGCAGAACAGAAGCAACAAATGTATGAAATACCAGAGTTGCTGTTTTCATTGTCTTTGTTTTATGGAGTGAATTCATGTGAAACATTTGTCCTTTGGTGGTTTCACAAGGGATTTTGAGGGTTTGAGTTGGGTTTGTTTGCTTGTAAATAAACAGGATTTGTTGGACCACAGTGTGAGAAAAATCTCAATATAGAGATACACTATATGCTGCCATTTCTGCAGCATTGCTTTCTTTTCATGAGTAACTGTAAGTTGCCGGTGCTTTGCAGCAGTAGGCGTCTATATTTTATCACGAGCAGCAGGAACGGATTCCAGGCATTTCTTTCAACCCTCAGGCCGACAGTTTGAAGGGCTGAATATACGATGTTGTGTTCTGGCAGCAAGTGAATGGGTGGAGCACTTTTATTGATTAAGTTGAGGCTAATTGTCATTAGACATAAAGCTTTACGATGCAGTGGCTGGACCTTTCATTAAACACTTTTATTGGAATCCCACTCTAATTCACTTTGACTCAGCATCATAGAGTAAAATATTACTGTTGGTCCTTTGTAAAATTCTGGTTTGCCACCATATTCAGTTTTAAAAATACAGCACTAGACTGGAGAGATGAATAAACATGGCTCTTCTTTCTTGTATTAGTGTAGTTTTTGGTTTTACTTGAAACGGATCTAATGATTTACAGATCTTTAATACAACACAACATGACAATGTTTCTGCAAAGCAGGGGTGAAAATGCCAAAGTGAACACAGACACGCAGTCACTGAACTAACTAAATAAGATTTAAGCATTAAGGCATTAAAGCTGTTTTTCCTTGTTTTTGCTTTATTTATCTCCTTTAAAAACAGCAGTATGAACAAAAACATGCTTTTGGAGAACTGTTATATCCCTAACCTTTTGTATGTGATAATTTTATGTTTAAATATGTGTGCTAATATTGATGGTGTTATACCTTCTAGCATGTTCTTGGTACATGAATTGCATGCTGAGTGGGATAAGGTTTTTTGGCTGTGTAGAAATCATTTTGTATGTTCAACTATAAATGATACAAATGAACTGATGGCTCAAAGACTCAGTTTCAAATGCGGTTTGTTCTTTTTTGAAAAGACCACGATGATTTTAGACCAACATTTGGAATACTTTTTGATCTTGAGCTAAGTAAGTACAGGAAGAGTGTAAGAAACTGACAGACTGTAGGTGTAGCTGAGGCTCACTTTTGATTTAGAGGAGTAGCTTTTTGCCAGCCAGTGTAATCGTAACACAGTGTTGTCTACATTGTGTTTTCCTTCAGGACAATAGCCTACTGCCAGTGGGTGGATAACCTGGAGGAAACACAGAAGCTGCTGGCGATGAGTGGGCCTCTGAGTGACACGCTGAAATGGATGCTTAGCCACCTGAATGGTGGCATGGTGCGGCGGGAGATGTACGGCCACGGCATCGGACGCTTCTCCAAGGAGGAGGTCTACACACTGATGGAGAAGGACATGAGGACACTGGCCACTCTACTGGGTACGGACGCCTGTTCAGTAGAACTAAGACTAACCTCATCAGGACTGTGGTTATAGAGCGATACGCTAATGCTGTTATGCAAGCTGATAATGGAGCTAGTGTTATTTCTTTTTTCCATTGGCTGCAATGAAAATACATGAATTTGTTACTGTGAGCTGATATTTCTCAAAATATTCACAAGCTCCTCTTAATTGGTTTATATTTATCAGAACAAAATGTCATTTATCTGCATTTTTGCACTTGAATTTTATTGAGGTACAGACAGTAATAAATGAAAACAGAGAACGTTCTGGATGTTAGCTGGAGGGATGCAATATAAGTGTGTTTAGAATAGTGCTTTGCATCGATCTGCTTGTGTCATTACAGCGAACAACAGCTTGTATAAAATGGAAAAGTCATTCCCGAGTGAAAACATTGGTACACTCCACAACCATCTGGCTTCCGTCTTTTAATGTTTGTTACACACAAATACCAGAAGTGTTCATCTAAAATCTGGCATTTTAACCAGAAGAGCTGATTTCCCAACTTCAAAATGAAATTAGTTTACTTTGAAGTTTGCTCTCTGAAGGGCAAGAAAAGCACACAAATACTTAGCAACCTTTCATTAACCTGCCTTCCTGTAGTGTTTTGGTTTCCCTCTGCATTACTGGAAGTGTTTACAGGTTACATTAAAAACATCTCTAATGTCATTGATGATGATGTGTATAAGAGCAGGGATTCCCAACCAGGAGAGATGTCAGCAGCTGCCTGGGGTACTCAAAGATCACAGAGTATTTCCACTTATTTGAAAAATGTATGAATAAATTGAACAAATTTAAAAACAAAAGTAAAAAGAAGTTCATTTCAGTTTTATTTATATAGCACTAAATGACAAGTTTCAAGGCGTTTTATATTAAAGTAAAGACCCAACGATAATAAAGAGAAAACCCCAACAATCAGACAACCCCCTATGAGCAAGCACTTGGCAGAGTTGGGGGGGAAAAAAACATCCAGCAGAACCAGGACAAGTTGGGGGTGAGGGGAGGGAGACGAGACAAAAGACACACTGTGGAAGACAGGCAGAGATGAATAATAACCGATGAAGAGAAGGCAGTATGGGAGAAATATGCTCTGTCTTTCTAGTCAGTGTTAGCACTCTCTGCAGCAGTTCAAAATGTGCTCGGTGAAATGTGTTTAGGTGGGGGGAAAAGTATCCAAAAATAACCGTGAACTAAGATTTAGTGCTAGTGATAGATCATTTTGTATTGTAATCTTAAAATAAAGCCGTTCACACACCTGATGCATCAAATTTGTACTGATATTTCATACATTAAGATGGATATTGAAATGGTAAAATAATACTATTTTACCTCAGGCACACAGCTAGACACTGCTCTGGCTCTTTGAAATGATTTCTGTCTCCTCAGATGTGATACTGACTCTGCTAACAAGAGCTTAAACTGCCCCACTGACATCCTATATGTATAAACATTACATGACCAGCTCATATCCCAAGAATTCGGAATATAACATTTTTTTCCCAGCACACTCAGTGTGCAAAGGTCTTAATGATAAACATCTCAAAAAGTGAGCTAAAGGTAGTTCATGAAGTCAGTTAGTGCATCAAAAAAGCTCAAAGTAAAGCGAAAACTGTTGCCAGTACAAGTGGAATGAAAATCATCTGTAGCAAGAAAGCTTTCAACAACACAGATGGAATGAGTTGCAGAGTTGAAAAAGGAGTACTTTAATTTGGTTTTTGATATCTATTATGTGTCTGTGTGTGTGTGTGTTTGGTTACTTTGTTTCTGTTATTGATTTGCAGCAGGTAAATCATCACTGTAAAAACTGATTTGTTTTAAAGTCTTCTCAGCTCTGCATTAACATGCCACAGCAGATTACTAACAGCCAACATGCCAGTACTGGTGAACAGGGACAGTATCAGCTGGCCAACTTGTTGCTTCATCGCTGCTTATTAATGTTACTAATAGTTTTAATTTAACCATCTTTAGCTGCACAGTGCTGTGGAAGTTCTCGTATATTCCCTTTATCGTTGCTTGAAATTGCTGTTTGTTTTCTGTCTTGCAGGAGATAAGAAATACTTCATGGGGTCTAAGATGTCAACATTAGATGCTACAGTGTTTGGGCATCTAGCTCAAGCCATGTGGACTTTACCTGGAACACGACCAGAGCAACTTATCAAAGGTCAGAGGATCTATTCAGTAATTGCAAATCAACACATACATGCTGTATTTTATCACAAGTTTTTGTATATTACCTTGTCCTTGCAAAATTTAAGCATACTTGTGAGATGTTTTCACTGGTGCATTTTTATGTGTAGTCCACTAGATGGCAGTGCTGTTCTGCTGCAGTGCAGTGCTGCTTACACAAGCTCAGAGAGCAGCTTTAAAGTCTCACACAGGGAACACTGAAGTCTTTTTATCTTTTCAGAGAACAGCATCAGAGCTTGATTCTGTGTTTTAATCCATAATTTGTGATCAAGGTGATTGTGGGAAGAAAACCGGACACAAGAAAAGACTAACAAAGGCAGTAAGCACCTGTGATACCACCTGCTGGTTTCTTCTCTGTCTTCAAAAAGATTTACATGTCTCCACAGGAGAGCTGATCAACTTGGCCATGTTCTGCGAGCGGATGCGGAGGAGGTTCTGGCCCGAGTGGTTTGTTGAGGTGGAGGATTTTTACTACGACGGAGACAGCGAGAGCAGCAGCGGGGGCACCCCCACGGGCCTGCTGGACTTCGGCCTCTTCTCCAGGACTGACACGCTGGACGACAGCGATGGCAGCAGCCACTCAGCCGGACGCACGCACACACATTCCCCCGACTCTGACCGCTCACTATTTGATTCGGACGTGGGCACAGGGTCTGACAATGATGCTCAGTTTAAAGAGGAGTCAATGCCAGACCTGGAAGTTTGACCTAGGCAGACTGAGACTGACCGAAGGCTAGAACAGTCGGTGCTACAGGCTGCTGTGTGGTTTTGCTTAAATAAATCTGGCTGGAACGATGTGTCCAAGCAGCAGCTCGCACACAGCTGAAAGAACTATTCCAGCTCCTCCACCTGTAATGCCCAGCATGTTACAACTTCCCAATGGGCAGACTGGGCGTTTGTATGCGGACGATGCAAAATAAACCTTGCAAAACATGCAACTGTACAGTCAGTTCCCTCCCGTAACGTCAGAACTGTCCCTGTGACAGTTCCTCTTTGCCTTATTTGTCTCATCCTAAGATGCAGAAGCTAGCGCGAAAGGTTAACACACAAAGGAACCATCTCATGAAGAGCGCGTTGGCAACAGAAGAGTGCTACAGACATGACAGGTGGCACTTCACTTGCTATGAAATGATGCAACTAATCACCACTCTGCCGTGTGTCATAACGCACAAAACCACTGAAACAGGTGGAGATTGAAAAAGGAACAGCTGCCATGTCTCTGCTGTTAGCCATCCGTGTGCTGAGGAGTAAACACAGATGACATTGAGCATCGGTCCGTGCATTAAGTTGACCCTAAAGTCATTTTCCTCATGCTCCCTCATGCTTCTGTACGTGGTGAAAAAAAGTAATTCAATCATTTTGTCTAAAAGCCCAGATACACTTACTGTATAGGCCTGTTGAACAGAAATCAGGAGGTAAGGTTTGTGCCTATTTCTTCTGCAAGCTTCATCCTATTTTCTGCCCAGTAAGTAATTATCTGCCTGCACTTTGTTATTGTTGAACTTGGAGAGTTGGGGGGGGGTGTTGTTGTTGTCGGGTCTTTTTTTTTTTTTTTTGTTTGTTTTTTTGTAGTTTCTTCCAAACTTCTTGTGGTCTTATCGAAGAGCTGCAGTTCTTGTATTTGACCACTAGATGGAGTCAGCAGTCCGCCTGTTGCCTTCTACATCAAGGTCACTCCAGACTAAGGACGTGCAGTACATTTAACACAAGAAATGTCCACTTCTTTGCTAAATCTCCCGTGTGTGTGTGTGTGTGTGTGTGTGTGTGTGTGTGTGTGTGTGTGTGTGAGAGAGTGAGAGAGAGAGAGAGAGAGAAAGATACTGCATCCTACAACTTAGCGCAGCAACAACTCACCCTCAGCGCTCAGAACATTGAGACAAATGGGTGAAACTCCTTTGCGACATTTTTTTGTTATGATATAATTTATTATCAGTGCCACTTGATATTATTCTTTCTACAATAATTTATTTTTTGTTAAATATATACATATATTTAATGTTATTTCTTTTTCTTATTGCTCTCAAAGAGAGATCTTAATTTGCACTAGTGGAAATTTAATTTTCACCTCATTTCAGTCGGAGGAGTCAGCTGTGAAGGCACAGAATGGAGACTGAATGACGCTGATAAAGATCAAGCTGCAGTGGACTGTGCTGCTCATGTCGGCTGCGCATATGCGAATGTTACCGGGTGTGAATGTCATCAGTGAAGCAGCTGATAAAGTGTTTGCAGACCGGACTGAGTCAGAATACCAAATGAAAAGGAAGCGACTATAGCTCGCTGGAAGTGCTCGTAATGAAAATGTGATGGCTTTTAAAAACTGACTATGGTACATAAAAAGTAAGTGTGACTTGCATTAAAGGGTCTACAAACCCTGATTATAAACTTTTTTTTTTCTCCTCACGAGTGGCACTAAACCGTGCAGATAGTTTTGTTTTGAATTCTCCAGGCTCGGAGTCTCTTTTCTTATTTCGCTCCACGAGATTAATGGAGTTTCATTTTAATTCCTGGAAAAATTAAAAAAAAAATCTTCATTCAGCTGGCTGGATAGATGGTCAGAGTTGCCAGATTCATTAGTTTTTATTTCACAGAAAGAGGAATAAATAAAAAGTAAATGAACAAAATATGAGATGGTTAACTTAAACACTTATTAGCCTAGAATCTTACAGTGCAAACAGGTTTCATAGGTTATATTCACGTGCTGGCAAAAAAAGGGCCCAAATCAGATTCCTTTGCTTAAATACCACTCGTGTTTCTTCACAAAAGCACAAATCACAGAAATCTGCTTTCTTTTTTTCAATTCTTTCATATGGAGCCCTGAAATACAGAGTTTTTTATTCAGTGAAAATCAGAATCCAACCACTCCGGGCTCCAACACTGCCTCCACGCCTCAATATGAAGCTAGGAGTTACTGTACCACAAAAAGCCACGATCTTTCTCTTCGTCCTCTCTGATTAGCCGGCCACTTCTGCACATCAACTTAAAAGTGAACCGGTAAACGCATTTTTTCGGCCTCTTGTCGCTTCTGTGTAAAAGTACGATGCACGGGACGCTGTTACACATGCGTCTCACTGTTTTTCTGATATTGGCTAAGAGAGGAATGCAAAAAAAAAAAGTGCCAAACAAACTCATCGGAGGATTAAACCAGAATTTCTGCATAGGGCCTTGGAGTGTGAACCCAGCCTTCAGATGTCTGTCACAAAAATCAATTGACTTGTAAATCATTCAAATTAAATATTAAAGCTAATAAGATGACCTTTGATTTTTGCATGTTTTCGAAACATTTTTGAACATATTTTACCTGTCACCAAAAAAAGTTTTTTTGAGCAACTATCAGACATTTCTGCAGAATTATTTAAAGCTGTTGGTAACTTCTTCTTTTTTTTTTTCTTTTTTTTTCCAGAAAAGGATCCATTTATTTTTCTAATGCAAACAGAGTCGTGTTGCATTTTTCCCTCAGATCTACAAAGAGGCACAGCACCTCTCCGGTGATTGTTTTGGTCGCGCAGGCTGCTTTTTGTTAAGTCTCACTGCTCTCATTAGTGTCATTCTAAGAAGCAGCTGGCAGCTTTTTAGCTCTAGACAAACTGCTTAGCACCATATGACACTAATAATGACAGCAACTTGCTGGTGATCATAATTGAGCTTATTTAGCAAGTAAAGAGCTAAAATTTCCTTCAGAAGCTGGAGACCAAACCACTGATAAATTTGAGTGAGTACTGTAGTTATATCAGACAGCCAGGAATGCCAATTGAACAACAATGCTCTAAATCTCTCTAATGAGCAAGTGTATAGAGATATATATATATAATATATTGTTAGCTTACTGGATTAATATTAAACATGTCCACCTTTCTAATAATGAGTTTATGTTGGTAATCTCTGTGAGCCAAAGCTCAGGGTTCAGACTGCTCTTAATGCTCCGTTTTAGACATTTTTTCCACTCTTGGCTCTCACTGCGATCAATGAGGGGTTATCCCTAATAGCTTTGGCAGTGGGAACAGAAGCCGACCCACCAGCTGTTCAAACCTGTTGTTTGTGAGAGGCACCCAATCAGAAGAAATTTGTTTTTAATGTATGAGAGGTAAAAGAGCTTGTTTCAGACAGAGGCCGGACTGAGGGAGGCACTGTAGAAGATACCTAAGGTTTATTTTTAAAACTATGAAGTGGAAGTGAGAGTGGCAGTTCACTTTAAATAAGGGGGAAAAAATCCATCCATTTCCATCCTTATGAAGTAAAAGTGGATATCTCAAAACCTGGCCAGGGAAAACCAAAACTGTCTGCATGTCTATGTATCATCTGAGGAGATGACTTTTATGTTTTGTTTTTTTATTGTTTTGGGGAACAATCCTAGGTAGCTGCCCAAAGGCCAGAGATGAACTGAGACTCAGGTTGTAGAAACAACCTTCTTCAATCATGTCAACCTGTGGTTTGCATTCCGACCTGATCCGCACCAGTCTTGGTTGTGTGCTTCTCAGTCGCTTCATCCAGTCTGGGCATGATATTACAGTACAGTTGGACTGCATTAATCAAGCCATATTAAAACTAGATGTCTTGTTATTGGAACCACGTCATAGCGTTTGCTGCTGGTGTAATGTAAATATTGTATGTGTGACAAAGTGTATCATACTGTATGTAGACTTGACTGACTGATCAAACTACCTGTGGCAGTCATACAAGCTGGAGTGACTGGATGATTTCAATAAAGACTAGCTGTGACAATTTTAACCACACCCTGGTTTCGTGTTCACTCTGCTTGTGCATCTCAGCTTAACGGAAAGGGGCCGAAGTCATGACGCAGCTTTATTGACACGCACACTGTGCTGTCGTATCCCTAACTGCATATCGTGCATGTGGTGGTGTGTTTTCAATCATGCTAAACCAGCCACAATCACTCATGTGCAGAGGGGGGCTGATTAAGAGTGTGCCATGACTCTGTAGGCAAGACGAGAGGAGAGGAGCAGGAGCAGGAGGAGGAAAAAAAAGATCATTAGGTGAAAAGAGAGAGTTGAACCAGGGCGAAGAGGAAGTAACCAGGAGCAAGTAAAGGGAAAGGAGGAATGAGAACGAACTAGAGGAGCAGGTGGTGGAGAGGAGAGAAGAGGTGAAGAGGCCAGGACTGAGGAGTGAAGGGATAAAGGGAAGTCACTGGAGGAAAGAGAAAAGGAGCATCAGGAGTTTTTTTTGGAGGGGAAGAATTGGAAAAGACAGGGGTAGAAGGAGAGGAGAGAGAGAAAGAAAGCAAGAAGTCAGAGCGGAGTGGAGAGAAAAGGAGGGGATGAGGCGGCTGGGCTAGGGGCCCGGGGAGGAGAAGCTAGGGCCACGGATCAGGAACCAAGTTCCCCGGGGACGGAGCAGGTGCAGGCTGCGAGCAAGGCCTTTGGGCCTGAAGGGGCTGCCAGAGCTTAAAACAATCTGCACTGCTCCTTTTTTAATTTGGCTCTGCGAACAGCCCACCCTCCGCACTGACTGTCTCTCCCTCGCTCTGTGCTTAACAGATCAGCGATCCACAAAGAGGGGTAAACACACACAGAGCAAAATTAAAATCGGAACTCCCTTGGCACAGCAAAACAAATTAGAGCAAACAAATTACAGAGAGTCAACACACAAACAGTGGAGCATCTGTGGCTCTCTGGACTACCAGAGCCGGTGGCTACCTACCACACCACCACCACCAGAATCAACCTATAGTACAAGTTCACTACAATCTGCGTATCAGTCCCACACAAACACACTCACACAAGATATCCTTTGAAATCACCCAGCCCCACGTTTAAAACCGTCCTCTGCATTGTGCTGGTTTAGGCTTGTTTTTTGTCTTCAGCATGTGTTGAAGCAGCTGCGGAGGGTTTAAAAGAGACTTCATAATCGTCTTTATGAACATCGGTGTGTAAGACATGTGTACACTTACAGCAGTCTAGCCTCATTTGAGCAACATTAAAAGTATGGAAGAGAGCAACATTTTCTCTGATGGTCAATAATGATAAATGATCAGTTTTCAGTCATTCACCCCTTTAGCTCCAGACAGGTTCTGAAAACAATGACTGGTTGAATTTCTGACACATTTGCTGTATTTTCTTAGGATACACTGCAATAACTATGGTGATCATCATCTAGTACTTTGCTTATATAGTTATATATAAAAACTAACTAGTACAAATTTACTATTTGCTCATGGATGTGGATCCATTAATAAATTAAGTCTTCCAATTTACATGTATTAAGTCTGTTATTGTAGGTTAGCTGTTTTTGTTCTTTTTTTTATTTGTTGGGAGGGGGGTCTTTTTGATGTTTTTTCCATGCGTGTGAGCTCTGTCGGGCTTGGCTGGCCCTGTCCCTTGGCCCTGTGGCCCCTCTGGCCCTCTGGCAGTGACTGTGGCCTGCCCATCTGCCTCCTACTGCCTGGGTCTGGTGGGAGAACGGCCATGGAAGACCTCCCCACGCCCCTCTTAAACCTCCTCTACTGCTCCCGCACCGAACACCCCCACCAGCCCCCAGGCCAGCTGCTCAGGCCCCGGAATCTGCACAATGCTGCCAGGTGGGCCCCAGGACATGCAGTTGGACCCCTTCACATACGCAAGCGAGCACAAGTGAACACACAAACACATGCACGCTCTCACAATACCAACACATATGCTCAGTAAGCCTCTTTACAAATGGAAGGCCTGAAACACACATGGTTACACGGGTGGCCCACATGAAAAAAAAACTTCCTCTGATACGCCCACGCACGTTCTGAGCGTGTGCCAGCTCTTTAACACACAGCCTTTGTAGGCTCAGGTGTTTCCCACAGCTCCCTATAATGGTCCGAGTTCACAGGGGTGGGACACCAACAGGTGGCGCTGTTTTCTTTACTAATTACGGCTTTATTTATTCATTGGCATGTGCAGGCTTCCAGATGACTTTGGCTGGCCTGCTCATTCACAGGATAAAAGCCAAAGTGTGTGTGTGTGTGTGTGTGTGTGTGTGTGTGTGTGTGTGTGTGTGTGTGTGTGTGTGTGTGTTTTCCAGTTGTTTTTTTCTCTCTCCTCTGGGGCATACGCCATCTCCAGGTACTTTTTTTGGTACTCTAAAGTTTCTTTTCTTCATTGAAATAAAATTATTATGTAATACGATAGTGTGCCATCTATCTTTGCCCATCAGTGTCAGCAGTTAAGCACCACAAACCACTCCCCCCTAAATAAACCTGAATCAAGTCAAGCCATGTAATATAAACAACATCATTAAACATGTTATGTTGCCATACCATGTCCTCTCTGTCTATGATTTCATGTTTGATGTTCCACAAGGATCGGTGTTTGGATCACCTCTAATTTAAAGTTATCATTGCTTTAAAAAGTTAGATTCTTCTCTTATATATTGGTTGTGATGTCACAAAATCTGCTAGTTTTTCATTTGCAGACCTCCAACACCAAAACTGGCCCATTCGTAACATGAAAATGTAACCCATGACAGAAACTGCAAGGGTTTTTTTTCCACCAAAAGTCATGGAAAGATGATAAAAGTCTTTGTGCTCGCAAGTAACTCATTCCACAGCTGATTTTCAAAATCTTTTGTCTCTCCTTTGCTTTAGATCGTGCTTTCTTAGTCCTCTAAGAGAAATATGTCTTTTTATCTGTTAAATGTGCCACTCTGCTGTTCATTGGTTGCGTCTAATGTGGGCCCAAAACTGAAACAAAGAGCTAAAAGTCATAAAATTCCCATAAAGCTGATGATAAATGTTGTGTTTGATGATAATTCCACAAGGGTTTTATATATTTCTTAAGGCATATGTGTTATAGCAGCATTTTTACATTTCTTTTCCTGAATATTTTGGTTATATTAACATTGTTTGTTGTGGTGTGATGTGGTGACTTTGTTCTCATTCCCTTTCTTCTGATCTCAGCCAAATTCATAATCTGTCAAACATTAGAAACTTTTCCTTGCCAAGTTTTCTTCACTTTTCAAGATCCTTGGAGACAGAGCGAGCCAGCGAGTCCCCCGATATTGTGGTGTGTCGCAGTACAGAGAGACGCTGCCATGGACCAGACCCTATCATAGCTCCCCTTCTGTCGAGCCATTATCTGTCTCCCCCCGTGCACCTCTTCCCTTTTCTCCCCTTTCCCTCCCCTCGCCTTCCTCTGGATGTTATCTCCAGCCGCTTATGCCCTAATACCCCAATTGTTGTGCTCTAAAAACAATAATTAGCAATCCCAAACGAGACTGAGGGGCGAATTTAACAGCTTTCTTCTGATGTGTTTTTTTTTCTTGCCTTTTTCTTTTTATCTCCCCCCTCCTTTTTTCATAAGAGCAAAGAGAGGTGGAGGGGGGGATTCAGGGAGGTGTTGGCAAAGCCTCTTTAAACTCTCTGGTATTATGGAGGATTATTTTTGTGCCGAGATCCTGGCTTGTGTGCCTGTTTTTTCTCTCTCTCTCTCCTCTCCTTTTCTCTTCTTGGTTGTGGCAGACACGCTAGGTAAACAGTTTGTGTCACACTTGATTGCGTTTGAGAAATTAAAAAACAAGAATCACAATAGGCCAGGGCTGGGGGATGAGGACTGGGGGGACACTGACACCATAAGACCCTGGCTCTTTGGGGACCCCTGGTACGACGTGTGACAGAGCTGCCCTCGCAGCCACAACAATACAAGACCTTGTCCTTCAGAGAACACTCCTCGCTCCCAGTCTCTGAGTCTATCTGCACTGGGCCATCTGCTCTCCTTCTCTCTTCTTCCTCCTCCTCCTCCTCCATGACTCCTTTCAGAGAGATGGTGTGTTTGAATCTGGCTCAATTATTCAAGTACTTACAAGCACAAACACTCTACCAGGTTGGAGGTGTGCAAATGCGTATGCGCTTTCTAGACATATTCCCCTAGTGATTCACATACAAGCTGTGTCTATACACATAGAGAGTGGAACATCTGTGCCTGTCTCTAAAATCAGCGCAAAAAGTTAAAATACAGCAAGCCATTTACAGTAGACACTGAATAAAGCTGAGCTCGAGAAATTGTTATTAAAAAGCTTCTCTCCAAAATGTAATGCCCTCTGTGCTGAAATATAGATCCATAATGTGCTGAAAACAGTTGGGCAGGAGATATGCCCGAAACACACAAAACTGTGTGCAGTTTAGATGCAGTCCCATAGAGGGCAGTGCAATACTACAAAAGAAAAATGATAGCGAGCATGGCTTCGCAGTCCATAGGCGAAGGTGCAAAAGTGTACAGTTAATATAAACTGTGTTGTTTGGCTCTGATGAGGACACATTTGACTAAATAGGTTAAAGCTTTGAATGCTATCTATTCATCAGTTATGAATTGTGTTTTTATGGTTCAGTGTAATGCTGTGCAAACAGGGACTGTATCTTAAAGATGGCTGCAGCCATCTTTAAGATGCAGTGAAGTGAAAGTGCTTTAAACATGTGCTAATTCTGATAATAGCCAGCAGAGGGAGACTCCTAATGGTTACTATCATAGATCACATTTAATTTTAAAACAGCAAGATGCCCACAGGGAAAACGCTCAGTTCCAAGTTTCAAAAACTTCCCTAACCAATAGATAATATCACGGTTACTAAGCCCCATTACAGTCTATGGTCCATATAGGTCTACATTGTCTTCACAAAGTGTATAGACATGTCTTTTTAAAAGAGTCAATGGAGTGTAAAGACAACAGAAGAGTGTTGCCTTGCCAGTGTCTGAAAAGTTTGATCCCCACATGTTTTGAACCTAGTGCGTGGGACCAACAGAAACTTCTGACCTGAAGACCTCGGGAAGTGCTCGGGAAGAAGCATGAGGTTTCAACAGGTCAGAGATATACTGGGGAGCTTCACCACATAGACTTCTAAAAGTTGAAACTAAGATTTTAAAATGAAACCTAAAATTTCCTGGCAACCAATGAAGAGAATCCAAAACTGGAGTAATATGTGACTTCTTGTTAGTGCCAGTTAAAATGTTTGTAATGCTCTAAAAACCGAATCAAACAAAAATAATGCAAATAGTCAAAGCTAAAGTTACAGCTAAAGAAAAAGCAGAAACCAGAGCTCCCACCTTAACCTAAAACACAGTTATAGCTAATACTTAGTTTGATAAAAACATTTACTATATACTACTAACTCCTTGTTATTAATTTGCCATCCCATGGGGCAACAGCGCATGCTGCACTGTGACAGTTGGTATAGTATGGATGGATTGATGGTGCAACAGCTATTAAACGACAGCTGTAAACAGCTGTAACTTCTATTGATCCATTCTTTTTCGGAATAACTATCATACTCTGTCCAGAGTAGCCAGCATCAGTAACTTAATAACTAGCAATTATTCCTCCCACAGAGTGGATCAATCAGGGCCTTGTAGTATACTACATTTAAATTTTCTAAAACTGAGAAAGGTGATTAGTTCCAGGGGCTGTTCTTTGTTTGCAGTCAATTCTATCAACCCTATCTGGACATGTGCATTTTTTCAACAAAAGTCTAATCTGTTTATTGAAATCAACAATGCAATTTTTGCCTTTTTTGTTTGCTTTTCCCCTTAAATTTTAAGTCAGAATTTTATGATAGTGCTCACTGTATTATTGTTCACATGGATTGTAACCTCTCTTATTACTAGTATCTGTGGTGTTTTGACATTAAACTTTACATAATCACACTGCCAAAGCATACGAGTAAGTAATTACATAAAAATTCACAACATGTAACCTAATAAGAAAAATGACTTACGAATGATTCGTTTTTTCAGTAATCAATAAGTAAATCAACTTTTGTAAACAGCACAGTCAGGATGATTCATTAATTAAATATATCTCAACACAGCAGAGCTATTAAAAGGCCCCGGTTACGCCAATAATCACTAAAGCAGACTATATGCTCAAAAACAGGTGACGTTCAGTGAGATAAGCTGCTTGTTAAAACAGAGTTATCGACTGTCGCTGCCACCCAAAAGGTTTGTGCGAGATAAGACACTCAACACAGGCACAGAAATGCTGACGTGGAAGAGAGAAGTGTCATAGCAGCAGTGTCGTAAGAGGTGAGTTCAACTCCAGTAACACCTATTCATGTTACACTCAGCAAAACCTTTTCTCATCTTCTTGTAGCAAATTATCTCAGCCTAAAAACTGCCTGTAAACCCAATTGGAACACTGTTTAAGCTAACATATTAAGGTAGTATCACACTGGTGCTATGAACTTCGTGCTAAATGTATTTCTGAGTTATTTGCCATTTCATTATAAAATAAAAACTTTCTTCAACTGACTGTTACAGCAGGCTGAAAACAGTCTCCAAGTGTTTCAAACAAGTTAGCTGCAGCCTCAGAGACCCACGGCCCATTTAATTTCCTTTAGTCTTTACTTTGTGTCGAAGCATTTACTTTTGACTGGCCAGAGCAACAGAGACTAGCTTTAAGCCAAACACTAACCCATTTATCACGCTTAGTTCTCTTGCCTGTGTTTTTCACTTTTTGTTCTGTTTTTGTTACAATCAATCATGTTTAATTCAATACACCTCACTTTACTAAATCAAATCTGGAGTTTTGGATAAGAGTTTGTGCTTAATCTTGCAGCACATTTGCTTATGATTATTTGCATTTGACAATTTTGCAGGAGTAAACCTGAGACAGGTTCCACCCAAACTGTCACAAACTGCGCCTCTGTCAGGGGACCAACCTAAAACCGGCCTGCCTGCAGCTTGCAAGCCTCCCCCAATATATAATGCGTTGTTATACTGTCACTGCAAGGAGCGCAACCAACCCCATGGAGACAGCACCGAAATTCATTAATCTAATTAAATATGTCGTATTGCCCAAATGAGACGCTGGTATGGCTTTGCTGCAGGATAAGTGCAAAGTAAGGCTGGGTCCCACAAGAGTAGCATACGTGCAGACGTGCGCTAACGCTACTGCGCTTCATTACACTCTTAATTACCTATTGTTTCTAACTAGTTGGTGGCGTTTTAATGAGAATCTACAGGCAGTTAAATGTAATCTAAATTTTCTAATCTACTGGTCCATTACCAAGGAGTCAAAATGTTATTGGTTTTGTGAGTAATCAGACTTTTAAATGGTGCTGATATCACTCCCGGAGGGCAAGGAGTGGGTTTTGACTGTGTAATTGAATTCAGTTTTTTTTTTGTACCCTCCTTCTTCTTCTTCTTCTTCCTCTTCTTTTCTGGGAGCTGAGAGGAAGATTTTTGTGTTACGGCTGGCCGCTCGGGTCGAGGAGCATGTCTTCGGTTCTGGTTGGATCACAGGGTTTTTCCGCACATGGGTCACCATGGCGACCCCTATGAGAAAATGTGTGTGCGTCACAACAGAATGTGTGTTTGCGTGTGTCTGCGGAGTGTGAATATGTGCGCATGCATTTCTGCGAGAGTGTGTTTGTGCCCCCGTCAGCCTCAGTGCTCTGCTGTGCTGTCACCTGCAGCCAGATAAGCCAAAGGATTTATCACCCACTGAATTGCCTTTGAGTGGTGGATAAAATGGCTCCAATACATTCTCGTATGAAAACGCTGCGAGGTTAATGAGAGCCAAATTCACAGAGGGCTAAATCTATTAGGTTTTCATGGACGGAATCAATCAACATGCACCACACCGGCTGATTTGTCATATTGAAGCATTGCCCGTTTGAATTCCAAAACACAATCCTCCTCACAGAGTGATTCACTTTGATTTTGATTGCCTCTTCATCAAGAAGATGACAGCTATGAACTAATTTTCTTTTCTATCATGTTACACACTTATTAGCTCCGGCTGTCCTTGGCAGATGACTGATTCTTTTCCTTTTATAGAGCTACAGTTGGATTTTCCACAGGTCTGTTCAAACAATCACAATATTCTTTTTTTTTTAAGTCAAATTACTTTGGTTTCATCTTTTTTTTATTTGCATAAAGGATAAACCACTGTCTAATTAAATTCTACCAGAGATGTGCTCGTACTTGAAGATGGATTTCCCGATACTCAGTTGATGCCTATGGTGCATGCTGTATATATTTTCATCTGAGGTAGTGCAATCATTCAAAAAGGTCAAGTTAAAGAAAAACTATCATCATATCATAGTGAGGAAAATGCTGTTATGAATCCACCACCAGCAGGCAGTTAGCTTAGTCCAGCCTGGCTCTGTCCAAATAAAGATGTCCTAAAAAGAGCAGCTAAACATTGATATCAGCTGTCTGGTGCTACTTTTTGAAATGACTGATACAAGTGCTCTTGTAAAAACAAAAGGGAGTGTTTCATTGTAAAAAGAACCACAAAGTCAGCATTTGAAGCAAGCAACAACCTCCAGGGTTGTAAAATTAATCAAACGGTGAAACTGCAGTTCCTGGAATGGCAATTTCAGGCTGACTCCAAGACATAGATGGCTACAGCCTGGTACAAAAATATGCTTTGTTTTTCTTTGGATTGTTTCCACCTTTGGGCAGAGAGTGGGTAGGTAGAGCGGGTCATCTACTAAGCGGACATTTGGTGGATCAGTTCCCCGGCTACACCAGTCTGTATGTCCAAGTATCCTTGGGCTAGATACTGAATCTCTAATTGCCCCCAATGCATCCATCAGCTTCAATCTGTGTGCGAATGTTATACAAGGCCCTTAGGTAGAGAAAAAAAAAAACACTTGTATGAATGTGTGTGTGTGATTGGGTGACTGAGGCTTGCAGCAGAAAATGCATGAATGCTCAGAGTAGAAAAGCACTAAATGAGTATGAATCCATTTAACTTCATAACAGCTGTATGGTAGATTGATGTTTTGGGGTTTTTTTTTTTATAACTCATTACGCCCACACAGCTGTCTGCTGAGCCTCACCTTTACTAACTGGTGTTATTAGATTGGACCCCTCAACCATGTTTGCAGAGTTTCTGGTATGGTTTATAAATGCAGCTAGCATTAGCTAATGACGCTAAGATCTTATCGAAAATAATCACTCATTATTAACACTATTTTGCTTTTTTTTTTCTTTTCTTTTTGGCTTCCTGCTTTTGTGCTTTCTTTTGTTTATTTTTTTAAAAAATTGTTTTTATTTAAGCTGGCAGTTTAAGCTAGCTTAACCCCAGTACAGGCAGAGCTAGCTTAGGGTGTTAACCATAAATGCTAGTGGTGGTTGCGAGCTAGCTTTTCAGCAAGGTCCATCAGTAATTCACTACTTTTTAAAAACAACAACAACAACAACAAAAACCAAACAGCATCCACTTGTCAGTCAAATTAGCCAAGCCCTTCATGATGAATAACAATAAGCTCCTATCATACGGAAACCAAATATGCTTATTTTTGCTTTAGGCATTTTCACTTGACTCTGTGGGGACTGAAGTGTCTTTGACGCTAGCTTCATGTTTCCACTTGCCTTGCAAAAGCATATCCAACTTTAGTCCTGGATACTGGACTTTGATTCGTATTCATGGCAATTTTTTATTTTTCATTTTTTTGGGGCGGTAGATTGTAGTAGATGGAGGTAAAATTTTAGGACATGTACAGATTAACGAAACACAGTAAAACTACTTAATTTAGTATAATTTAGACAGAAACTCATTAATTTTATGCAGATGCCAGATTATAATGACGATTCGTTGTTTTTTGTTTTTTTTTAATGTGGTCAGTCAGGAAGTTTATTATTCTTCAGTAGTCTGACACTGGAGCTGATAAAGGATT
Source organism: Mchenga conophoros (assembly GCF_057382185.1). Taxonomy (NCBI): domain Eukaryota; kingdom Metazoa; phylum Chordata; class Actinopteri; order Cichliformes; family Cichlidae; genus Mchenga; species Mchenga conophoros. The sequence continues at coordinate 10,007,832 of NC_140536.1, read as the reverse complement.
TCCAACAGCTCGAGTCTCCGCTGGAATCTCAGATCTTTCTTCAATAGCTTCCTTCAGTCTGCGCCATGTACAGTACAAGAGAGCTGGCATCACTTTCTTCACTCTGTGTGGATGCTGTGATGCTCCACAAGAGAAAATGTCTAATCATTGCAGAGGAAAAAAAACAACAAAAAAACGAAAAATGCATTTGTCTTGAGCGTCGCCTACCTTTCTCCCAGCGTGGTGATGGATGACAGCCTTGGTGTTGAGTCTGTGTGCGTGTTTGTCTATCGCAGTGGTGCAAAGTGACCAGGGACAGGCGCCAACAGAAAAAGGCCCTGTCCCCCAACTAATGAGCAGCATTATTCAAATGGAGTCTTTGTTGTCAGTGCACCGCGCTGTAGTCCGCACTCTGCTGTCACAGGCAGCACTGGCTGATGCACCGCTTCCTCATGTTGATGCTCTATCAGTTTATCAGCTATTGAAATGCATGTGGGAAAATAAGGCACCTTGAAAGTGCTGGTGTCATTCCCTTACTGTCCAGCTTGCGCAACACCATGCAGGTGATCACACTGTAGAAAAATTGTGTTATTTATATTTGTCTATAGGCAACACAAGCGAGGATTTTGTTGCACTCGATCGTCAGAGGAGTCAGATGAAAGGCGTTTCATAGAAGGATTACCCTCCATGTTACCAATACATGGTGTCAGCCCAGGATCAAACAGTAGGTGGGCACTGAGCAAAAGGCACAAAAAGAGACAGCAAACACAAAATGTCAACAAATAGAAGAATATCACCCAGTTTGTCTATCACACTAGGAAGTCACATGAAAAAAAAAACTGGGTGAGAGGCTTTCAAGGCCTGTGCCAGCTAACAGGAGCAGTGGTGAATAAAGAAGGGAAAAAAAAAAGATGGGGAGTCGAAAGAGAAAAATCTGCCCTTCTACAAAGAAGGACAGAGAAGGAAAAAAAAAAGAAGGCAGGGTGTTAGATGAAGCTCCTCCGACCGAACCCATCTCCAGCTGTCACAAATCATTTCTGCTCGGGAAGTGAGGGGAGGCGAAATGTCAAAATATTTGAATAAATTCCACAGAAGCCTGTTGAGAGTGGGGCGGTGTGGTGAGAGGGGTATTGTTGGCGGCAATGGGGTGGAGAGGGGATGAGAGGGCTGGGGAATAAAAAAGGGGTGGTGTGGGGGGTGGGTGGGGGGAGCACCAAAGGAGGGGGTCTGCATGAAAAATAGCCTTCAAGGGCCTCAGGAGCAACATGAGCTAAATGGAAATCAAAGGTGTGGCCAATGCAGTGATATTTTAGCTTATTTTAGACGATTTCCTCCCTCATCTTAGATTAGTGATAATGACCGCGTCAGTAGGTGACAGTGTCGATATATTTTGCACTCTCACTGCTTCTGTGCACTGTGTGGCACTGATCGCCTTTCCTCTACATGTACTTTATTTTCACCAGATTGACATGTGCATTGTGTACAGTACCTAGGTCTTTTCATACCTTCTGTATCCTCATTACACCTGTTAGAGTGCAGTGAGCTGCAATCTGTACAGCTTTGGCTTGAAACGGTTATTTTACCACAGCTTCCCATTCGTTTCACCTGCCATGTACAATATTGGTGTTTTGTGGTTGTTCCTTCACACGTCCTCAGACTGCATCATCCATACCGTTTTCTCTCAAATGTCCTTCCTCATTTATAATTAAACCTCTGGTTTTAGCTAAATATTTATATCATTCCCACTTGACATTGTTAGTATGTTACATGTATTACCACATCTCTGATCGTATCTACAAAGGCACCCTCAGGTAAAATGAAAGTTTAATCTCATCTGTTTTGATAAGTTGTCTAGGACATCATGCGTGTGCAGCGGTCTGCATGTTGCATGTTAATGTAAAACAGAAACTATAGGGCCCATCTACACTGAAAAAAATAACCTGTTGGATTAACATTAAAAACATATGTACATCGGTTGCACGCAATTAAGTTATGCTTTGTCAACCATAGTCTTTTTTATGTTATTGTAACTACACACAATTTATTTTGCAATGAACATGGTTTTTTGTGTTGTTGTTATGCTTTTCATTTCTGTTGAATATTTATAGAAACCACTGTTTATGTAAAATGTAAAGGTTAGATTATCAAGATTATTCTCTGCTAAGTTTATTTTATATATGAGGGCAATCCCAAAAGTAAGGTCTCCCAAAGCAGTGGTGACGTATAGAAACTGTTCGTACGGCTGTTGGCCACACTGTTGTGATTGGTGCTTCCTCCACTCCCAAACAAGCATGCACGGCTTCGCTGGGATGCTCAATCTTGGCTTGGCAGCCCTATGAAAATAGAGCTCCCATTGAACGCTACCGCCAAGTGCGAAGCGCGCGCAGTTATTCTGTTTTTGAACGCAAAAGGACCACTTTAAAATTCATCGCCAGTTGAGAGACGTGTATGGACAGTTGTGCATGGATGTCAAAAATGTTCGCAAGCGATGTAGAGAGTTTGCAGCCAGTCGTACTGAAATTCACTTCAAACAAAGGAGCGGGAGACTGTCAGTTTCCGACAAGACAGTCCCGAAGGTTGATGAAAACATGCCTGAAGATTGGCAGATCACTCTGGATCAATGTTCCCTCTAATTTTTCATGTGTCTGAGCGAACACACAAACTCCCTGTGCGGTCCTTTGGACCACTGTGAGCAACAGCAGACATGTGCACTGTGGTCACGCCAGCATCGAATCCATCCAAGTGACATGGTTTATTAAAATAATCAAATTACAGCATTTATGTTAGACTACTTTTAATTAACTGCTTTAGCCCACTTACAATTAAAATGTAAAAAAAAAAAAAAATCTTGTTCATGACCTGTGTAGTATGTTAACACTATTGGAAGTAAAAATAATTTGAACTCCAATTTTGAAAACACAACTTTTTTTTTTATTTAAATTTTTTTATAAAGCTCTGACTTGTATTGTGAGTATGAGTCTGTGGTCTGGGAAAGAGTCCTGTAACTCTCTGTCCGCAAGATACAGTATATAATGACCAGTGTTGGGCAATTAATTATATAGTTACTTCTTCAAAAAAGTAACTGAGTTTTGCAAACAATGAAGTTTTTTTGCAGCTGTTTACCTAAAAATGCAGCCAAGGCGGGTTTTTTTTAAAAATAAACATTTCAAAGTATTTACAGAACAATCAGCTGTTCTGCATCAAATTTGATGCCACACAAATTATTTGTGCCACTCCAACATTTTAACCTGCAAGGACATAACCAAGAGACCTAAACTGTGATTAGCATTGGCTTGCTTCTATCACCAAAACATCACAATAACTTATGCTACAATCATTCTAGGGAAAACAGTGGCCAGACATCGCAGCACAACCACAGTTACTGTGACCATGTCCAATGAACTTGAAAACTGACTGCTTTCTAAATAGCTGCTTCAATGACTGAGACCAGGTTTGTGACCACCTGAGATCAGTTGCCAGCTTCAAAATCCCTTTGGTGAATCAAGACGGCAGTAATGCAGTGATCATTTTGCAGTCGATTGAGTTGGCATTACATAAAATGTTTGTGGTAATTCAACTTGCGATTGAAAATGATTGCCCAGAAGCAGAGGGTGTGGCACACTCAGTCTCAAGGTGACGAGAAAAAAAAGAAGAAAAAATGTCATGACACTTTCTGTTTCTCAAAAGAGCCGTGGCTTGAAAAGTGAACACTGGATGCTACAGTTTCACTGTGTACTGTAATTTTACCAGTGTTCTACAAAAAATAAACAAGGACACATATTCAAAGTAGTAAACATATTGTTCCCGTGTCATAACTGGAAAACTGTTCACTTGTACAGCCTGTTCCTGAGAACCAGGGCCTTGTTTGAAAGGCTGTTCCCTTCGAGCTCCATAACCAGTTTCTCTAATACCTTGAAGGTATACTTACAGTGGCTTGCAAAAGTATTCGGCCCCCTTGAACTTTCCCACATTTTGTCACATTACAGCCACAAACATGAATCAATTTTATTGGAATTCCACGTGAAAGACCAATACAAAGTGGTGTACACGTGAGAAGTGGAACGAAAATCATACATGATTCCAAACATTTTTCAAAAATAAATAACTGAAAAGTGGGGTGTGCGTAATCCCCAAAATGTTAACATTTACTGAGAAACACATTAGGTGTGTGATTAGGTGTGTAATCAGTGCTAATCCTGTGAGTCCTGAGAATGCTCAAAGAGGTCATGCATTTCTGAAGCGAAATATCATTGCAAAGAAGCAGAATACCATCAGAGCATGGAGAGGTGCTCAACTGTGAACTCAACACATATTCCTAATTCATGTAAAAGAAAAAAAAGTAACCCCCCCAACATAAGGTCTATAATACCACAACAGAACAGCACTAGAGAAGCAGGGATAAGCACCATATATCTGTACAGCAATAAATAAATTTTGCATATTTATCTCCTATGTTTTTTCTCTCTTTACCCCTTTTACTCCTCTCACTCTCTCTATACATCACAGTCAAATAAATTGTTGGGGTTTTGTGTGTGTGTTTAACATAGTGTAAGCTGTTAAACTTTCTCCACAAGAAGTGTTATATGTTATGTTACCAGTACATTACGTTCACTGCCCCAGAAAATGAAATAAAGCCCCACGTCATACACTTTCTCTGCTGCTAATGACTACTGCAAGCCCTTCATAGTTGTCATGCACCAAGTCAAGCGCCTTAAGTGGCACTTCAAGCTTTGACCACCACTGCTCCAATCTTACAAAATGCAGACCCCAAGCTGCTGGATTCTCTTCAAAAACAGGACTTGAATCCTTTGGAGAAAAGGAAAATGGATGTTTTGGAAAAAAGTTCAAGTACTCTTTGATGCAAACATTGACAAAAAACATGACATAGTCTGTTAGCCTAGGCTTATCAACAGCGATGAACCATACCTCACAGGGTTAAGACTCAAATGCTTTAAAGTGAAACTCTTTAGCCAAGCTTTAGCACCTGTTGGGACAAATTGTAATGCTCTTTGATTGTGTTTGTAGAAGGTGTAGCTAATCTCTCATTTGAAAAGGTTTACATACCAAGCCTTGCACCTACTAGGCCGAGCACCAAAAATCAAACCCACGTGCAGGAAACCCAAGGCGGAGGCAGAGTAAAGGGTTTACCAAAGGTTTATTAACTAACACCAAAATGACGTTCACGTTAGGGTCTTGGCCAGGGGAGAGGGACAAGCAAGGGGACAGGTCCAAGAAAGCAACGGCAGCTGCTGGTGATTAGGTAAGTATGTGCAGGTGGGAGATGGAAGCGTTGTGGGAGAGGTGGTGCGGTCCAGGTGGGTTAGGTGGTGTGTGGCAGCTGTCCTGAGTGGTGAAGGTCCCGAGGTGGTGTAAGGGCAGGAAGGCAGGCAGGTGAGGCAAGGAGATGATTCCGAGAGCTGGCGGGTTAACCAGATTTCCAAGATGAGTGGTTCAGTATGATGGAGTTTTCCTGGAGTAACTAGAACACGAGATTACAAGGTTAGTAGAGCACTTGAGATTCATGAACATGAAGCGTGAGGCCTGGTTACCAACATAGGGTAGTTGACGAACTGGCGAGGAAGCAGTGTCAGCAAGCAGATTAAATCTCCAACCTGATTGCCTCAATCAGCTTCAGGTGAGGGGGGCTGTAGGTGGATACCAGGGAGGTCCAGACCTTCAATGGAATTTTACAGCCACACACCCAGACCATGACACAGATATTCCCAAATATGACCCAATCATTTGGACTGAATTACCTGCCGCAATTTCATACCAATCTAAGTTATGGAAGCACTCCCAATTGGCTTTTAGTCCCAAAAATTAATGAAACATTTTTTTCAACAAAAATAATAATTAAAAAAAACCTTCACAGCACTAAGCCTGTGGATATGACCATGTCTCATGTGACTCCTTAGAGAACTGTCTGAAGTTTTAGAAAGCAGCTTTAATGATGTAACTGGGGTTGTTTAATTGCACTAAGATCAAACTAAAATCAGGAGGAAAGAATAAAAAAAGAAAAGAAAAGAAAGAGATCTTACCAGTGGCAGCTAAGTCAGTGAAAATGTGGTATTGAATTGCACTGTGGGAAATGTAGTCTTGATTATATTGGCCTCCACATGTTCCTTCAGTTCTGAGCATTGTTTTTCAAATTGCATTTCCTAGATCCTCAAATACATACGTCAGAGAAATGGAAAAAATCATTAAACAATATGTATGAACTGAATTCCTATAATGTAAAGAATACATGGATCTCTATTAGTTTGGATCATTTTCTAGAGAACGTCTAGATGTCTCTCTGTGTTTTCCTATTTCAATCTGATATATATTCATGAAAATATAATGGAAAGGGTCCAATTTCCCCCCATCTTGCAACATAAAAAAACCCCTACCTTCTGAATCCTGGATTTCTGGTTTCCTGAAATTTGTTTATGAATTCATTCATAACTTTTTATGTAATTCGGTTTACAATGACAAACAGACAAACCATTTACATCCAGTCTGTAGCAGAAGCAAAAAAAAAAGAAAAGAAAAAAAGAAATACAGTAACATATAATAATCTTATTGTCAACTAGTGAGAATTGCAATATTATAAATAATCCAATTTGCAGTTTTCAGGCTTACCTGAGATATAACTTTTAAAAGGAAATAAAACTAAACTAAATAACAGAAACAAACGACAGATTTGGATTGTGTAAGTCATCTGATTGTGCTGTTTTGTATGTTTTCCAAACACTACATATATGTAAAATGTATACAACGCAGGGTTGTTCAACCAAAGGGCAAAAAACGTGCAGCATTCTCACATAATCATATTATTCTGAAGTGAACATTTGCTGTATCAATGCATCAGATGGAAAGAAACTGATAGTGAGATTGGCTGCTGATAGCGTTACAGATATTTCTGCTAAATCTTGTTTTGAAATCAGTGCAGGTGAGTTGTCAGTTGTGGGTATATGTCAAGGTTGTGACATTGGTCCTCGTGCCTATATATTGAATATTGTGCTTTTGTACCCCTCGGGTCTGAACTGAAGCAAACAACATCACCATGATCTAATGTTTAGTTCTGCTTCGTTTCCTGCTGCCCTCCTATTAATATTTATGGTGCGGGTTGAAGAGTGAATTAAGGACAGGTTCAGGTGATAAAGGTCTGGTGATGCTTGTTTGTTCAAAGTCTCTGAATGCATGTTCTCTGTCCTCCCATGTGCATCTACTCTCTTTGTTCAGCTGATCCCCAGGGTGCATTAGAAGTCGCAGGGTCAGTGTCTCCTCTGTTTGCCTCTGAGCTCACTAACACTGTATTTAATTAGGCCTCTAATCAGCCACTAAACACACAATAAAATGAGACAATATGTATCTGTTTACTTCCCTCTCAACTCTCGAACACACATACTCTGCATATTTGCATGTATAGTTCGTAAAAAAAAGAAAAAAGAAAAAGTCATTTATCGGGGAGAAAGATCAAGGTCATGACTCCTCTTCACACTCGATTCCCTGAAACCAATTAAACTGTCGGTCGGTGAAGTTCAGTTGGAGGACAAGGACTAGAAAACAATAGCAGATGACAGCTTCTGTCCGCTATCTCTGGCTGGGTTTTCTTGCAGCAGTAATTATATTTGCAGATTTTGTCATTAAGAGAAGTTTTGCAATCAGTGGAAAATGTTCAAAGCATCTTGGTAGGCAAAGTTATCAGAGTTTAGCTGAATGTCATGTGACAGACTATGATCAGAGGTCAGAGCTGTGCGAAAAGTTAAATGAAGAGAAGAGTAAGTGAATGATGGGGATGCTGCAAGATTTAAAATCATAATGACAGGTAATAGTTTTGGTATATAGTGATGCTCACGCGCGTTTTAGTGTCTAAAAGGAAGAAAGGAAACTTAATAAACTGGTTTGCTCCAGTGGATGGTGGTGACAAGGGCAGCGAGGGTGAATGGATCCCACAATCAGGTTTGACAGGCTGTTAAGTGGGTTTCATCAACTCAGAGCCTAACTCACACACAGCGTTGGTGCTTACTGAATGAAATATCAGTATGATTATTCAGAAACTGCGCTCTCTTGTAGGATGAAAGTCTGGATAAGTAACAAGAAAACCAAGGTGGATAGAATATATTAAAATATTTCATCTAATGACTGAAACAGGGAAATTAGATTTGTCTTGGAGTTTTATACCTGTGTGTGGCCTCAAGGCAACAGAAAAATCTATGGGTGTAGCTGTGTGAGGGGGCGGAGTGACTGATGATTAATATCATCTAAAATCTCAAATCATATGGTTACATCCTGTGACATAGATTTAGATTTCTCTAAGTTCTTTGTCATAATGGACTCTTAATGGAGTTGACTAAATTGTTATTAAACATACTTTAGTATGCTTGAAGCTTTATCATGTCATGTATAAATAAAACACAGTTAAAATTTCATGTAATTACTATTACTGTCAATCAGTACTTGACAGAAGGTGTTATAATTTTTTACCAGATTAAAACTTAAGCACAGGAAAAGAATTAAAAACAAACAAAAAATGCATTGCAAATTTCAATGTATTTTAACGACACTGTAAACTATTTATCATTTGGTAGCACTTTATGGCTCCCAGCAAGGGTGTAATTCTGCTAGAATTAAGATGTTATTAATTTAGCTTAAAATACCTATACACTAGCATAAAGGGGTATAATTTCACATTTTTACAACAAAGAAGAAACAATTATACTTTATGCTACTTTGAGTAATGTCAGGTATTTTAGAGAAGAAACAGACTACACTGTAAAAATGGTAAGTAGTGTGTAACGTAAGATACTTTACAAGGAAGAAGATTTATTTATACTGTGAGTAATTTTAAGTAGTGAGAAACTTCCATGTATTTTAGCACAAAAATAATACTTCTCCAACCTACACTGTAAATGTGCAGTACATACAGGGCCGTAGGCTTAATTACGAAGTAGCTTAACTTCCAATCTTATTAAATAATTATACCTTCTTTTGGTGTGCATGACGGATTCTTCACTATTCAGTTGTACTCTGATAATATGTATAAAAATCTGATTACTTAAAATGACTTACAATATCATTTTTTTCTTGTTTCTTATAAAATACTTGAAGTTACACACCATTTAAAATCTATTACCGTATAATTATCTCTTTTCCTGTTATAATACCTCTTATAATTATATTATTATTATTACTTCTACTATTATTGAGTATCTATGGATAAGCATTTGTAAGTAAATATAATTTAATTGTAATTTCAGATAAAATGCATTGAAATTCCATTTAATTCAATAGTAATAAGTAAAATAGAGTAAAACAGACCATAGGCTCTATGCAAACTCAAGTCCTAATGAATTAAACATTCATGTCCATGTTGTTAATTATGGTCCATATTAGAGTCAAAAGAACAGTAAAGCTGGCCAACATTGTGACTGACAAGTCACGCCACATGAGATTGTAGCGTCCCTGGAATTTTTTCTGTAAGAACCACCAATCACATTCACCATGATGTCCTGATGGCTACACCCATCTTATTATGGGATGGACTGCGCCATGACACACACAACCATGTGAGTAGCAGGACAAACTGTGTTTAACTATTCATCTAGAACCATCATCAGATTAGTTGCACACATTAAACCACACCTCATTAACCTGTTAACATGCTCACATTAGTTTTTCATTCAGAGCAACATTGTGACCAGTTACTGCAATATAAAGTGGAAGACACTTTTTTTTAAATTTCTGGTATTTCCATGTTTAGTTTGCGCTCAAATCTGCCACCACCTCTATATCAACTAACAGCAATGTAAATCTTAACCTGCTAACGACTGCACTGCACCTTGCTTTCTCTTGTCAATCCTATACAGCTTCTCAGTTTCCACAGTCCTTCAGCCACACCATTTTCCCGGCTGTAATGCCTGAAACATGTTGACCTGTCGATTAAATATATACAAGTGATACATGTCCAGCCATCTAGAGCTCATGGCACAAAAACAGATCTTTCTGATGCAAATGATGCTGTAACTTGTGATCCGTTTATAAATCAAACTTCTACGACTGCCTTACTCTAGGATTAGTCCCAGAGTGCACAATATTACATTTCATTCCAGGGAAGTGAATTAAAAATAAGAGGTTAGCCACAGTGCAAGGCCGCTTCTCCCTGTATCCAATCTAAACAGGGATGAGCAGGCATGCTCGGTTACTCTTACAGCCTCATGAGACAGTTCCCCATGTGGGGTGACCACACTGCAGCTGGGAAGAAACACACACATACTCTGTTCCATACAAGCAATAACCAGCTTCTCTTCTTCTATGCAAAGAGGCAGGAGAGCAGCACTCTCGTTATTTAACTGGCTTTTGACAGCTGGGGCACAGCAGAGGGACAGAAAGTGTATCAGTGCATGGATGTGCGTGTGAGTGACACAAGGGAAAATAATAGATTGTGTGTGTGTGTGTGTGTGTGTGTGTGTGTGTGTGTGTGTGTGTGTGTGTGTGTGTGTGTGTGTGTGTGTCCAACCTGATTTGCATTTGTGGGTGCTCGGCCATGTGCATATGTATGTGTGGCACAGTGGACCAGAACAGAGCTCTGACAGTAGCAGGACTGCTGCTCGCTGATGCTTGCCTGGAGGAGCTGACAGCAGCTTGGCCTGTCAATCACAGAGCATGCCCAGTAGCCCCCTATTCACATCATCCTTTCTTGTTAACTCTAAATCTGGCTGGGTAGTCTTTATATATGTGTGTGTGTGTGTGTGTGTGTGTGTGTGTGTGTGTGTGTGTGTGGGTGAGTGGGTGGGTTTGCATCCTTGTCTCTGATGTGCTTCTTCTTTTAGACAGAGATCAATCAAGATAAAGTGATGAAAACCCAGTACAGGATTTGCTAAGAAACATGTCATGCTGTGAAAGTTAATCTGATCTTGTAGTAACATGTTCAAGCATCAGCAGATATAATGCAGTGATGTCAAAGTGAAATTGTTCATCACGGTCAAGAACTATTAGTATCACAATCAAAGGACCTTTCTTGCAAGCCATAGACAAGTCTCCTATTTTTACAAAAAAGTGACAGATTTAGCAGGATGGGGTATATTTTTATCTGTAAAGTCTCTATAACACTCTATGACAGAGTCTCTATGACAGAGGGAGAGAACAAGAGAGCTCTTGTGGTCAAAGGTAATTATCTCCACTTGTCACCCACAATGGATGCCTGCTAATGAGAGCTGGACTCATGATTGGTCGCCTGCGGGTGTGTCGAGGCACTCTGGTCTTTTGGTTTTGACAATAGAGCCTGGGTGTGCTGCAGAGACTGAGCAACTGGACAAGTCATTCAACGATGCAAAATGCCAGCCAAAGTGCGACCGCCATCATACGCAAGATCTATTAGGCTCTTAATTATCTGGGGATACAGGGTGGAGAGTGTGCGTGTATTTTGGAATATCACTAAAGTTTTATGAGAGGTGATGCCAAACACTGAATTCTGTCATGGTCTCAATATGATTAATACATGTTCTCTTATGTGCAATATCAATGTAGCAATGTACAAGAGAGCAACCAAATGCAGGAAGCAGGGACAAGCAGAGACAATAAATTAAAATGTTTTTTGGGGGTGACCCAAAAAACATTGTACCCAAAGTCCAAAAGAGAGTTCCCAAAAGCAGCACAAGAACTGAGAGGTAGCCAAATGAAGAGCAAAGAGATGATCCCACTACAGATGTGGAGACACTACATCTATATAAATACAGGCCATTTACAGACACAGGCAGACCATGTACACACAGGATAGAATGTAGAGGTGGGTGGATCGATCCAAATATTGATAATATCGATACCAAAACTGGTACAAGCACGATAGGATCGATACTTTGTCATTATCACCTAAGCTCAGTTTGTAACCCACTGAATTGTGTGAGGTTGTTTTAGTATACTTTATTTTGGAAGTGAAAAAATGTGCCTTAAACCTGCACTATAATAAACAACTGAACCTTTGTGTGACTGCCGTGTCTTTTTTATTTATAGCCTATAGCACATTTAAACAACAGAAGCTGACCCAAAGTGCTTTAGAGATGAACACTGCATCTCTGCTGCATTCCAGCTCTCCAAAAGACCCAGTTTCCAAATACATGAAAAGCTGAAAGATGTGATTTGTTTTATCAACTAATTATTGTGCAAAGTAAAAATCACAGTGATTTAGTGGTCATTAAAATGTGTTCATAATTTGCAAATTGATGTTGACTCAGCTCATAAATCATGCTGCTGTCTCCTGTATAAGCTGCCTCTATAGTATAAGTATTGGTATTGGAATCTGCAATACTGACCCTTGTTATTGGATTGATAGAAAAATTTGCAGTAAAGCAAGGCACTTGCAGAAAGACCACAGGTGAAACCAATGAGTGAAATCAAAGGAAGCAAATATACAGGAGGAAAGTAACTCTTCAAAGCAATGCATAGGATAAGATAGAAGATAGGGAAGGAAAGAACATCAGAAGCAACTAATTTTAGAGGGTTTTTTTTTTAGCAGTTTTGGGTCTTGTTGAAGTTACATGATTTTTTTAAGTGTCTGTCCGCTTACATAAACCAAACATAAAATGTTGCACCTACATTTATTTTAGGTTTTATGTAATGTATTTCCCCATAGTTAATATTAATGCAATAACGAAGCAATAATTTCAACCTCGATGTCTATTACAGATTTCCATCAAGAGTCTTCAAACTGCGAATATGTTTTGTTTTTTGCTTTTTTCCCTCAACATCACTGTTTGTCTATTACTCCGCTGGTTTTAAAACCAGCAAACGATCTACAGCAGGAGGGCTTCACGAGTTGAAGAAGATGGCTGAGTTTCAGATTTATGAAACGTGTGATCTGTGTGCTTTTGTGCCCAGGAAAAATAAAACACTTCTTAAACCACCAATAGCTCAGCACAAATTGCTTTAACCTTTGTAGAGCACCACTGTGACTTCACTCTTCTTTGTATTTATAGCCTTTGGAGTGTTTGCCAAGCAATGCGAAAACATTTTCTTCGACATGACGCTTTCATCATCTCATGCACCATCTTTTTTTTCTTTTTTGAAAATCACTTGTCCTTCCTGGACACTTCACTTGAAGCAGTCCAAAAACTTACTGCCATGAGGACGCTACAGCAAGCAGCAAACACCGAGTTTTCTTTCTTTTTTTGTGATCACTTGATGGATTTTGTTGCATAACAAACTGTGCAGCTGAAGTTTGCTGTCTGTTATCGTTGAAGAGTTTAGGTGATGAGGAGATGGTGGAGGACAGACTTCTCTTTTTGTAGACAAGAGACTTTTAGCATGTGAAAAACATTCAGTTTGACTGGCAGCCCCAAAAGATAATATTCAGTATTTGTACAAATTGTAGCGTACATTCATTAGAGTTACGACTCTTGAAAATGCAGTGGGCATGCTAGCTTTTTATTTTTTGTTTCCTTTTGAGTACACCATGTCTACATTACCAGCTACTTGTTAAAAAATAAAGTGGCATTACAAAACCAAGAGAAGATGTGAGAAAATTGGCAAAATGTTTAAAGGTTTATAGAAATGTTTTCCCGTACCTTTAATTTATTTATTTTTAAAAGTTTCACGGGTGCTTTCAAGTGCTTTTAAATTACAAGACCACCCGGCAGGATCAAGAGTGCTCCAGGAGAAAGAGAAAGCACCAGCAGGAGATTTTTGGTGGTGATGATAGTGATGATGAAGGTTCCTGGTTGCCACCTTTAAGCACTTCTCCCCAAGCAGTTCAGTAAAATGGCTTTCTAAGTAGTCCTAGCTAAAGCAGACCAGCTCTCCACTGCTATTTTCACATGCTCCATCAGAGCAGAAATGACTAAGCTCATTTCTGCTCTAATGGAGCAAATCAGAAATCAATCTGCTCCATTACTCTCTAAGCACTAATACTGCCAAGAGTAATGAACTTCTTGGAAACATCACTGTCCAAAGAGGCTTGAATCACATCCTGACGGGACCAGGAGAAGAGTCAGCGCGCAGAGACATCGCATTCTTTGCTGTGGTGCTGCACCACTTCCTGCTGTCAATAGGACAGTACAGGGTGACCTCATTCCCAGTACTGAACCCCTTGCCACCACTGCCACACGCCCCAATGGCGGAACAATATTCTGGATGCAGCAGAGCAACAAGCAGTGTTCCCTAAACTCCTCTGACCCCCTTTGCTCAAACACCTGCCAATAAATGGGTCCTTCAACGAGAAAGAGTTATTATTCACGTTTGCTTGTGTTTTCTTGTGTTTGAGCGAAAGGCTGTACTCCCTCTTTGACTGTTTTCTTACATTACGTTAGTATTTTAGGACGCTGAAATATGTCTAAAAGGTTGAATACATTTTTATCTTGGTCCTTGTTGTTTAATTAGCTCTTACCTTATACCTCATATCTTTCTTTGTTTACATGACTGGTTCTCCTTTGGTGTGTGTTTTATTAAAAAAAAAAATATCTTTTTCAGTTGTTTTAATTTTTTTTTATCTCCAAGGTTTAATAAGCTGAAGAATTATTTTCACCATTGCTGACCGAACTCTACCTTTTATTTTTGGGTGTGTGTATATAGTGTACATCTATGTTGTTTGTGAATGGCCTTGAAACAGAATGAAATCTTATTATACTCCTCCATTCTTTTAATGGTATGTTTTAATACACATTACGCTGGATTATCTATAAATGTATTAAAAACCATGAAACTGGGGTGAATGTTTTGAGTGTCTGTTTTAAACCAAAGAACTACTTTTCCCATAATCCTTTGCTTTAAAAGAAGCCGACCGGATGTTGATAATTTGTTGTACATTTAAAGTGTGACATTTAAAGTTCATACGTAACTTCTATTTTTTTTAGGTTTCCGCGTCCTGTTTAATCACACGTTTTGACAAAAACAGTCAAAATTGGCCATGTTTCGCATTTGTTCACGACATTTGAACACAGTCAATTATTTAGTGCCGCACTGGTGCAATGATAAAGAGAAAAAAGCAGCAGTCTTCCAAATTGCATTACTTTCCCCCTGGAGCCTCGCCCCAGTGCATCGTGTTTTGTAGAAATAACTCGTGTAGTGGTAGTAATAATACTGATACTTCTCTAATACTTAAAACACACAAAGATGACGGGTTACCCAGATTATGTCGCTGACTGTGCTGTGCGCTCTCTGAGTTAATGCATTGGCCGACTGTTACTTGAAGGCAACACAAGGTAAACGTCAAGAATGTTTGATTGTTGAAATCTTTGTGAACGGCTATGGAAGGAAGAGAGTTTTTCCTCGTCAGTGGATTCATTGATCTACGTTCACTGTAAATTTTGTCCTCTTTGATCGCTCGGTTTTTGCACAGCAACCATTACGGAAGCTAACAGTTCATGTTTTGACAGCTCAGCCTGTGTCTGCTAGCTAGCTGCCTACCTAACACTAACTATTTATCGTTAGCTAACACTGACAGCACTAGCTGTGGGAGACTGCTCAGTTTATTGAACAAGGACTTGGGAAAAGACAGTTTCTTCCTGGCAGCTGGCTTAAAGTACGCTTACGTATGTCAGAATTCGTTTACCTAATGTAATGTCGAAATGCCTTCAAAGGTAGCAAGGTTGGAGGGCTAGTTTAGCTAGCTTCAAATGCACAATGAAATATCAAAGGTTACATTGGCAAGACAGAAAACGCTACACTTCCTTTTCTCTTCCCGTACAGTATTAATAAGGCCACATTATTGTCAGAACTGTAGTATTTTTTTACAGTATTATTAGTATTTCATGTGTACAGTTAAAGCTAATATTTTAGTTTTATCAAAACGTGGTTGTTGTCTAAACATCACTGGCTTTAATGTAATTGTTTTTTAATGTTAAAGGCGGTTAATATAGGGTTGGTGGGGACTCGTGTCCTGTTATTGCTTGTAGGGCTACTTGTTTGTTTACACATAAGCACAGGATGTCCCTGGCAAACGTGTACTGCTCACTGCAGCCTACAGCTGGGTCAATCTGTGATACTGAAAACCTGTGAGGCAGGAGTGTCAGGCACCAGACCCAGAAGTTTCTGGTATCATGTAGCCACTCTTGATTTGTGGCTACCAGGCACCATTAAGTACCAGGATGTCTTGAAACCTGACTATTGTAGTCAGTGCTAGCGATTTCTGATGGTGTCAAGCGTTAACATGGATTTAACCTCTACAGTTTGCATTTTGGTTTGATAAATGTCTTGCCGTGTTTCATTTAACCACAAACTACCGCATGTAGTTATGAAGAAATGCCACACGCAAGCAGCGGTACAAGGCTATACCTTTCGAAGATTGGCAGCTGCAGAAGTGCTTGGTTTGTTTGCAGAATAAGTATTCATTAAATAAGCAAGTCTTCTTCTCAGAAAGTGTCAAAGTGGTTAAAATAGTGAAGAAATCGCTAGAAATTAGATCCAGCTTCTTGCTGTAATTTGTCAATGTGTAAAAATGAATCATTTGTCTACAAGAAAGCATCAAAATGTAAAAGTAAGTATACATGTATAGTCATGGTAAGAAGAAGCTGCCTGTCTTTTAATTAACGTAATTTTTTATATCAGCACAAATTGCAAAACATGGTTCTTAGTAAGTCTTACCTTTTAAACAAATATAACCTCAGATAACCAACAACATTTTACATATTGCACAACATCATTATTTGTTTAACAAATGAAAAAGCAGAAGCTCTGGGAGGTTACTGGTACGGACAAGCCAGGTATGTGTTAACACAATGCTAGAGAGGAAATACATCAGCAGTGAGCTTGGAGAAACAACTGTTGCTGTCCATCAATCTGGGAAGGGTTAAAAGACCATTTCCAAACAATTTGAAGTCTATCATTCTAAGTGGGGAAAAAAAAGTGCAAAAACATTGAAGACCGTTGCCAATTTTCCCTGGAGTGTATCTCCCAGCAGATGCATCCCAAGGTCAGACTGTGCTTGATGGTACAATTGGAAGAAGTATGGCTTGTTTAGAAGGATTTCAGGAGAAAATCTCTTCTTTCTAAAAAAAACAAACAACACATGGCAGCTCAGCTTAGATTTGCAAAGTTACATCTGAACAAAGCACAAGACTTCTAGAACGGTGTCCTTTAAACAGACGAGCTAATATGGAGATATTTGCCAGTAATGCATGGCGGTGGATGGGTGATGATTAGGGCTCTAAAAGCTGCTGAAACCAGGCATGTGCTTAGTCTTTCACACACTGCTTCTGTATTTTGGCTTAATTTTTGTTAAATGAGTAGGGATGCGTCATATGTCATGTGATGTTGTTCTCCTGACCTTGCATTTATCTGATTTTAAGACCTGCTACAGGGTGGATGATTTTATCTTTTGTCCTGTTATGTAAAAACCTTATGTTGAAAGCAGGTCTTTTTTTATGACAACCCCAAAGAAATGTATTGAATGTATTGATTATTTATTAGTATAATCATGCACAACATAAAGTAGCGCTTTCTCCACATGGAACGTTTTTTTGTTTTGTTTTGGTTTTACAATCCTTCAATTTATATTCAGCCAAAAATGTATTTTTGCTTCTTGCTATTTTCATTTAAATTTAGGATTCAGATATCCAAAATGATCAAGTTTATATCGGGACCAAGCAGAAATTGGTCCCTCTGTGGTGTCTTAGACCTGCTGTCTTGCTCTTCTCACTCTTGTTTGTCTCTGCCTAACCCACAGGTCATGCATGCAGCCAGCCTTCTATCCTGCGCTTTGTTCATCCCCAGCGCTTGAGATAATGTTCTACCCGTAGGTGGAGGGTTATCCTCCTACTCCGTTTCTCCCCACTGCCCCCATCAGTCCCAGAGTTCCCTATGTTAACCCTGTTGAGCATGTTTTACTATATCTGTCTGCGGCGGCGCTCCAGGAGTGGAACTCGAGGCGAGGCTCTGACCAGTCGACGGGCTGTGGAATCTGGCCAGAGAGCGGTACTGCCAGTCAGTGTGGAGGTGGAGCAGTACGCCAAAGAGGTTTTGGACTTCAGCTCCCACTATGGCAGTGAGAATAGCATGTCTTACACCATGTGGAACCTGGCAGGGGTGCCTAACGTCTACCCCAGCTCAGGGGACTTCACCCAGACAGCTGTATTCAGAACTTATGGGACGTGGTGGGAACAGTGTGCCAGTGCTCCGCTGCCTTTTCGTCGCACTCCTAAAGGCTTCTACAGTAAGGATTACATTGAGCTAGGCTTTGAGGAGCCCGTCTACCCGACAGCAGTGGAGGTGTTTGAGACCTATTACCCTGGAGCCATCGTCCAGATCCTGGCCTGCTCTCATAATCCTTTCACCCAGAATCCGCCTACTGATGTCAGGTAACAATAGTTCCTCCACACTATGCCATTTCTAAAACTTTACAATACCAGTAAATTGCACAGTTTTCGATTACATAACAAGGCTTCAGTGTTTGGATAAAATCCAGTTGGCATTTCATGGAGTAAAGTACTGCTTGGCCAGAATTTCCACCAGAAAACTACCAGAAACCTGGCAGAGGATGCAATGGGATTAGCTTATTACAATTCTTTATCATGAAGATTAGATGATTAGATGATTTCTTCAACAATCTACCTGCTATAGCACTAACTGCTAATTGTCAAGGGAGTCACACTGCACAGTGGAGCTGCATATATGCAGAGACTGAGCTTTTTTTAATTTCTTAGCGACTTGAAGACGCAGTATTATGTATAGGAGAGCACTGAATCATATTTAGCCATGTTTGCATGCAGATAAATGATTTAGGCTACCTTGATTAGAAAAAACTAAACTGATAAAATTGTATAAAGTCTTAAGATTTGTCTGGATCTTTATTCACTTTTTACAGCTTTAGCTTGGTGTTTACTGCCTCGTGTTAGGTGTTGCCTTATGTTGCCTTGGTCCTGCTCTTGGTGCAGTGTCTCAGTTCATTACTGTCCGAAACAAGTCATAGAATCCCCTCCCCCACAAGCCTGCTTTCCTCTGATTGGCTGCCCCTTTCATTGAAAACATTTTTTTTTAAAACGTGTAGAGCAAAGATTACTAAATGGGGTACATTGTCATTGACACCATAGAGAGCAGAGTATCAGCTTTTACTCTGAAGCCTCAACCTCTGGCTTGTAAGGATTATTTGTATGTCCACTGAGACACACAGGGAGCCAGCAAAAAAAGAAGTGAGACAGAAGTCAGGGTATACAATTCTGATGGAATATGGATGTGGTCAGCTGCTAAAAGCCATTCAAAGTAGTCCCACTATTTAAGAGTGCATGATCAGGAGGACAAAGGAGGAGGGGGAACAACTAAGCTGTAGTGCCTCTTCACCTCACTGTACAATACCTTGTGCAATACTTTTTGTAAATAGTCAATGGTGCAATAGACCTCAATACTTGAAATGTGCAATTCACTTGTATTTCTATTTTTATTCCTATTTATTCTATTTATCCCCTTTGTATATTTTATTTATATTTGTCTCTGTATTTCCCAGAGGAACCCACCCGAGGGATTAATAAAGTTCTATCTTATCTTATCTTATCTTATCAACACTGGAGTTTTGGACCTGATACAGATTTTTAGAGAGTGTAAAGTTTTGATATCACTATATCATTAGTCTTTAGAATACTATAAATGCCTGATTTGTATGTTTGGTTTATATTGAAAACAGACAATGATGGGGTTGTTATTTAGTAACTTTCCAATGTGTTTCACAACCTGTGAACATGTGTTGCATAAAGTACTGATAGTACTGCAAACAACAGAGGGAAAACTGCTCTGCTTGCTAAGCTATGTAAAAACATAATTTACAAGTTACACCGCACAGCTTTAAAATTTTTTTTTACTGTAATAAAGACAGTTTTCATATGGGGGCATATCCGACAACATATATGGGCAAATCCGTCTGTCTCTGCTTATTAGAAATATGTTAAGATAAAGAGGCAAACACTGTTGTGCACAATGCCACACACAGGCTTAAGAACATTGTTAGGACTGTATTTTCCTGCTGCTTTCAACGAGTACCTAGAGTAGTGCAAAGTAGTCTTAATAGCATTATATAGGTTAAAGAATGTTATTTTTATATTTGCACATGTTTTGTGTTGTCCAGGTGGGAGGTGTTGTGGTCTGGTGAGCCCACCAAGGTGCTGACTCCACAGGCTCGCCAGTTTTCCCCTAAAATAAAGCATATCGGCTTCCCAACCAACCTGTTGCGTCTAGAGGTGAACAGCTCTTTGCTGGACTATTACACCGAACTGGATGCTGTTATCCTGCGTGGGGTAAAAGAGAGGCCTATGCTGGCTCTCTATAAAATGCCCATCATCGACATCAGTGACCTGAGCGACAGCGAAGAGGAGCTGTCTGATGTGGGAGGTCCTTTCAGGCAAGGAGATGGCAAGCACCAGAGGACAGGAAATGGCTACTTTGACAAACTGCCATATGAGGTGATTACAGTCCTTAATAACAAATCAGAAGGCTTGCGTCATCCAAGCCTGGGTTGAAAGTTTAGATACGCACAATGAAATAAAACTGCATTTTTAAATTTTATTTTTCAGATGTGATCTTGTTTGCTTAGTGGTACAGACAGGAGTATTTTCGATCAGTACCTCTTTAATAAATATTAGGTTTAACCATTCCCTATCACACTCTTCCTATTTTGACAAGCACAGAGATCCAACCTGACTCCTCAGCTGCCGCCCTCATTACTTCTACAATTACTGCCTGAAAGTTGCAATATCTAAAATTTCTTTTTTGAAGATGTTCCAGTCGCATGCACTAGTCTTACATATAGGTTGAAGGTGCTGCAGTCATTTCTCTGCACACAAAACATTTGCAACGCTGATTATTTGAAGTGTTTTAAAGCTTTCCTTATGCACATCAAGTTTTTTCCTTATTATATGTGCTCAGCATGTGTGCACGCGTGCACTTTTTTGTTGTTGTTGTAAAAAATAAAAAAAACGTGTCACACACGAACACTGCGGGTTGAACCATTCTGGCACTTTCTTGATCTCGCACTCACAGACAGTCATTTTCATGCCATACAGATGTATCATGTTGTCTGAGGCGAGCTTCAAAACACCAGCAGTACTCTTGATAGTTGTTCTCTTATCTCCTATCCAAACCACTGCCATTAACAGCAGTCTTCACAACCGCTGTGTGTTTGTTTCAGAAACACAATATAGCTATTATCTGTCAGCTGATACCAGCTTGAACACAGTGTATTGTTAATCCACTGTGACACACACACGCACAACCATTCTTTCTCTTTGAGAGACACACGAATGCGGTGCAAAACAAGCCGGCTCACCGCTGATCCTGCTATCGGTGCTGTGTCTCCCAGATAACCACTATTTAGATCTGCCTGACAGAGGGGACGCAATTAACATTCTCCACTCTACACTGAACTATTTTCTCTTCTCTGCTAGGTTCCACTATTCTTTAATGTTCTCTATTATGTGTTATTTTCTGCTTATGTTTTCTTACAAGACCAAACATGTCTTGTCTCTCACCCTCCTCGTATCTTACCATTTCTCCTCTCCTCTCCTCGTCTCCTATCTTAACCCCTCTCCCCCGACTCCCGTCCACAGCTCATCCAGCTGATACTGAGCCACCTGACCCTGCCAGACCTCTGCCGTCTGGCCCAGAGCTGTAAGCTGCTGCACCAGCACTGCTGTGACCCGCTACAGTACACCCAGCTGAGTCTGCAGCCTTACTGGGCCCGGCTGAGTGACGCCTCCCTGGGACACCTGCAGAGCCGCTGCACCCTCCTCCAGAGGCTCAACCTGTCCTGGACCGGCAACCGTGGAGCCCTTACCCTGACGGGCTTCAGCAGGTCAGACTATCAGCGGGCCACGAATGGCAGCAAACAGGGAAATGACCTTGGAAAGTAGCAATAGAAGTAAAAGCACTTTTTCAAGGAGGAGCATACTGAAACAAAGAAAATCAGTTTACACATTCTTCTGTAACTGATTGAAAAATAAATTAAGAAGAGGATGAAGGACTACTGGGGAATTGATGGCTTTTTTGTTCGTTTTTGTTTTTGGCCTCTTGTCACTCATTTCTCTCAATCTCCCGCCTTAGTTTCATGAAGGCCTGTGGTCCCAGCCTGGTCTGCCTGGAAATGTCATGCTGCCACTTCCTGAACGAAGCCTGTCTCGAGGTCATCTCCCAGACTTGTCCTGGACTCCAGGAGCTCAACCTGTCCTCCTGTGATCGTCTCCCCCCACAGGCCTTCACGCACATCTCAAAACTTACACGCCTCCGCAGGCTGGTGCTTTACCGAACAAAGATAGAGGTATGCGCTGCAAACAGTGTCTCTGCGAAACTAATCAGAGTGATTCGCGTGGACTTCGATCTGTCTTGTTTAAATATAGAGCAGGTCAAATTGTTGTTTGGTTAATGATATATCCGATACCCTGGCTGTTTATAATTTGCAGACTGCTCCTTTTTCTAAATGTATAAAATGTTTTATTCACCATTGATGCTGAGCTGTTATAAAAAAATTACAAAAAGATTTTTAAAAAATGAATTATCTTTCGTATTTTGAATATATAGAATGTCAGAGATTTTCAAGAGGTAGATTCCACACGGTGGAAAGGTCAGAGAATTTAGTCACTTTTCCTGATATTCAAGCAACAGAATTTGATCAATTGTATCTAATAAAGCAGAAAATGCCTTTTGGGTTTGCATCAGAAAGGGCGTCTGGCAAATCAAACATGAGGAGCTGCCCACTGTGCCGACCCCTTGAGATAAAAGAGCAGCCAGAGGCAGCTTTTATCTTCTTAAAGGGGACCTGCTCATCGCCAACTCTGTACTTTTATTCTTGGACTGTATTAGAGTAGTTTTGCATGATTCACAGTTCAAACGAATCATTTATCTTACACTAAGCCTTGGTGCAAACCGATTTAGCTCATGTCATAACCTCTTTCATTGCCAGGCCACATGAACTGTTACCAACAGCCTCCACTGGCCTCCTCCCCCCTTTCAGAAACTCAGGTTTTACAGCATTAACATACTGATGACTTATGACTTTTCTGTGATAGGGGATCTGTAAGCAATTAAAACCACATTTTCCTCATTTATAAAGTCTGAGGTCCACCTGTGTAACTGAACTAATATAAAAAAAAAAGATCATCATTTTGTTTTAAAGATGTTTTAATCTTATTTTTTTCGTGTTTAGTTAATCATCTGATGACCTCCTTTGTTTCACTTGAAACATGCATATAGTATAGGTTTGAACAAAACTTCCCAAAAATGTGCATTTAATGTAAAAACTAATGATTTCTCCTTAAGAAAGATTTAAGATGAACTGAGTAAACTCTGATTCTACAGGGTGTTGAATATACATCGCATGTATTCAAGCTCAGGCATGTCTGATGTGTAATATCACTGTGCCTTGTTTTGGTGGTGCACCTCAGCGTTTCTCTAGTGTTTGTCATGTTTCAGAGTGACGTTGTGGGCAACAGACAGTGTAGAGTTTCTGCGGTGGAGCCAGGCAGCGTGCTGCAGGTTGTTTACACCCGGACAGACAGAGCGAGCCGTGTGTCTGTTTGAGGCCCTGACATCTCAGCTGTCATTACCTTGTCACTGCTCTAATTAAATGGCTAGCTTACGGGAGAGAGGCACTTATAAAAATGCCTTACACCGAGTCGAGCACACGCGCGCACACGCAGACAAGAGGCTTTCACTTTCATGTCTGACACATTCTCCTACCGCTGAGGTGCATGTGTTGGCAGTTGCAGCACTGAATTCTGATATCTCCATATACTAGTTGTAGTGCTGCTCGAGAGGCCTCCGTTTTCACTTTTTTCACTCCACAAGGAGGTGGAAAAATTGTTTCCTGTGCTTTATTAAAAACCTTTTAATCCTGAAAGTGCTGGGTGTGCCAGGTAACAGACAGGAAGTTACTTAAACGGGAACTTTAGGTGACATGACTGGATTTGTTACCGCTACTAAAACCTATGTTGTTTTAAATTATCTTATATATAGATTTACACTCAGGTAAGATGCTACCGGTGTTTTAAATCTCTTTTGCTCCTTCTACCTACCTGGTTTTCACCTGTGCACCTCTGTCTCCGTCTCTCCTTTCCTCCACAGCAAACAGCCATCTTAAGCATTCTGACTTTCTGCATAGAGCTAAGACACCTCAACCTGGGGAGCTGTGTGAGGGTGAGAATGTGCACACATATGAAGTTTCAAAGAAAGCTACAATCTTAACTATTACCTTTCATTTTGGAAGCTTGTCTAAAAGATGCCAGATAGGAAGATGAAAGAGAGCCCTGTGATCCCTGGCAAATGGCTTAGTCACACTGGAGTAAAAGTAGGACAGCAATCTTATCGTAACTGGGAAAAATCTGTGCTTATATAATTGAATTTAATGTTTTTTTGCATTAAAAACTGATTACAAGTAGTTGCAGTACCCACTTGTGCGATCGCACAGGTTGTCTGATGGAAGGCATCCTGTCTGCAAACAATGGTGGCCTGATTCAAACTCACTGGAATCACTCTGATTAGTGAAGGTTTCAAGTAAATGATGTTTAATTTATGAACACAAACAGTTTGAAAATGCAGTCAGCGTGTGAGCCAGTCAGCTGGTGGCCAATTGTGTGCGTTCTGGTTATATTCCTACATAAAGTCAAGGTTTGCTAAGCACCTACAGTATATCACATTGCAGTTAAATCGCTGTCCTGAAGCAGCAAGGTCTCTATTTTTGGAGGAATTGCTTCTGTTGAATTTCTGAGGTTCTCGCTCGACTCTGTAAGTAGTTAATATTGATTTCTGAGTATGTACACTGCAACACATTTGCAATTGTTGACAGTTTGTCACAAGTTAATCACTGTATTAACACAAAATGATTGCATGTAATTGCCAACTTGACCCAGTTCAGTAGTAAGCTGACAGCACAGCTGACAGACTGATAGGCAAATCACTCTTATCACCATCTTGCCACGCCAAAGTCTCTTTGAAGATGGCAACTGACTGGGAGTGGTCAAGACCTGGTCCCTGTCTGTGACAGGATTGCAAGGTCATTGCACAAGGTCACAATCATTTTGGTCATACCTCAACCACCGTTTTTCTTAGTGTGACTGTTGCATAATGCTGTAGTCACACAGGCCTAGACACCATTTGGCCACCATTTAGGATACTCTAGTGGCTAGTGATAAATATGTATACCCTGACTGGTTAGTGAGTGATTACTGGAGGTTTCTGGCTGTTGCCAAGTGAATTCAGATGCAAAGAGGGTGCTGACCATGCACTCTTTGCGATTGCTCACCTTAGTGTTTGCATGGAAGACACCCATTTGCAAACGCTAATCATAGAACGCTAATGAGATCTGGAAAAACGTGCGTCTTAAGACCAAAACCAAGTTTCACTACTGCTCCATGTTTAGACAGCAGTGACATTAAGCTTCTTCCGTGCAAACTACAGTCAACCATGGCAACTTGCTGGGGGCCAAAGAAGTTTTCAGTGCAGCACCGTGTACCTCTTTAGTACCAATTTCACCCAGTGACAGCAAACGCCAACAACCACTTGAAAACCAGTCTGGGAATACACATTTTTCACTAACAGCCGGTGGTTGGCATGGGGTCACTGGCTAATCTTTGTGCAGTCTGTGCTAAGATAAGATAATTGGTTGGTAGTTGTAGACTTCTGTGAGAGCGGTGTCATTCTCCTGTTACTCCTTTAATGATGGCTCATTGAATATGAGGGGAATGGTATACAGCAACTGTTGTGGACAGATATGTATGATGATATTAAAGTACAATACGTTTTATTATTAACATCTTTTAGAATTATTAATGAGGCATTTTAATAAATGTTTAGTGTATCATGATGATAATGATGGGGCATCTGTGTGTGTTTAACTCCCTAAAAAAAGTTGAATGACTTTGATGGAAATATTGATATAATACATGAGAAAATCCTCTTGTGGTCTTTCTCAAGACATAACTGTCATCATCAGAAATAAAGTTATGCAACATTTGGCAAGAGAAATGCATAAAGGCAGCGACTCTCTCTGCCAGAGTTTAAATATCCATCACTGCTAACTCTGAGAAATGTTCTTGCTGTCATTTTTGTAGCTGAGTTATCTGCTCGGGCTGTTTTTAGTTGTTAAATTGCATTTCTTTGCTTTCATCTTTGGATGAAACAATGAAATATGGCCAGCATTACCTGACACCAAAGAACAATAACAGCCTCGCAAACATAAATCAGTTCCTGAAAGACTATTTTGTTTTTGTTTTTTACGGTGAAAGTATTCCGCGTTAGTGCTTTGTTCTTTTGCTCTCTCGAGGAAGCGAGGTTACGAGCCACAAGCCGGGTGATGCCGCTAATCAACTTTTTATTATCGCAGCATTTCAAAAGTTTGTTCAGAATATATTAGATAGACTATTGACTGACTCATCCTGACAGCATCATCTTCCTTTACGTTATCCTAAAGGCACATTTTTAAAAGCCTGGGACTGTGACAGTGTTGTAGATGAGCACAGATCACAGCACCTCTGCCCGTACATCGCTCACACCGACGTGTACAAATCATAACATCTGAATCGACTGCAGCATACGACGAGGGTGGTTTTGCACATTAAAGCGGGTCTGAATCGTCCAAATGTCCCTCTGGGAACTTGCTTGTGAGCTGCAAATGCTGCATATTGTATAGAGAGTAAATGCTCCTGTCTCACTTACAGATCGAAGACTATGATGTTGTAGCCAGTATGCTGGCCACTCGCTGTCGCTCGCTGTGCTCTCTGGACCTGTGGCGTTGCAGAAACCTGACCGATCGAGGCCTGACTGAGCTCGTCTCAGGGTGCAGGTAGTCACTTGAAGCTACTGTTGTTTATAACACCTGCGGACTCCAGGCATGTGCAAAATAACCATTCATAACAGCTTCTTTTTTTTTTTTTAAGTGCTAATTTTGCCCCAAAATAAGATTTCAGGAAGCTCCTCCCCCCTCTCTGCTCCTGCCACCATCTTTTTGCTTGGTGGGGAGTTTTCATAGCTTTCAGTTCAGGATTCTTCTCATATTACATCTTTGGTTGTAAAATTGTCCAGGACCTGAAATGGTGTTAGTTTCCTCTGCGATTGCTTTGTTTTTGTTAAAACACTTACACATTAGAGACACTGCATGGTTTCTCTGTGAATATCCAAATTTGTCCTTGTGTCACCCCAGTTTACTTGTTGGCTCTGTTGTTGCTCAGGATGTTGGAGGAACTGGACCTGGGCTGGTGTCCCACGCTGCAGAGCAGTACGGGATGTTTCCAACACCTCGCCCGCAGCCTTCCACGCCTGCGCAAGCTCTTCCTCACTGCCAACCGCACCGTCTGCGACTCAGACATAGAGGAGCTGGCAGCCAGCTGCCCCTGTCTGAGGCATCTCGACATTCTGGGTAAGATCTCCCTCACACATATGTGGAAACAAACGTTTGCCTTATTAATCATTTGTTAATGAGTGTCAAGTTCGTGGTTATTCGGTCATGACTTATGTTTCATCACGTTGGTGTATAAAGCTCCCCATCAGAGCAGCATAGCCACAACTTAACTTTTTATAAGAGACTTTGTCAGTTGGGCAACTGCATTTTTGATTTAGCTCATCGTTCACTTATCATATTCACAGCAGGCCCATTCCCAGTGTAGCATTTGAGGGGTGAAAAAAACCTTCAAGTTAACCTCGAACACAAACTCAAATAATCAGCTTAATATTGCTATACAGTAGTGCTCAGTAAGCAAAGTTACAGCAGCACACCATAGCAGTAACACTCTAGTTCCAGTTGCATAAGTTGGTGTTTTTGACAGCACAGTAGCTTCAGTGTTAGTCAGGCTATGCTGATGTGTCAGTTCTTTAGTTATTTCAGATGTGCTTCAGTGGTTGACTCGCTGGAAGGTGTGCAAATGATTTTGGTCTGGACTCTATGATCTGTGTGAACAGGCAGAGAGGAACTTTACTTCATTTACAAAGAAAATACACACGCAGTTTCCTTTTTAAGAAGTAGCCAGACATAAAAATATCATTGTTTTTATTTCACAGCTCTGTGTTTTGTTTTATTTTTTATGCGTTTTTTGTGAAGTGTTTTTCACCTTCTGCGTGTCCCTGTTGTGATACGTCTGCCGGACAGGTACACGGTCAGTGAGCGCCGCCTCACTGAAGAAACTCCTCCAGTCGTGTCCTCAGCTTGTCCTCCTGGACGTCTCCTTCTGCTCACAGATAGACATGCGCATCGTCCAGGAGCTCTCTGGCCTCTTCCCCAATGTGGCCATCAAGAAAAGCTTCACTCAGTGACCCCAGCATTGGCTCATTTCCCACTACTGAGATGTAGCAAGTGGAGGGAGGTACTGGTCAGCACATACTGCCCCAGAGTGATTCAGAGGCAGGTCAGATGCAGGAGGAGATTGCAGACCTGCCTCTGCTTGTATCACGGACGAGATCTTCTTTTAGCGGTCAGTATAAAAAGCGGTGGGACTGGGTGAGGAGGATTTTACTGGCTTTACTGATTTAGTGAACCTAAATGACTACAGATTTGTAGGAGCAGGATTATACAACATAAGACACTTGTATTTTTGGGTGGGGGTTTTGTTTGTTTGTTTTTTAAATCAGGGTTGTTGCAGTGAAGCTGCCACATGTTCCCACAATATGAATCAGCACTTACAGTATGTATTGCCAGATAACAAACGGCAAGGAAATATGCCTTACCACTAGAAATCACACATGAAAAAAGCAACATTTGAGAGAAAACTTCTTTTAAGCATCTTTTTAGGAAAACAAATGGAACACAAAGCATTCTTACCTGTTACTGGACTTCACATAATAATATTAGCTACATATCAGGGCCTTGGTCAGTGCCTTGTTTGATTGTGGAATATGAACAGGCTGGTTTGTACATGAAGGTCTTTCCGGTGGTGTTTATCACCATTCACTCACTTTCATTGAATCATAGTGGATGGTGTTGTGTTCAAAGGGGCTTTAAAGGTGAAAACAGCTGCACTAGATGCAATGCACTGTGGTTAGTGTTATTCTTTTATTTTTTTACTTTAATGAGACTATCACAAGTTAATATGTGTTGCTACAAACTGCAGGATCATCATTAAATGTCCATGCACTAGAGATTTAGCAATGGCATGTTTCCATCAATGGGGAAAAAAATTGTTTTCATTTCCACATGCTCTAAAATTGCAGGAGTACAGAAAACACCTAAAGGCATCAAATTCAAAAGATATGCACACTGACTCTTTTGAAATAAAAGCGCAGAGAAGTAATGAAGATCTTATTTAAGATGACATGAAACAAATCTAAAAATCTTTTCCTCTCCAACTCTCAGTTAGGCGCTTTTGGTCCAGCAGTTAATATTTTTACTAGGATAATATGAAAGAATTTCCAACTGTATTACCTGGGCAGCTGTTAATGTGTCACCACATATCAGACACTTCAGATGAATGTAGTAATATTCTATATTAAGTCCGAGTGTTAACAAGTAAGAAATACAGGGGTAGTTATTAACTAGAGGCCTTTGTTGGAATACTGTAGAGAAAGTCATCTGCAGCTGAAGCAGTTGAATGTGTTTTGCTGTATACAGTACATCAGACAATTCAGTGGACTAAATGAAATAGAAAGTGTTAATAATCGGGGTGCTTGCTAATTGGTTTTGTTCAGACCTCATAGGTTGTGTAAACATTTCAGCGTAGGCAAATTGGGGCCTTTAGGCTAAAGTTTTGTTTCCCCAAGTTTGAAAGTCACTGGCTCCTCCGCCGAGGTGAGAGCTCAGGTGGGGGAGTGTTTTCAGTGCTGTTTTTCTGTCAGCAAGTTTACACAAGCTGAGTTTCATGAAACTTGGAGAGCTGGGCCCAGGCATTAAAATTAGCTGCAAATGCAGAACACCTTCTTTGAAAGTGCAAGATAGGCCCTCTGCAGTGTCATAATGTTAGTGCTGTTTCTGTTGTCGTTCCTGTTGAGTTCTGTCACTGCTGTCTGACTGCAGCCGACTACATAACCCACTCCGATCAAATTCCACCGCTGAGAAGGAGTGCTGTAAATTAAGCCGAGGACGTAATGTTAACGTGTAACGAGTGTAAGTACGATATGTGACCTCAGTATTTGTCCTCAAACTCAGGGGTTATATATAATCTCATGTTCATTAAATGTCACTTTTTTTAAAAACATGTTTTACTCCAGAAACCAGCACAAAGGACATCTTTACAGAAAGTAACACCAGACTTGAGTTAGCTTTAAGGTTACCGGGCTTTGGTGTTGCTCACAACAAACACACACGTGACACAAATCGTCAGTTTGCGCTGGCGTAACAGAGACGTTAATCAGAGCTTATTGAGTGTTGAATGTTGCAGTAATTGTATGAAAAATGTACTGCTGCTGATTATTTATTTTTTGTAATATATGAAGCCAAGGCTGCAGTGTGGGAGAAGTGCTTGAAGAGCATTTTTGTGTTTGAAACAAACTTGAATTTTTAGTTGAAGCACATGCTACTAGTCAATATTTGTGCCTTATGCTCCTGTTTGAATGTTGTGTCCAAGTGGTTTAGATTGTGGTGAAGTGCTTCGCTTTTTTTCTTTTCTTTTTTTTTTAATGCCCTTCAACCAAAGTAATAACACATTAATCTGGTCGTCATCAGTCTCACACCTATATTTGACCAGTTTCTGTGCCATATACCTTATATCAGCCATGTTAATTATTGCAAAATATAGAGCTATATATGCAAAAAATGGTTTATTTATATTTCCCTCGGCAATGAAAATGTTATTTATACTCATTATTGGTGGATGTTTAAATGGTAATATACAATTTGGGGAACTGTTTCTTGGGTTTTTTGGCATTTTGCCTAGCTTAGCACTAAGACTGAAAGTATGCCTTTACCCTAGCCTAACATGAAGTGGAAATGTGTTTTTAGCCTGGCTCAGCATAAAGACTGAAAACATGCCTTTAGTCTGACTTAGCAGTAAGAGTGAATGCACGTCTTTGCCTTAGTTTAGTTTACCTTAGTTTGTGCAATGCTAGTCCACTAAACCTCAAATCACGCGGGCCTACAGACCAATCAGCAACCTGCCCCCCGGTAACCCAAAATACTCCAGAAACGTAAAAAAGACTGAAATTCAGATTTGCTCAGTGATCGATGTTAGAGAATGTACATATTTTCCCATCTGCCAGTTGTTTAAGCTTTAAGAAATAAATATGGCAGCGACATTTGCGTTCTGCAGCTACAGTCATTACCTTTCTAAACACCTTAAAAATGACTTCCTACTCTGTTCCTGCTTCCAGTCTCTGTGCTGAGCTAGGCTAAACCCAGAGCGGTCCTGGCTGCGCAGAAGTCAATCACATATCGATCTTCCAGTCTTGTTATTGGTGTGGGTATGGTTAAATTGCTGCATAAGAGTGGGAAATTAATACTTGGTTTATTTCCAGTTTTGTTATAAACAGGTGTGGTAACAGTATGGCACACCAGGCCTTTCACTAATGCATCAGTTTTGCCCAGCCCACCCAAATTTTTAATACATTTTGATGGTTTTTTTTTTTAAATTGTTATTTATCCAGGTAAAGCTCTCATTTCGAAGACCTGCTATCATGTAATTATGTAATTATGTCAGTAATAACTACTGCACCACAATAAAAACACTGTCACTGTTATACTTTGTACAGCAACTATCTGCAACAGCATTAATTTGCAAAGGCAAAACTATTTAAAAAGTGAGCACCACTCTCAGATCATCACTGTTTGACCAGTGATGCAGTTTGGTGTATTTTTCTGAGGTGGCCCTATGCTTCTTTTTTTCTTCCTCTAATGAATATGCAGTCTCTCTTCTCCCACTCTGGATATGTGATCAACCTTTGTGCCATGAACTGGGAGGACCTGCAGCGGCGCTCCCTCCGCTGCAGCGTGAAAGCCACTGTTGTGTAAAGAGATTGTGTGTCTCTGTCGTGATGAAATGCGGTGCTTCAATTTCACCAGGTTTTAAATAAACCGAAGGCTGATGACTGAGTGTGTGTGGCTCATTTTTGATCCTGTAGGAGCAGAGATGTAAGCAGTCTGACTGTAGAACAAAGTGGCTGCGAAGGCATTAACTCGCTCATATTCTATTTTCTCTTATTCTTCAGCTTCATTGAACAGCACGCCACTGCCGCCGAAACAAATGGAAATTGCTCCGCTGTATCATGTTGGGGCTTCTTAAGAAGAGAGTCGTCTAAGTGTGATTTGGGGTTGGAGGCGTGGGGGGGGGGGGGAGTAGGCTCGTCTACTGAATCCACAACAACTAGCAGAGCCATTAGTCAGGATGAGTGACTGGATAGTCGTTGCGGAATGATCCTTTTTGCCTTAACCCTCTGCCATTTTACAGTCTATTAATACCACAGGGAGAAGTGACATTAGCTTGTCTTCTTAACGGCCTTTTAATGAATTGTTTATGCCTAGTTTAATGATGTATATTGTGGCCCTGTAATGTGCCCTAATGACGGAGAACGAGGCGGCCTCGGCTGAAGTATTAATTTGGACTGCCTCCCCAATGATTATTCCTCAGCCACTAACGTCGCCGCCGCCGTGCGTGCTTGCGCGCGAGCGTGGATGCAAACGTGATTCATGGAGGCTTTCCGCTCTGCACTACAGCTTGATTTCTTGCTGTCACGCTCCTCTACGAGCCTGATATATCCAGGGGGGGTTCCACAGCAATTAGTTCAGCTTTTTATTTGTCTTTCAAGTGCCTACAGACATAGCTTGACGAATCTGCAAGGGGAATATATGGATGGAAATATTGTTCCTGAATAATAAATCCAGCGTTTAAAAAGTAAATGGGAGGGGGGTAGGGAGTGGTGTCACAAGGTCTCTCCGTTCCTTTTTCTTCCCCCCCCCCCCCCCCCCCCCCCTTATCTCCAGATGGTGTGAGTGACACAAGAGCATACCTGGACAAAGCTGACAGCAGAAACAGTCTTCTCTGTGGTCTACCTCCTCTGAGCCCTCCTCAGGCTGGGATTCGACAGGCCTCAGACCTGCCTGAGGGAGACCTCACCGTGATACCCATCATTATGTGGCTTGGTGCTGCTTCTCTAGTTTCCCTCCTTGGACTCTAATAATGAAGACATCCCTGGCAGTCCTCACCGTTGTGTCTGAAGCTTATTACTTTTGTTATGTTTTTAAGGATATTGAATGTCAGCACTCAGTTTCTTAAATCTATTCCAAGCACTAAACTCAACAGGGTGGTGTTTTGAAGCTACAGGGGTACACTGTTTCTTTAGCCGTCTGTGCATCCACGAGGATAACTGTTTTTATTTGTACATGTTGCCAAACTGTGATACCTCGCCCTAATTATTGTAAACAAAGTGCCACCACACAGTGACTCTTCAGAGATCCGATCTGATGCTGGCTGAAGAGATGCGGTGCTTGTTTCTCAAAATGAACTCACTCTATCCTGTTACATCAAGTCCCTCTTTTTTTTTTCTTTTTTTTTGGTCTCCTTTCAGAAAATTGATTTTCTAGGACTTAAAAAAAAAAAATCTGGCCTCTCATTGCAGGCTATGGCCTCAGTGTTGGACGTGAGTTACAAGGAGAGACTTTCCTTGCTGAGATTGTTTCCTTTGAAGAATTTTTAGGAGCCTGAAGTGTTTTTTTTTCCCTTCTAAATCCCTCTAATCATAGTGTGACCCGTCAGCATTATCTCGGGTCTCCTCGTTCGAAATGAACAACACAGTTTTTCTTGTTTTGAACCAAACAGCCATCCTGCAGATTTCACACCAACTTTGACCTGGTGGCACAGATGATTAAAAATGTATTAAAGTGACATCTACATTATTAAAACAGAGGGTTGCCTGCAAATGCTGGCCTTAGTCACGGCTTTTTTTTTTTTTGTTTTCCTCTCAATAAACAGAGAAAGAAGTCAAAGTGTGTGTGAATTTAGAGAGTAGACAGTTTAGTCTTACTCTTTCAATATTTTCAGCTTTGAACTACAACTGTAATCCACTTTAATTTTAGACTTTTCCTGTGTGAGTATCTGTCTTTATTAAATAAAATAATAATATAATATCCATCCATCCATTCGCTTCCGCTTATCCTTTTCAGGGTCACGGGGAGCGCTGGAGCCTATCCCAGCTGTCATAGGGCGAGAGGCGGGGTACACCCTGGACAGGTCGCCAGTCTGTCGCAGGGCTAACACACAGGGACAGACAACCATTCGCGCTCATATTCACTCCCGCATTCACACCTATGGGCAATTTGGATTAACCAATTAACCTATCCCCACAAACTGCATGTTCTCCCCGTGTTTGCGTGGGTTCCCTCCGGGTACTCCGGCTTCCTCCCACCATCCAAAGACATGCAGCTTGTGGGGATAGGTTACAATACAATATAATATAATATAATATAAATGTCTAAATACTACCAGTGGCTGGACTAAAAGACAGCGCAGAGGCACTAATTGTGGCAGCAGAGGAACAAGCTTTAAGTAAAAGATCCAAGGCCAGCCAGTAACGTTTACTTTGGTCCTCTGGAGGTAGTTCTGCAGGAGCGATGTATGTCTTGGCTCATTGTCAAGACATCCATCGAGAACCAGTTTTGCTGCTGCCTGCATGAGGTTTTCTTTTTCAAAATCTTCACATATGCTTCTTCATGGTTCCTTCCACCTTGATGAGATTCCCAGTTCCAGGTGTATTGAAGCATCCCTACAGCATAACACTCCCACCACCATGTTTCACTGTGAGCAATGTTCTTTGAATTGTATGTCTTTTCCTTCTGTCTCCAAACATAATCAGCGTGTCTGTGTCCAGAGAGCTCTAGTTTCATCTCATCTGACCAAAGGACACAGTTCCAGTAAGCATAATCTTTCTCCAGGTTGTCCTTGGCGTACTTCAGTCTGGCTTGAATGTGTCTTCTTTCTCTTGTCCACGTCACAGTCCACTTATATGCAGAATTCTAGTGATAGTCTTCTTTACGTCAACAGTCCTGACTTTGCTAAGTAATTCATTCATGTCTTGGCAGTTGTTCTGGGTTCTTCAGACACATCTCTCACTAGTTTGCTTTACAGAGTCTTTGAAGTTTTTTCGCTTCCTGTTTCTGCCAGGCTTGTTCTGTACTGTGTGGCTCTCTTTGAATTCCTTGATGATACATCTCAGTCCAGTTCTTGACACTTGGCGGCTTTGTGATAACTTTGTATATCCATCTCCCGCTTTGTGAGCATCCACAATTCTTTTTCTCAAGTCTAAACAGATGTCTTTTGTATTTGGCATGATGTTTTCTCCACTGAAGTTTTTATATTGTGTATAAATTGGAAGATAACCCTCAGTTTTAAATTGCTTTTACTGCATAGAGCAATACAGAGGTGAAGCACATCATTGCACAGCAGTGGTTTGTGCTATGGCTCAGTAAAAAGGGGACTAATAATATTGACCCTGGTAATTTTTGGTTTTTTGGAAATAATTCTGTGATTATACAAATATAATGGCACTGTTAAAAAATTTTTATGTGGCCAATGATACATTTACAGCCGATATAAAAGCTTTATTTGTCCACCTAAAGCTTCCTGTTCTTACACCGGGCCTTCACAGCGTGGGTCTGGCACAGGATGTGTGCGATGGCCGTGCTGAAGGATGAGCATGTTTCACAAACAGGCCGAGCAATTATAGCCCGAATAATTATGCGCTGAAGGGGAGACACGACTCGCCCCGTTGATCAGCAAAGTTCATGTGAAGTTATAATTAAACAATAACTCGTTTACAAATGAACGCACACGCGCGTTTGTGTGCTTAAGTGTGCAAAGTGTAATTAGCTGCGATGCATCTGAGTGAAACCGAAACAACAACAATGTCAAATGGTGGAATTATGTTCAGCTCGTGAGCTTGTATCACTGTTATCTGTGTGTGTTTCTGTGTGTGCGTGGAGGAGGTGTGAGTAAAGAGAGACTGACAGATAAGTGAGCGATTGTTGGGCTGATTGGTCCTCACAGGACTCAGAGATGGACCCTGATGTTTGATGCTTCGTACAAACGCATTAAGTGAAGATCACTGTGGAGGGGATGGATGGCTAAAACCTTCGTGTTCAAAATCAATTAGACCCCTGAAATTCACACTGAAACATTGCGTAGTTACACACACAGTGTTAAACTAGATTTCTGTGATCTGAGTGAGATTGTGTATCACTTTTTTGATATGTATCCACATTTGTCGAATCACACTTACACCTAACAGCCCCCCTTGTTAGCAAGTTAGTAAAACCACTAATTGCACATGCTCATCTAGTGGCAGGGCTGAGCGTGCTGAGTCAGCGATGCTCCTTAAATCTCACACTGTACACCCCTACTTCATTGCCCACCACTGGAGACACTGGTTCTGTCACTAGAAGAGAACAAAACCCTCCAATGCTGTCGAGGTAAGTTTACATACAGACGAGGCTTATCTAATGGAGGTGAGACATGACAACCTGACTCATACTTGTGTAAAAGAGTCTTTCACAATCAGCTTGTAGTTTTAACGCGGAGGGCCCACAGTGAGCACGAATCTGGGCAGGGATGTGGAGCTTGGTGGAGGCTTGAAGAATCACTTGCACTTTGGTCAACCCCACACAGAGACTGGCCAGCTGTGAATGGCAAAGATATAACCAGTGGAAAACTGCTCCACTGCACTTTTATTTAGATTGAATTGTAATTATGAATTGTAGTTGGACAAACTCCCTCCTTTCATGGGGACGCTAACATTAAAGCCTGATTTTATGGAATTAATAAACTGTAACATCTTTTCAACTTTTAACATTTCTGCACATTGAATTTTTCCCATTTTTGTTTTGTTTTTATGAATGAAAAGTAATGTCCTCCATCTGGTCGGACAGTTAAAGGGATGAACAATGAACCTGACTTTCATCTGTCAGCTTAGTGAAATCTTTTTTTTATTTTTATTTTTATTTTTACCTTGCATTAATTGGCATAAGAATATGAACTTAAAAAAATACCCCAACAGTATCCCAACATAATATCCCCAAAGAACAGAGAAGCCTTCTATTCCACGTTTCTGTCGTGAAAGGAAAACTTGACCCGACCTCCTCCCGAGGCTCCTGCTGGTATCGCAAGATGGCGCTAGAGCATCGACCATGTGTCCCCCCCACCCCAACCCTCCCGCTTCTCTTCCTCTGCTCGGTTCAGTCAGCGCCACAGCATCAGCACAGCAGCTTTCCCTCCTTGCCTGTGAGCCTAATGGGAAATTTCAAGTCACCTAAATAAAAAGGAAGGTGTAATTAACGCGACGCGCTATTAATTGCATCTGCTAGAGAGCGGATGAAGGGCGCGAGGGCGCACTTTTTTCCTTTTTTAAAATGTTATTTATTTTATTTATTTATTTTTATTACAGAGCTTCACAAAAGTCTACTTCAGAGATCAGAGAGTTGCAGAGGGGGCTTTAAATGCCGGGGTCATTTCATACCAGGCGTCCAAATGGCAGGTCAAACGGTGAGTGGGGGTGGTGATGATGGTGTTTCTTCCCACATCAAAACAACGCGTGAAGACGCGCTTTCTGGCAAGCTGGTATTACATCATCATCGTCTCGTATAGGTTAAGTTAAGCACATTAGCGTTGATTAGAATGGCACCCACCTTGAATCAGAGGATATCTGCATATTTTTTATTTTTCTGTTTAAAGCACACGATTGGTTTTTAGTTCTTTATGATCAGCTTTATTGATAAACACTATCAATACCTTATTAGCTACTGATTGCCAATCCACCTCTCTGTTTGCTTCTTAATTCTGAGAGAGAAAAGAAGCACTTCATCCATGCTCGTGAGGCTGCAGACATCAGAACAGGAAACGGATCCGATTCTAATTAATATTATTCTGACAGGCACAAGGCCCGCGCGCAATCACGCACATTTTTAAGCAGGAACTTTTGCATTTGGCTGTCAGATCCAAGCTTGAAAAAATAGTAATAATAATCAGCTAGGCTAGATTTTCACACACGTGCACACAAACATCACACCAATGCTTACTGTGGGGAAATAACTCACTCAAGGGAAAGGGGGAAATGCCATCAGGGTCACCAGTGTCAAACTCACGGTCACCAGAAGAGAAGAAACAGAAGAAGAGGGGTTTTTTTCTTAGTATTTTTTATGTTAGCACATCGGGACAAATTTAAAGCGTTCAGGTTTTATCTGAAATCAGGAAAGCATCGTCGCGATGCGTTCAATTGCCAGTCTTTTAACCCTCATTTAATCACGACAGCCTAAAGTTGTGCTTAGGGTTGAAAGCTGACTTCATAAGATACATTTTTGTCTTCTTAGATTAATTAATTATCTTAAGAAATAAACTAGACAGCGTCATTCAAGGGAGGAGAAGAGGAGCAAAAGAAGGGGGGAAAACTAAATAAAAACATCTACATCTGCTCACAATCTTTGTGTGTAATCCTGCGTGATAAAAGAAAAAGTCCACATATTAGTAAAAGAAAAAGATTACCGCATTGGACCGTGATTCAGCCCTCCAAAATGACCACTTTTTAGTCCTCGGACTCCACTTTGGGAAGTCCTAATTTAACCCTAGATGGAAGCTGTGGTTTTCCCAGCCAAAGCCAGTTCATTTAAAAGCAGCCTCGGGGCAGAAACAACACATCATCGGCTCACAATCTTCCATTCATCAACCCTGATTTTCTCTCGGCCATTAATTCCACTCAAACGAATGGGCTCAAAGCAAGAAGCATATTTTTTAACAGCACAGCTGTCAGGCAACTCAGTGCAGCAGCTCCCTGATTTGCTGGGTTTCACGGAAATATATATATGTGTATACATGTGTGTGTGTGTGTGTGTGTGTGTGTGTGTGTGTGTGTGTGTGTGTAAATAAAATAAATACATTTAGCCTCGACGTTGGAAAAAAGCTGTTTAATATCAACCCCGTTATTTAAAAATGTGCAAGTCCGTTGTTCATGTGTCAAGTGATGAAACACCTGCAGGCATTCCTCACCTCTGCGTCATATCTACCCCAAGTTCATCCAGTGAATATGACATAGCCTATTCCCCCCCCCCCCCAAAAAAAAACAAACAAACAAAAAACAAAACAAAACAAACAAACAAGCAATTAAACAAAAACAGCAAGAAGAACAGCGTTGGATTGCTACAGGTCTACATCCCACAACTTGTATTTCCAGTGAATTGTGACTTGGATCGATTGGTTTTAAAGCTACTGGAAGAAAGATTTCAATGCCATGATGGTTTCTGCTTGTTAATGATATTATTATTATTTTTTCTGCAAATGAAACACAGAGAAGGAAGAGGAGGAGAAAAGAAAAGCAGTTTCCACATGAGAGGGGAAAAAAGTCCCTGGATTTCTCTCTTTGCATAAAACAAAAAGGCGAGCTACTGCACGGAGAAAAACATGTATATACATTTAGCTGTGACGGTCCAGGCTGTGGCAATCCCGCTATTACAAAAAAAGAAAGAAAAATAGGTCTCTCTTTCTGTCACCCCGTCCCCTACAAAACAAAAGCCTTCTCGGCTCTTCATTTCTTATATATCTCACCCTTTGTCTCTTCTGTAAAAGCCACCCAGAATAAATTACAATCTCATTAACAAAACTAAAAAAAATAACATTAAATAAAATGTCTACGCGCAATTTCCCCCCGTTACATAAAAAAGGCAAAACAGACGAACAAAAAGGCTGCATGGTTATTGTAAAATAATAATAATTTTGATCATATGCTGCAATTTTTGGAACGCCACTAAAATATGTTTTGAGGACAAATTATTCGCACATTAATTTTGTTTTGTAATCCTCCCCTTAGATCGTTTATTTGTGGACATTTCTCTGCTATATTTATGTGGATTCACTCTTAAAGCACTGTTTTTATTTCAGAGCGGGCGCAAAATGGCGAAAGCAAACTCTTACTAGGCGAATTAAGCCAAAAAAAAATAAAAAAAATAAAAATAATAATAATGCAAAATAAAAGTTCAGAGGAATTTAAAAAACAAACAAAAATAGCAGACATTTTTAGACGTCAAAATTAACGCGTTACCAAAAAAAGAGAGAAAGAAACAAAAAGAAAAAAAGTCCGCACCATTTAAAAAAGGTACACAAGTGCAAGGCGGTGGGTTTAGGCTATGGACTCTGAAGCTCAACCTGCTCGTGTGTGATTTCTGTTTTGTTTTTTGTTTTGTTTTTTTGTTTTTTGGGGGGAGGGGGACAAAAAAATGAAAGAAAATGGGAAAAAGTGCCCCAGTGAAGAAAAAGCGAGAAAAAAGAGGGATGACTTTTTAAAGTTATACAATATTTACAAAAGCGGATCCAAACTGTTCTGTGAGAGTTGCT
The DNA here is from genome assembly GCF_057382185.1 of Mchenga conophoros. NCBI lineage: Eukaryota > Metazoa > Chordata > Actinopteri > Cichliformes > Cichlidae > Mchenga > Mchenga conophoros. Next base: position 9,967,684 of record NC_140536.1, on the reverse strand, counting down.
TGTGTCGAGATCTGTGTGTGTGTGGAGCCCATCCTGTTGTGGGGAGAAGAAAAAAAAGAGAAAAAAAGAAAAAGGTGCCATATAATCCAATCAATCGCCACGGAGCCCCAATCCTGGAGCTGGGAGACGCTCTGAGGGGGGAAATAATAATATTTAACGCTTGTTGTGTGGAAAACACGGACTTTGTTGTTTAGACTGCTGGCTGACTCACGATAGAGGTCACACACTTTTTATTTACCACATCTCTGCGCTCAGGCCATTTATACTGAAGAGTTTAACCAGTGAGCTGCACGTGCACTAATAATAATAATAATAATAATAATAATAATAATAATGTGTTCTTAACTAAATGGTGACCTCAGTCCACACAGAATAATTAAAAGCGGTCTGGCTGACAGATGGGACTCAGGCGATGCTCACCCTCAGCTGGACTCCACTGCACTGGGGCTGAAGCCTATACCGGCCTCCACTTTACTCCATTAACGCAGCTCCTTTGACCTCCCACTGCACTACCCACACACCCATCACGGCTGGACGCACAATTTAGAGCCACAAAACTAAAAAAAAAAGAAAGAAAAAGAAACGAAAATAAAATAAAAGATTAAAAAAACGTCTTTGATTTCCCTTTTACGCACAGCCCCAAAAAGGTTGGAATTGATATATATTAAAAAAAATAGAAGAAGAAAAAAAACTGGAAAATGGAAGCTTTTCTTCTAAAACCATTCTTCCCCTCCCCTCCTTTTTTCGTCAAGTATAATTTCAGTACACAATAGGGGCTACACCTTGAAACTGCGTCGTCTGGAGTCACAGTGCTGGGCATGTATCCTCGGAGAACATAACACGGGCTTATGTTCCTTCAGCTCTGCGAGAGGGGAGGACAAAAAATGTCCTGTCCTCCCGTCACTCGTTTTCCATTTCTCAGATATTCACTGCAGATATTGTGTCAGTAATCACTGCAATCTATTATACATAAAACACCCACTATATCGTTTCATAGTCCAGTGATTTATATATAACCTTGGGGGGTGGGATAAATTAAAACGGTAAACAAGTCCTGGAGGAGCCGGTCCGGCAGAGTTCATTGGACCGGGGTCTGGACCCCGTGGTGCGGCGGCGTGTCCCCGTACACATCCTCGCTCCCCGGCAGCGCTCCTCCCGGAGGGGTCATGCGTTTTTCCTTCTGTCTCCTGTTACAAAACCAAACCCTCACCACTTCTTTCTCCAGGTGCAGACTGTCCGCCAGGCCGATTATTTCCGACGCTGCCGGTTTAGGGCACTTCAAAAAATGGCTCTCCAAAGCTCCTTTTACGCTTACCTCGATTGAAGTCCGTTTTTTTCTTTTCCTCCCCTGCGCCGCGATTTTGTCCAGGCTGGTCGGGCTGCCCGAGGTGGAGTCCGCCTCCTCCAGCCACTTGTTCAATAGAGGCTTCAGCTTGCACATGTTTTTGAAGCTGAGCTGCAGGGCCTCAAACCTGCATATGGTGGTTTGCGAAAACACATTTCCGTACAGGGTCCCCAGGGCGAGTCCCACGTCCGCTTGCGTGAATCCCAGCTTGATCCTGCGCTGTTTGAACTGCTTGGCGAACTGCTCCAAGTCGTCCGAGGTCGGCGTATCCTCATCCGAGTGGTCGTGGTGGCTCTGCGGCCGGTGCTGGTGCTGATGCTGGGACGGAGGGTGGCCGTGTTCGCTGAGGTGCGGGCTGTGGTGGTCTTCGTGACTGTCTCTTAGGTTGTGGTGGTGCATCCCCTGCCCGCTGCCCGGGATGAGCCCGTTGACGGTGAAGCCCGGCTGAGAGTAAATAAGGCTTTGGCCGTTTGTCGTCGCCATGCTCTGTATGTGCGCCGCCGTGGTGGTTCTCCACGCGCGGGCGTCGTGGTGGTTCCCGTGCGTCTGGTGCACCAGGTGGGGCGGCCGTGACTGGTGCTGCAGGTTGCTGCTGGAATTGTGCATCTCGTCCCGGGCGCCCTGCACCGCGGGTTTAATGTCCTGCTCCGCGCCGAGCGGGCTCGAGGACCACGGGGCTCCCTCTCCGTGGGACAGCGCCGTTATCCACTGGTGTGCGTGGCTGAGCGTGTGGCTGTTGCTCTGCAGCGGGTAGTCGCTCTGCAACAGGCTCTGCGCGTCCCGGTACGCCGTGGCTTGCTGCATGCTGCCGGGCTCCGAGTGCACGATGGATGCGCTGGAGGTGAGAATGTTGTAGTGGTTAGACGCTGCGGTCGCCATGACTCTCGGAGCCGGACTGGTCGCTCTTATTAAAGGAACCTCGCATTTGACAGAACCTCTCCTGCCCACAGGCGGCTCCCAGGCGCTCTGCCAAGTGGACGCCGAAGCGCACCTGGACTCCGCCCCGCCCCCCGCCGCTCATTGGGTACGGGAGGATGATGGACGGGGTTACCAGGGGCAACGGCGCGGCGATTGGCCGCGTGGAAGTCTCAACAAACACTACTGTCTTTGTTGGAGAGGTGCGAGCCGAGGCTCCCGTGGAAGCGGAGAGCCGGAGTGCAGCATGGGGAGACGGAGCACCGGGATCAGCAGCGCAGCTGTAAGATCCAGTTCATTTACTTTGATAATCTCGTTCTATCCAGACTGAGACTGCAGGGAGTCTAGTTCCAGGAGACCCGGAGCTCTTCTGTATTTAACCATTCAATCCCTAATTTAGGTGGACTTCAGATTTTTATGCACATTTATGGCATTAAATACTGGAAAAAGTGCGAACCCTTCTGATTTGCGCATAACTTTTTCCCCCCTCAGTGCCATCAAGGACTAGACGGCGTTTTGTGTAGTCTACATTTGCAGTAAAGCTTAGTTCCGTCTGACATCTTTGTTTTAGTGCAACATTTCTGCTTGTCGTTGTAATGCATGCATATTCATATGTCTGCTGCTGTTCGTGCAGAGTTGTCTGTGTACTGTAAGCAGGAAAAATGCATCATATTGCGCTGTCTCTCCTCGAGGATGAATATATATCTTAGATGAGCCAATCATTTTTTTATAATGACTTTTTATAATGACATATATTGGAATGAAACTAAATGTAACAAATCTGTCACACAAGAAGCTTCTAAAGTGAAATATTTGATAGAGAAAGGAGCTCAGGCATGTTTTAAACAATTTGATTTTATTTAAAAAAAGACAGTAACAAAATGTTAACAAACTTTTGAACATTTGCTGCCATGCAGACTGAAATGTATTTAAAGTCTTCAGGTAAAAACATTGCGCTCTGCTTAAACTGAGGTGTGTGCCATTAGCTGGCATCAGTCTCAGGTGATTTTTGCAGCTGGTAATGGGGACTGGGATCTTTAAAAGCATCGGCTATTCAAGCTGCACTTCCTCAAACACTGACGCTTTCCTGTAAAAGTGTAAACTAGTATATTTTTTCCCTTCACCGAAGGCTTGTAAATGTAGATGTCGGTCAGCTGTCTTGACTTTAAAACTTTTAACAGCCCATAAAGTAAACAGATCAACTTTTGTGTCCAACTAGGCTGTAAAGTGAGTTTTACAAGTCTGTCTTGGTGGGAGAGGCTACATGCTGATAAAAAGAAGGAAGCCCCCTCCCAGTTGAAGTTATGGCTTTCTCTCTCTATACATATATAGCATGGAGGACTTGCAAAGTTTAGTGATTAAAAAAAAGAGAGACATAAAACTCTATCCAGTGTGCCCTTATTACATGCAGTTTAAAGGATATTATGAGGGACTAAATGGCTGTTTACAACACTGTAAAGAACCTGTATATGGGGCCATTAGAGCATGGTGCAACTGTACTGAAGGCTTATTCACTTCACTAAAAGAGATTTCAAAATTATTTTCAGGTCTTATATAGAACGATTACAGAGTTAATATTGTGTGAACACCTTCTCTGGTTGCTCGTCATCCACTAAAGTGAAACTAGAAAGAAGTGAAGAGGAGGATTAAGTCCAAACTCAGGCCTCTAGTCCAGAGCAGGGAGGGCAGGTTTCCATCCTGTCTCAGCTGTCCCCCCCCCCCCCAACCCTCCAGTGTCAGCTTCGGGGACCAGGACTTTGTCCAGAGAGGGGACATTCCTGGCCAACTGCTGCTGGTTGCCATAGGGAGAGGTAAATGAAACAACAGCAGTTGCATCGCTGCAGCTCTCCCCCACCCCTGTTCCCGGACTATCTAAAGGCCTCTATTTAGAGAGGCTCTCTACTGCGGGGACAAAGCTTTTGCAGGGATAAAGGAGGGAGGAGTAAAGAGCACAGGGCCCTGAGAGGGAGAAAGGGCTAGAAAAAGCAAAAAAAAAAAAAAAAAAGATGAGAGAGATTATGTCTGTCCTAAAAGCTGCTCCTCACACTCCGCTGAGAGAAAGCAAACTGTGAAAAAAATGACAAACACATCTTGGACATTTTTCACTGGCAGAGGCACATGTTTAACTTTCTAACTTCTGAGGCAGTAATTCTGCATGTTAGAAGACATTAATGATTCCTGCTGCATGTGTGCAATTAACAGTACCTTTGGTTAGTCTATGGCCTACAACAATTCAGTCCACCAGAAATAAAGTCATACATACTGGCCACAAATTAAACCTATAAATCAACGCAGGCAGTTCTTCAATATCCACAATTTATAACTTTCAAAGTATGCAAATGACTCAAACTGTAATTAAACATTTTATTTAATAACTTTGGACCTGCAGTAAAATTAAGAGGCAATAAAAAAGCAATTATCAAAGAAATACTTTTCACCCCCCCCTCCCAAAAAAAAAAAAAAAAAAAAAATTCTAGCCGTGCAACGAAAACACAAATGGTGAATATTCACGCTCACAAATCATTATTAGTGATGTTAATTTATTCAAAAAGTTCACACAGGAACACATGTCGTGTATATAGACAAAGGTCTGGGAACAATGCAGGGCCATCCAACAAAGAGCAAGTGCTAATTGCAAAATGTCGCTTCTCTATGACCTGAATTGCAGTTTCAATTCATATGCTGATTTAAGTTGTACTACAACTTTTTCTTTGCGCTTTGATGTCGCTTAAGTGGCCAAAATTCTCATTTCTGATCTTTTATGCCACAAAATATGAACAAAAGACAAGTAACGTAACCAACTTAGAATACATTTGAGACTGTTAGCTGTATAGTAAATACATGTTTTGTCAGCAAACTTTCAAAAAGAAAGAAAACTGCCATCAGCCCTGATTCATTGCGGAGATAAACAGTGGACAACTGCTACAATGCTTTCTGATGGTCTGTTTACATCAGTAATACGCAGCAGCATAAAGCGAGTGATGATGAAGAGCAAAAACACACGCAAAATCCTCGTATTCCATGTATCACTCAGGCTCTTCAATTAAGTATTACTGATTGGGCCTTTAATGGATCTCATTTCAGAGGCTAATAATCTTTCATAGGAGTGAATCCAGCTGCACCGACAGCACATGAAGAGGCCAGGATTTAAGTCATACCAGGAAAAAGTTTCCAGGCACGGCTCAGTAATTCATTCTGGTAATATTGAACATTATTGTGGTGTAACATTGAAATCGGCCAAATCAAAAGAACATTGTGATAATTAGGCTGTAATTCAAGGAATTACCACATCGCCACACAGGCTTAAATAGTCGTGTTGGGAGAAACGCAAAGCACATTATTTTAATGGCGTAATATGCAAACTATGGCTCGTTTCAATTACGTGGCTTAACAATGCATAAATGATGCGAGCCTTGTTATTTGGACTGCAGGGTCCGTAGTTATTCAATCACACAGAGGGGCCAGCGTTAGGGGCCACGCTGCCTTTCCTCTCATGCACCGAGACGCAGTGAGGTCGCTGCCAAACTGCATTTAAGGGAATAAAAATGAACAGTAGAGAATGTAAGCGTTAAATTAACAGTAGGATAATTATATGACCCGTGTGCTGTAAAGATTCAATTTCTAACGCTCTAATTAGGCGACTGTCTCCCCATACATCAGCTCACATCCCTCTGCCAATTTCTCACCAGAAAGCGTCCTGTGAGCGGAAATAATTTGATTTTATTAAGACACGGCTCGTGTAATGAAGAAAATCAAAGGAGGGGCTGGTTGAGTATGATATGTTTTTTAAATCACTGATTGTTCCACGATCTCAGTCCGCTGAGTCCTATTTAAAGACGAGGACATTGGGGTCCAAACTGGGGGAGAGAGGAAGGCGAGGCCCAATCACTCTTCGCTGTCTGTGAACGCCAAAGAACGATTATATTAACCCGTGTAATGAAAAGTATGTCCACCGCCCACTGCAGAGAGAGGATACAGCACCTTAACGTGTCAGACCTTTCAGAAAGAAATTTGTAATCATGATTATTTTCACAGTCTTAACTAATGAAACTTACTTATCAGTTTCCAGAACACAAACAGCCCAGAACACAGTGGGGTGTGTGTGTGTGTGTGTGTGTGTGTGTGCGTGTGTGTGTGTGTGTGTGCAGTAGGAAGGTTTTCACACCCATGTGCTGACAGGTATGGTTAGGTTTGGCTGTGCTCACCTTAAACCTGCCTTGCATATGCATGCACAGTATAAAAAAACAATTCATGACATCATCATTTTGAAAGCCAATCACAACTCAGTATGCAGTTTTGGTGTGATGTGATTTGAAAGCCTCCATTCACTGAAAACAGGCTTCTTGGTGATGCAGATGCGTTATCTTGTGTCCAGTAGGTTAACTTGTTTTGTTTAATTTTTTTTCCAGTGAAATTTCAGTCTAAAATAAACCTTCAGTGAAGCTGCTGAACTTTATGTGTGGAACAACTTGCTAAATTAAATTAATTTAATTCCCGTCATAAACATTTATTTTTGTCCAGCCGACAGTCCAAAATCCAAAAAGATTCATATGGTTACCTTAGAAGCCGTAAACAGTCACTAGATATTCATATTTGAAAATCTGATTCGTTTTTTTTTACCTTGTATTTAAAAGTCTAATCAATATCAGAAAATACTAGAATTTAGTTTGATGATTTATAATAAAATATAGAAACAATACTGTAACATCTGTAGAAAATATATTTTTAAAGTAATGTAAATAATGTTATCATTGAAAATAATCTATGACTTTTCATAGTTTAAATGAAACAAACTCAAAATACCAGTGGACAAATGTTTACATAACTGTACTAAAGCACACACAACAAAAAAACAATTATTTGCAGCATTACCACCTATGAATTACTAGCACAATATTGATATATCTTTTTTTTTTAAATATCACGGTTATCTCTAATATAATACACCTCTAGATTCCTGTATGATATCCAGGCTTTCTTTGTAAAAGATAAAATCCAATGAAGCACATTTAGATTGTAACAGCTTTGTGTTTAATGCAGCAAAGATACAAACAGTCCCCGCTGGAGCATTATTGCTCTACCGTGGTGTCATCTTTGGGGAACAATCGTGATGAAATGGAAATCTGTTTACTTTGCATTTATCAGCTGCCTTGACTTTAGCTGATAGCAGAACTGATACAAAACCTTCAGATCAGAAGAATACAATCAGTGTGGGCTCATTTAAATACAAATAAAGTACATGCCTTATTTTTAATTTATGCAATAAAATAAGATCCCCTAATCCTGAGTATATACAGCCAGAAATATATGCAGCGAGCACAGATCACTTCCTTCGAAGTAATAACAGAGTTTTATTTCAGATTAGCTGTTCGGATGTCAATAATTCTCGCCAAGGCCCGTTTCGAATCTTGCATAACGAGAGCCGACCCACGCCTTTCATCCTTACTGTAATTGTTGTGTGCATCAAAGACGAGGGAGACTGACAGGCTGTATGGGAGGATTAATACAGTGGGTGAGTGACGACATACTGAGGCGGGAGGGAGGAGCGAGAGAGGGAGAGGAGAGCGAGAGACGAAGGTATGGGGGTGAGGAGGAGGAGAATGAGAGAAAAGTAGGAGAGGACAAAAAGTGGGGAGAGAGTTAACGAGAGGGACAGCATTAATTGTGTGCTTTGTGCCGGGGCTCTTTTGCTGAGTGTGGCTGTCGAGGTGCGGGCGCTCACCCCTCCAGCAGCCCGCCGTGATCTGAGCCAGCTCTCAGACTGCTGTATTCCAATGCAATTAGGCCACTCAAAGGCCTGCTTAAAGCTGCACCCCCACCACACACACACACACTGATAGCAACATCCCCTGTGGGTCCCCTTCATTGTAGCAGGGACGTGTATTCTGTCCCTCTTTGAGGCCTTGGATGAAGAGACCACCCCGGGGAGCTGAAAAAAAAAGCAAGGATTACCTCTCTTTCTGTCCCCTTTCCCTCTGTCTTTCTCTCTCTCTGCCTCTTTATCTTCCTCTCTTTCTGGTTTCACCTCTAAAGTCTATCAGCTCGGGCAGGCAACTGAGCTCAGCTCCCGTTAGCTTCTCCAAAGAGACACAAGTTGGAGCTCCTTTTTTTTTTCTTTTTGCAGGAGGAAACAGAAGAAGAGGAGCAATGAGGCATTCCTGTGATGGATGTCATTGTGGGACTGCTCTAGCAATACCACTTCCCTCTTCCTCTTTCATTATTCATGCAGTCATATATTTCAACAAGTGGCGTGGGGCGTGTAGCTCGCTAGCTCGTCCCCGTTGGCACAGGCGCCGCAGCCTCAGTCAGTCTGTCCCCCTCTGTGTGCTGTATTAAGAGAAAGCGCTCCATGATAGCAGAGCTCTCTTGGCTGGCTTTCAGTGCGTCTCATTCCCCAGAAAGCATTTAAAACAGATTACAAACCTAACGCTACACCTCCCCAATAAGAGAAGAGAGGAGGAAAGAGGAGGAAAAAAAACCTGGCACATTAGCACCTGCAATACTAGTCAATGGCATGAACAGATTAACGAGGTAATCCACACAATGAGGTCTTTGATTCGTGTGGTTTGGCAGGCAATAATGCCAGGCATAATACACACTGTTATTTCAGGCTGTCCCAGCACGAGAAAACCTGGCAGAAGCTGATCTCTCTCTCTTTTATTTATTTATTTTTTGTTCTTTCTATCAGATGAGCTTCTTTTTTTTTTTGAAGATTTTTAACTTGTGCATCTGTCGCTTTTGCCCGTTTTCTTGTCGGGGAAATAACCTGCTGGCTTCTCCTGTGGCACATGTGAAGCGAGGAATCACAGGCTTTCTGAAGGCTGTTTAAACAGCAGGGCTGAGGAGCTCTCCATCGTCCTTCCCCCCTTATTTTTCTGCATAAGGACGTGTGTACAGGATAAGTGTGTGTGTGCGCGCGCGAGTGTGTGCGCGGAAGATCTCGCAGCCCCATCGCTCATGTGCGGCTCGATTAGCCCCACGTGCCTCGTTCGTCAGACGTGGAGGCAGAGCAGATGGCAGAAGACGCACCGTGTTACCATGCTGGAGCACTATGTAACGCTGCTCTAATTGAAACATCAATACTGCCCTGTCAATACACTACTGCTACTTTACAAAACACCTCCACCAACAGACCTGCACTAGACTGGCAAAGAAAAAAAAAGTTTACCGCCCGGGGTGAAAGTAACTTTCTCTGTAACGCTTCCTGGTCTTTTTAATCTCCTAATATTAACACTTCACTTGCTTTCTGTTTGTATACAGCTTGTGGTGTTAAAGGAAGCATGCATGGGAAAAAAAGAAAAAAGGAAGAGATCCTCCTCAGCAGTATCTCCACTGTGGCAAAAATTTTAATGAACTGATAGAAAGTTGAGAGAGCTCACATGGCTGTGATCAGTAATTCGACGTTATTGGGAATTCAGTGGAGAACAGAGAGAAATTAGGCGGCTAGGAATTAATTTGTTATTTGTCCAACTCAATGAGGAGTGACGCAGCCCCCTTTAATGAACGGGGTAATCCATTTCTTATTGCACGGAGCTGAATTCACCCTTCATTGAAGTGGAAAAAGACAAACATATCTTCCACTAACCTTTGCTACTTCCGAAGGCAAACCAGGAGTGGGATCGGGGGTTGGGGGGCGGAGACGAGCGCTGCTGGAGCTATTTGTTTTTCAGAAACAGGGTTTTGGGGTTTGTGTAGGCGAGAAAGTGGGTTTCAAAGCCGACCTACAATAAGTCATCTTTGCTGATACCGAAGCCACAAAGTCAAAATACAGTACGCTGACTTGATTCATGATTAACTGGCTTTTCTGCACTGTGGAAAACTACAGTCTTTACGAAACTATGGTTCATGGTTGTGTTTTTAACTCCCTTCCCTCTGCCCCGCCCCCTCTCATGCCTTTCTGCTCACAGATCCGTCATCTGTTGGATCTAAAACGCTTGATTGTGCCGACATCCTGGATCTTCTGTGAGGGCAAGGACCTGCGCTCCTCATCCGCGTCGTCCCCGAAGGTCTCGGTTTCAGGAGGCTCCCTCTCAACAGTAGGTCTTGTTTTCTGGGCAACATGTGTGTCAAGTATCTGTGGGACAGTGTAAATAGTCATAAGATAGCAGTCTAGGGTCTGATTTTGCTCTTCAGTTCACTTATTGGGTAATTTTATAATATGAAAATTCTCCTACAATCGAAAACGCTGTACCTGAGTGGGTTACATTTCAATAGGGAAAAATCTCTTTAATTAATTAACTGAATATCACAATAGTTGCCAATTGTTTCAGCTGTTAAAAAACAAACAAAAACAAAAACAAAAAGACCAACCACATATCTATTATGAAAAAAAAAAATAAAGCATTCTGGTGGCCAAATGGGCAGAGTGCCATGTGTCTAGCGTGCAAACTCACATTCCTCGAATTCATTAAATCAAATCATTTTCCCTTCATCTATTCCACTCCTCAGTCTTCACCCCCCCCTAACAGAAAAAGCACAAAAAACCCAAACTATAAAAATAACCTGTGTTTTAGGACTGGTGGGGGTTGCAGCTTACCTTGAAAGCCAGACTAGATGTCAGGCTCGACTTAACCGGTCTGTCTCCTCGAGTTTTTCCCATCTGGTTAATGAAACAGATGTTTCATGTTAAAGACAAACAAAATATGTACAAAATATGGCTCTGTTGTGTGGGGGAAGCGAAAATACACTGATTCCTGCATTTCCCATAATGCAGATTTCTTCCAACCTGGTAATGAACCATATTTTTCAGCTTCTTAAAGTTATTCCTCACCGTGACACCAATGTCTTTACAGGCTGAGCAGCACTCGGCTACACTAGCAAGCTGCATTCATGTGCAAAACCAGTAGAGAAACTCTAATTTCTAATAAGCAATATTTTATTTTTAGTAGCTATGGTACGTTATTTATTCTTGTTAAGGCTCCTTGTGGGCTTCCATCTGCTGCACTTCTCACCACCACCACTTGCAGCAGGAGTCGCGACTCCTTTGACATCCTTTTCCCCCTCCTTATGGAAGTCAAAAAGCTGAGAAAACACACAGAGGAAATGGGCCACGAGCTGTTCAGAGGAATCCAATTCAACTCTGTTTTTGCAAGAAAAAAGGCAAGGACAAACAGCTGAATTTGAAATCAATCAAACGCTGGCTCTGTCCACAGGAGCAACGTTCAGGCTCTGGTTACGATTTGATCTTGGCTCAAGTTTTCAGTGAGTGTTGACGTCTCAGAGTTGTAAGGAATCCCGAGCCGGCAGCTTACAGCGGGGGTTTTAGTGATACAGTATTTACAAGGCATGAGGAAGTGGGAGCGCTGCAACAGACGGCACCATACACGGTGCTTTCAATTATTTCTCACAGCATTCATGAAAATAGAAGCACAGCGGGGAGTACAGTATGAACGACAAAACTATAAAAAGACACGGAGTGAAAAGAGAACTCCCAAGCTAAAATAAATGGCGTTGTGTGCCGTTGCTTGGTGGAGAGCTCAGAAAAATGCATGCCTCCCAAAAAGAGTCAGAAATAGCGTAGAGTACAGACCAGAGTAGGGGTGATGGAGCAAAATGGATGCATAAATAACTGGAAGGAGGTTGAAGTTTGGATTTGAGAGCATCTTATGAATCGGTTTTTAGAGTTATGTTGGCCTGATGCTCTAAGTAGTGGGCATCAAAGAGCCTCTCATACACGCAGATCTATTCATAATATTAAATATGAAGGCTTGATGGAAACTTGCTGCAACTTACATGGGTTTCAGAAAGGAGAACACCTGCTTTTTAAGTTTGTCGCTGTTAGCATGCTAATTCGTTAACATTTGCTAAGCACAAATGAGGCTAACGGGAATATGGCTAATTTTCTACTGTAGGTTATTGTTTGTGAACCTGCCACCTTAAATTATTGGCTTGATGATAATGCTATAGAAAAACAGACAGAATACAAACATTTCGGCACATAATCATCATCAATCCGTCCTGTAGTTGATCGCATATATTTTTGGGGTCTGGATCAAAGCAGTGGACTGACTCCCAGCCCTACTGACCTTTCAGCTCATACCGCTATGCTGCTAACATGGGTGAAAACAAATGAAGCACCCAGTCCAAACTCATGATGCTGTTTCTTACATCAGAGTGTTTCTCTCTGCACTGCCATGTTATATTACAGTCTTGCAGTATTTATATGCCTTGATAACTTATCAAACAAGCGCAGTGTGATGCTGCAAACCTCAGCTAAGGCTAAAACCCGTTCCAAAGTAAGAACTTAGAACAGAGACCAGATTGTGATATTTTCTTGACAACACCAAACAAAAAAATAAAATTGCAATAACTTTGCGTGAAAACAGACCAACTCAACCGATCACATTACCTGTTGGCAGAGGTAATACGATTCAACAGCAACAGCAGCTTCGGGTTTATGTTGTTTGCTGTGTATTAACATCATTCATTGTTCAATTAACAAAAAATTTTTTGGCATCAACCTTGATTGCTTTATTTAAAAAAAAAAAAATACATATTAAAATGAAAACCCAAAGATATCTGTCAGACTGTTTGTTTTGTAATTGTGTCACAGAGTTCCCAGTTCAGATCAGAAATGATGGTGGTGAACACAGTGTTACTGTTATCCAAGAGCAAGGACGACAACTACGATGAACAAATAGAAAAATCCACGACCACAAAAAAAAGAATAAAAACAACCTCCAGATGAAAAGCTTCAGATTGGTAAATTTAGCATATTCAAGCGAATAGGCGCACACACCTACACTGCATCCTTTCTGCCCTCCAACACATCACCGCAGACAGACGACAACCAGCTTTTCCTCGAGCTGATCTTTCTCTCTTCTCTGAGATGAGAAGATGCTGGTGAGTAGAGAGAGGGAGAGGCTCACAGACAGAGACGTTTGTTTCCCAGCCCTTCCACCGTCTTCCGTGGGACGACCCTCCCCATCCACCCCCAACCAACCAATCCCCCCCCCCAACCTAATGGATCAAACAAAGGACATCATTTGTAGGCCAAGTCTTTTTCTGAGCGTCTCTCTCCTCAGCTCTGCATACCAATCCAATACAGCCCAAGGAAAAAAAGCCACGCTGTGGTACGAGTGTGCGTGTGTGTGTGCGTGCATGTGTGTGTGTGTCTCTGGGCCGGGGGTTGGAAGGTCTGTTTGCCTCTCCGCCAAGCATCGATTTATCCTTTTCTCCAATTTATTTCTCCTCCTTGCCTCTGCAATCCATTCAGATCTGCCTCTAGGGGAGGAACTCGGGGTAAAGACGTTGTCAGGCCTTGCCGTTGCCTCCTAACACCGGCTCAAAACTCATCTACAGGCCCGGGGACCGTGTACCCCTGCAAGGACACGTCGGGCAGCAATGTGTGCATGCAAACAGCTACCTGTCGTCCGGCGGCACACTTCTGTCAAGGCTGTAATTGGCCTGATAATGCAGCATAAAGGACAGTGACAGGGGCTTGTGAATTTGTTTCAGCTCAAACGCTGGGGCTGGAGCAATGATTAAGTAGACCGCAAAATGTCGTCTAATTTTCTAAGGAGCGTTATACCCTGGTGTTTTTTCTGCAGTAACAACTGTTGGAGAAGCCAGAATGATATTTAATTGTTCCTCATAATCAGGCCTAGACTACGAGCAGATATGATGGGAATAACAATATCTGGAGTCCCGATTCAACTGTCTGATCCTTATCTCTGCCTGTATGATTCTGACATTTTCAGATGTTATTACTCACACTCAAGGATTTGTATCCTAAAGCCTCGACAGTGACGACAACGGCGCTCAATAGAAATGCTGCATGTGCACAAATCCCACGGCTCTACCCCCTATCCACACACACACACACACACACACACACACACACACGCACGCGCACACGCACGCACACACACACACACGCGCACACACACACGCGCACACACACACACACGCACACACACACGCGCACACACACACACACACACACACACACACACACACACACACAGAAACACCCTTGACAGAGATCTGTGAGCCATTCTTCAGTGTCACAGTGAGCGACGCCTGGCACATCCTTATACCTGAAGTTGATCAATGCAGATATGTCCAGGGGGAAATTGAAATCCATAGGAAATTAGGCGACGCAAGTGATTTATTGGAACAGTAAATCATGGTGCCTGTGATGTGTGGAGAGTCTGTGTTCCAGCTCTGTGCGCCATACTGTACCTTTCCTCTTAGTGACATGGCGATATCAGCAGCTCGCACCTTCTTCTCCCTCTCCATTTGGTAGATCCACTGCAGCAGGTCCATAGGAGGGGACTGGTCCCTCTGGAACAACCACCCATGAGGGATAGGGTGATTCAACCCCATGGACACAACACTCTGCAGGGGTCCCTCTGAAGTTAAAAATAGAAGCACAATTAGATTGCTGTATGCCTCACTACCTATGTTTCTATCTACAGTACATGCCAAATATGTTTCTATTTCATTTTTAAAATAAGACAGGAACGGTTCTGTGGTCTGTAAATACATAAAGTGTGCTGGAGTGGCTCTAGCTCAGGTAGTAGAGCGGGTCACCTACTAAGTGCTCCAGTCTGCATGCCAAATATCTTGCCCAAGGATGCATTCATCGGAGTGTGAATGTGTATGAATGCTAGTTAGGTAGCACTGAAAACCTAGAAAATTGTGATTGGGTGAATGAAAAAGTTGTATAAAGCGCTTCGAGTGCTCAGATAGAGTAGAAAAGCGCTATATAAGAACCAGTCCATTTACCATTTCTGAGGTTAGTAGCAGAAAAATGTTATTCAGGCAGTTTTGCTAAAATAAATGATATTGGGTGATATTTGCCTTGCAATTTCATTTTGCACATACATCAGAAGATTTTATCGAGTCAATCCTGTTTTGTTACAGTTTACAAACTGTTATTTTCATCCATTGTTGTGCAATATTTTTATATGCAGGGTTTTACTTGCAGGAGGAGTTCTTGTTCTTCCAAAGAGCCCTTATTTAGATTGATATTAAAATCAGCAGCAGCTGATTTAAAACCAGATTTTTGAATTTATACTTCTGTTACTCAACAAGAAAATTTACAGTACTTTTTTGTTTTCGGTGAGATACTGCAACACAGACTCACTGCCTTCACCCCACCAAGGGCTCACTGTGAGCCAAGAGAGTCATGCAGGAGTTTTCATTGTTAGCGGCAGACTCTGCCATTTCAGTGTCAGACTCAAACTGTCTACCCTTCAAAAGGGATTCCCTGCATGAAGATGCAATCCAGCCTTTCCATTTATCTCACTGACATCATCCTCTTTAGTTAGAATAAGTAAGCGCAGTGACACAACATATCCATCTGTTCCTTGCATTAATAATATCAAAGAATGTGTAAGAATCATTTTGCAGAATTAAAAAAAGAAAGAAAAAAAGCAGGAAGCATGTATTCTATCATATTACAGAGTATAATATTGTAGTAATAGAGGCACACACACATAAAAAGCACTAGTCTGTCCTCAACTTAGAGGATGCTTCTCAGCTTTCTGTGTATTAAAAGATCCCTGTAAGGATGAAACTGCAGGACAGAGTCACTTACAGCACAAACAGCAAAATGAAAAATATATATCTGACAGAGTATTTGTAGTTGAGGGGACTGAGTTCATGCACAAATGTTCAAATAAATCCACAAGCTTTCCTTGAGAATAAAACAGAGATAGTGTGTAGTGTGAATCCCGACTGAAGAATCAGCCCCCCACCTCTCAAACACTCCCAACTCCCCCTGCCTTTGCTGTTTTTTTTCTCTTCCAGGTACATCACTTGTGTTCTTCTAGCTTGTTTTTGTCCTGCTTTAATTGCTTTTTCTTTTTTTTTTTCCCTTTTGCAGCGAAGGAAGAAAAGACAACAACAAGGCGGTGAGGGCTGCAGCTAATGGAGAGGCTGTAATTGTGAATGGAGGCATTCATCTGGAGACATCGTCCGTGAATTGCACTGCACAATACCCAGCGCCGGGCTGCTCAGATCACCAAGCAGTCACCAAGCACGCGTGCACACACGCACACGCGCACACATATAAACATGCTGAACCCTCAGATCACTGGTGCTCAGAGCAGCAACGTAATCACACTTCCGCAGAGAGAAAGACATCGAAAAGGGGAGGAGAGAAGGAGAGGCTGAAGAGGGGGGAGGAAGGGAAGAAGAGAGGAGAAATTATACAAGGAGATAGGAGGAGAGGAAGGGGGAGGAGGAAAACGGAATGGTGAAATTGATGTTTCCTACCATTTGATTTGGGCCACAGAGCCCAGGAGGCAGATCAGATAGAGCTACATGCACACACAGAATCAGCACATGCAAAGAAACAAGGATGCATGCACACCATCCCTCTTCCATAGAGCCCATACATGAAAGACACGCATGCACAGACTCATATACAGAGGCATACATTTAAAGCCATAAATCTGTACAAATATTATGTAAATAACCTGTAGAAGCTCACAGAACCATCTCACAAACCCCATAATTTCTTCTACCTGCTTGAACATTTAAACACAAACACACAAATGCACACACACATATTTTTTAAAGAAGACACAACAAAGCCTATAGTATGGAAGGGAAAAAAAAGCCCTCATCCCGGCGAGGCGAGACGAGACGAGGCACCTGTCAGCTCGGTGGTTCCTGCTACTACAGAGAAACATCAAGAAACAACAACTCAATTAAGCACACCATCCCTGTTCAATTACTGCCACATAATCACAGCAATTTACCTTCACTTGCTGCACAGCCACCAAACAAACACACACAGAGGCACAGGCGCACATACAGAGGCGGTTTCCCCTCACAAACGCCAGCAGAGACACAGCCGCATCACAAAGACTGACCAGACTGGCTTCATTCTACACATCATTAATGTGAAGCTCATCTGGAGGCATCCGCAGGCTAACCAGCATCAAACAGACACGGAGGACGACGGCAGAGAACAATTTAAGTGAAATGCTTATTCACTAAATATGTGATGAACAGCAACAGCACTTCCCAACATGTCCATTACAGTACTGCCACCACTATAAATAGCACAGCTTCTGTCTAGCAAATGTAGCTCGGTATATTTAAAGGTACGCGCTGTAAGTAAGTAACAGAAATCATTTGTGACCCAAATCTGTTCATCTTAATCACTTCTTGCACATTCTTTATGACACCAGGGATCTCAAAATCATCAGTAAGTTGCTATAATTATCATCATCATTAACTAAGAGTGAAATAACCTTTCCACAATGGTCCTGTTTGCTATTGGGCCTTGCTTCTGATATTCTTTTTCTGTGAGTGGCATAAAGATTTGTTATTTTATCTTTCCAAGAAATCAGACAAATTTTGTGTCTTCAAACTCCATCCATACATGTTCAGGATGAGTGAGAATGCCAAATGTGAGCCATGGTTTCACCCATCATCAGCATGCAACCTAAATAATTCTTCTGTGTCAGAACAAGAGCAAATCCCTCCCTGTAAAAAGTAACAAGCCTAGGTAGTAGTGACGCTGACTTAAAGGCATTCAAAATCTGCAGAAGTCTGTTATACACTAACACAAACATAGCAGCTAAAGACCACATGACCCAGGGTGATGCTGATGCCATCTGCCAAAGATTAATTTTTAAAAGGTAACAAAAAGCAGAGATCAACAGGCTTATAGGATCACGCAGAGGAGAGACATTTTTGGGACAAATCTACAGTTGAAGTGCTGTTTCAATGATAATTTTCTTGTGCAGCTAGTTTTCATCAACTTTGCAGTCAGTATTGTGATGATGTAATAGTGTAACATATCACTTTCTACAGGGAACTCATTAATTACTTTAAAAAGTACACATATTAAGTACAATCAAGTCTGAAACATACAAATTCATATCTTACTAAGTTTAAGTTTACTGTTTCTATGACAAACTTCATATTTAGCAGACAGATTTGGAAAGCTATTTATAAAAAATATGAAAACGCACTCTAATCTATTCTGCACACAGCGTAATACAAGCTAGTCTGGAAATTAGAATCATCCAAAGTCATGACTGAGGGTGATGCTCAGGGCACAGTGTGGCTAACTGGCCCACTACAGAATGATGTCACTGGGGATACGACTGAGGAATAGCAACACTGTAAGAACCTGTGAATGAAGTGAGTGTGTGTGTGGACAGCAGATTGACTAACAGCTTGAACTTGGGTTAGATCCAGGAGCATGGGGAGGGATACATGGATGGATGAAGAGAGAGGGAGGAGGGAAGAGGGGGGGAGCCATTGATTTCTCAACAGAGAGATCAGCATCTTGACAGAAAGAGACGAGTGAGCAACGGAGCAAGACACACACACACAGAAAAAGAGAGGAGATACCCACTGCGGCCCTCGGGTGAAATTCCATGACTTTTCCATAACTGAGCTTGAGTACTTTTATGTCCTAAAAACACACCTTCTTCCTAATTTGGGCTGAAACAGGGATGTAATGCGAGGAAAAAAATAAATCTAAAATAAATCTAAACTTTGACAGCACTTTGGTTAAGGTTCCTGACTTTGCCTGACTATCAGTAAAAAGTGATATTCCAGGACCTCCATGACCAGTGTGAACCCCTGTTGACAGAGATCAACAAGAAAGTCTGGGTACGTCTCTCTCTCCCAGCATGCCTCGGTGAGTCTAACAAACCTGAAACCCCCGACAGGGACACAGAGGAAGGCGCTGTGGCTTTATGCTGTGTGTGGCTAACAAGGTGTGTGTGTGTGTGTGTGTGTGTGTGTGTGTGTAAGTTGTGTGCAACAGGGAAGCTAACACACACTGTGGAGGAACGGGTGGGATTGAGAAGGGGCAGCCAGGGGTCACGCTGTAATTACACATCATAGTCCCTGTGGTCAGTCCACTGACTTCCTCTGACTGCGGTGCCTCAGCCACACGAGCAGGGATGGCAGGTGGTGGTGGGAGTGGATGGTTGTAGGAAACTTGGAATAATAAGGATAGCACATGTTATATCTATTTTCAGATTTCTATTGTTTAATTAGCTCGTGTATTATTTTTTCCTTGTCCTGTTTTTTATATTAACTCTGTGCATCGTTTGCAGTACGTCCAGCACACATGTCACACCTCTACAGTAACTCAGCCTCCGTGCCCACCTCAGAGTGTACCGGTTGCCGTTTTCACATACCGTGCGTGGTCCTGTGTGGGTGGTAGGTGCCATAGAGGATGAGTGTAACGCTGTGTAGAGCTCCGGCTGCCTCCTCTTCACTTGGCCTCGCGCAGCTCCTCACTGTGCCCTTGCGGTCAGTCACCTGGAAACAATCACCATGACAAAGACACCATTTCACCAAAAAACCGATCAATCGATCAACAAGTCGATCAATATTTTATGTGAAAATGTCCAAACACAGCAATACTAAAACCAAAGGCAAAGAATGAGAAGATCTGGCAGTATGTGAATAAAGCATGTAATCGTTAAACTGAGAATTTATCTTACAGTAAACTATTGGATGAACCTTTTCATGATGGAAAAAGTTTTTTTTAGGAAAGCGCCAGACTTCTCTTATAAAAAGGTGATGAAGTAATGGTATACATAAACATGAAATGGATTTTGATCGTAAATTATCATGCAGGAATTTAGTGGAATACACCGATCCATTCTGGCATAATTTAAATATCTAACTTTAGTTCATATCAGCTGAATTAATCCCAGATGCTTACATCGGATTTTGCACATGCGTCCCAACAGAAGCTCTGGTCTCAAGAGGTTAAGAAAGAGAATAAACATAGTAGCAGACTTCCCAGCATGCATTGTTACAGAGATAAAACTCCCCAGAGTCTCTGTCCGTTACTTTTACATTTATTAAAGCATAAAAACTGTGAACTAACGCTTCTTACTTTGTTTAATCAACCCACATTTTTAAGGCAGGAAGAGCTTATGTGTTAAAACCAAAGTGTAGATTACAAAATCATAAAGTCTTCATACAACAATACAAAAATAAACTCGATGGCAACCTTGAGTGTATAATGTGGATGGATATTCAGTAATGTGTTTTTTATAATGAAGATATCTTCTGGAAAGAAGGAATAAGGAATACTGTTACTGTAAGCATCAGTCTCAGCCCAGAATTTCACATCCACAGTTTTTAGTTTATTTATTTATTATTTTTTAATTGAGTTTAAGAGTTTAAGTGAAGGACAGAAGTTATTCATTTACTCTAAACAACCACAAAGAGTATCGACATGCCAACTGTTCAGCTGTTTTGAGGGATGTTTTTGGCTAGAGGTGGGTGGGGGTGAGATCATGTGACAGCTCAATCTGATGACTTAGTACTTAAAACTTGTACACAACAACACAAAAGACTTGTGACCTTTAATTTACAACGAAAAGCCTTTGACTGTCACAGCAGCAAATGCAGCGTGTTGCAGCAAAAGTGCAAGTTGAGGTCTGTAATCTCCAAAGGTACAAGATGAATCATTCCGTAATTTTCAAGGCAAAAATTAACTTCATCCCTACAAGAGCTGGTCAAGAGCATTCAACAGTGATCTTAGAGAAGCAACTGTTGCTGCCTGTCAATATGGCAAGTGGTATAAGAACATTTTCTTTAACAATCTGAAGTCACCATTCCAAAAACAGAAACAGTATTCATTAGTGGAAAACATTCTAGACAGCTGTCAGTGAAATTCACCTCAGCATCAGTCCGTGCAATGCGCAGAGAAAGTCCAAAAAGATCCAAAAGCTACATCTCATACTCTACAGAGCTCACTTAGCATGTTAAATGCTAATCATGACTTGCAATTAGAAAAAGGCTGAACAAATATAGCCTGTTTGAAAGGGTTGCCAGGAAAGAGCTTCTTCTTTCTATTAAAAAGCAAAACAAAACATGGCAGCGCATCTTAAGTTTTTAAAATTGAATCTGAACAAACCGCAAGACTTTTGGAACTATGTCCTTTGGACAGACGAGACCAAAATGGAGATGTTTGATGTGATGTTTTGTCCAACTGTCAAGCATGGTGGTGGAGGTGTGATGATTGGGTCTCGTTTTCAGTCACAGGACCTGGATACCTTGCAGTCATTTGGTCAACCAACTGTCGACTACTGCCATACAGACCTAGATCTAGATTTAATCATGAGGCCATCTGTCTGACAGCTAAAGCTTGTCCCATATGTGGTCAAGTAACCGGACAAGGATCACAAGTGCACCGGCAAATCTACAACAGCAACAGAGTTGCAATGGCGCAGTCAAAGTCCAGCCTTAACCCGACTAAAATGCCTGGCAGGACCTTAACAGATCTGTGCATAAACGAATGCCTGCAAAATTCAATGAACTGAAGCAATGCTGCAAAGAAGAGTGAAGTCTTCAACAACAATGTGAGAGACTGATAAAGTCATACGGAAAACTATGACTTCAAGTTATGGCTACAAAGGGTGGTGAAAAATATCTTTTTCACTCTGTCATGTCAGTTCTCTGACTTCCACTTTCAATTACATCAAATCATTATTTTATTCATAAATCAGGACAGTATTTGGATAAAAAATGGAAAAACGAAATCTTTTCTGTAGCTCAGCCCACAGATAATTAAAAGAAACATATCTAAATTACCTGACTGTTATGAAAACCCACAAAATCCCCTTTTAGTCAAGCATTGTTCAAAGATGGCTTTATACCATAAATCTGCTACATCAACTGTCCAGTCTGCCTCTCTGCCTGTGTGTGTGTGTGTGTGTGTGTGTGTGTGTGTGTGTGTGTGTGTGTGTGAGAGAGAGTGCTCAGAGCAGATCGGAGGCCAGGCATGGCAGCCCCCAGCTGAGTGCTGCATTGATTTGTTGTTGGTAAACAAACAGCTGGATGCTACAGGTGGATCAATATGCCTTGCACGCCTCCCCGCCTCCCAGCAGGACTTTCTACTAGGTTGACATGGCTCTCTGAAGAGCTGCAACCCTGCTGTCACCGGGAAACCTCACGAGTCAAATATTTCAAATTCCAGATTGTTTCTAATTGAGCTGAAGTTCGTTTTACACATAAAGTTATGTTCCTGAATTCATAAAATATGCTTGTGAGTTCCATAACTTTGTAATCATTTTGTAAAGCACATATTTGGTGTCAACTATAAGTGCAGCTTATCTTCATTATAACTGAAGATAAGGCAAAAATTAAGAAGCAGTCATCCAGCTATTACACTGAAGGCGTGATGAAAATGATATTTAACTACAATGTTATAAAAAATGTGAGAACTACATGTGGAGACAAAATCGGGGCATAGAGGATAGAAAGATGTTAAACTGACTTTTAGACAAAAGGGAGACAAAGAACATGAAAGGATTAGCAGAAGTAGAGGAACAGAGGGGAAAGTGGAAGGATTTCAAAAGCCAGAGAGAGAGAGTGAAACTACAGAGACAAAAAGAAGTTGGAGAGGGGGATTAGTGATGGGCCAGAGATGGCAGGATATCGAAACGGGTGAGTGTCAGGGTGATGGGAGCGAGACCCGGTGACTGGGAATGATGAGGAAGGAGTTCAGAAAGAGATGCTGATACACAGGTAGTGGAATTGTGAAAAACAACAACATAGGAACAGTGAGAGATGGTGAGAGTGGGAGGATGATAGACAAAATGAGATGAAAAGAACAAAAACAGAGGACAAATTATGCATTTAGCAGAGAGCATCACTGAGAAAGACAATTAAATGGAGACATGCAAAGAAAAGACAAGAAAACTGTACTTTATGATGTTTTCAGTGCTTCTTCCCAGAGGAAGTATCAACTCCTTTCCAGGACACCCCGCTCCACATTTATACAATCATACACCTGGAAGATACTTTCACCACAAGTCCATAATTCTTAAAAGTACAGCTCCTCTGAGAAAGGACGTGACTTTGCACCGTGTTAAATTTCTGAATCAAAGCAAAGCTCGCTAGCAGCTACATTAGGCATCACTGCTGTGTCATTTCTCCAACCATTTCTACACCATCCTCTCCTTCTTAAAAGTTGACACCTTTTTACAAATACGTACTGATTGTTTTGCAGGTGGCAGATGTTTGTTTAGTCACTGTTACTATGGGTGTTAATTCTAAATAAATGGCTTTGTTAATTCTGCCAAGAAATGGTCAGTTTGTGATGATATAAAATACTTTCCTGAGATGTGTTTCCACATTTTTTAAATAATCTGAACCAATTATGCCTTCACTCTTTTTTCTCTCATGCAGTGGGGGAAATACTTGTAATAACGATTTAATCGCCTGCTAATTTTGTAAGTTTGCTCACTACCAAAGAAATGAACAGTCTGTAATTTTGTGCTAGTTTTATTTTAGTGGAGAGAGAGACAGGATATCAACCAAAAATCTGAAGTTATAAATTGATTTGCATGTCACTGAGTGAAAATAGTATTATTTTATTTATTAGTATTATTATGAAAAAAGTAGTTGATCCCCCACAAAAAACTTGACTTGGTATTTGGTGGAGAAACCCTTGTTGGCAAGTACACTAGTAACACGTTTCTTGTGGTTAGTCACCAGGTTTGCACATCTCAGGAGGGATTTTTTCACTCCTCTTTACAGAAACTCTAAATATTTTAGGTTTCTTGGCTGCTGCTTCACAAGCTTCAGCTCCCTCCACAGATTTTCTATAGGACTGAGGTCTGGAGACTGGCTAGACCACTCCATGACCTTAATGTGGTTCTTCTTTAGCAGAAGGTGGCAACTAAAACAGTTGCTACCTTCTCACCAAACTTCTTGCTGATGGACTTCACATTCCAGCCTTCTGCAGGTGTACAATCTTGTCTTGACCAGGTCTTGACCATGGTGGTGGAAGAAGCAGATTCTGTGGACAGGCTAGCATTTTATTCACGTAATGAGTTGAGATCAGGATATAAGACATCTATCGTCTTATTTATAACGATATAAATCACAAAAATTGAACATTTTCTGTAAATTCTGTGAATCTCGGGCAGCTCGACTTGCGTGAAGTGTTTCCAGCTGGGCGTCATGTACCCGGAGTCGAGTGTTTGACCCAATCCATGAAACTATATATTTTTCTACATAAGTTGTAACGGCCGCAGTTTTCGTTGTATTTATTACACGGTGTGCTGCGGGGGAAAGCCCGTTCCAACGTTTGCATCTAAGGTTTATTTTTTAGCACATAACGGCTCTTTTTTGCTTCTCATCCGTAAACACTCTTCATACTGTTTCACGTGATTCCGTTTATTTTGAAAAGTCTCAACAGGATCTTGAGCTTTATTGTGAAAGGCGTATGTGGAAAATAAACAAGCGGACACGCCATGGTTTTATCGTCGTTGTTGCTAACGACAACGCATGAAAACAGGCGCATGTCGGTCTGTAGTGTGGTTATATTGAATATAAGAGAAAGAGAGAACTTTAAGAAATAAATATAGCCACTACAGTGACCATCAAAATGATGAAAAAATATTGCCATAAACAGTTTATTTTGCGACACCACGAAACAAACGATAGCGATGAAACGATAAATGGCTTTTATATCATCGTTATATCGAACAGCCCTAATCAGGAGTATCTGAAATTAAGCAACTGATTGATGTAATCTGTGTATCACATGGGCACACAGTCAATCTGTGGGAATCAGAATTGGAGATGGGTTGTAGGAGATCAAATACTTATTGCACTCAATGTAATGCAAATCACTTTATGACTTTTATGTAATGTGTTTTTTTTCTGGATTTCTGTTTAATATTCTGTCTCTCACAATTAAAATGATACTAGCATAAAAACGAGAAATGGTTTATTTCCACCACTGTATATTTACTGTTAAAATAGTATGTGATCATAATAAGTACATTAACATATTAACTCACTCACTCACTTTAGGAGGGGAAGCCAATCAAGAAAAAGTTGGCTTGAAGACTGACAAGCTAAATTGACAGACGTATAAACTGAGGGGCCAGTGCCCAGTACAAGAACAATGAAGATTATTCTAAGCTTTGATTTATGCAAAGCTACCGTAGTAGACTCTAAGAATAAAAACTATCAAGCGAGAAATGAGGTCCCATTTTAAAAGACTTATCAAGTCTAACTTCATATAATTTTATATAACAGAAAAATTAAATCTGTAATTTAAAAAACAAAACTGCTGCATTGTCTGTTAAATGTTATTTTCTTTTCACAGATAACAGAATATTAAATAATAAGGTTTCCCACCCAACAGTTCAGTCTGCAGTTGTACTAACAGGTGTAAAATGTGCAACAGGAAGTTGCTAGACAACGGCACACAGGGCTCAGTCTACTCTCGTGGAATAAACAGAAGCTTCAAAATAAAACCTCCAAAAAAAGAAACCTGCGATTGTTGGCAGTGTTAGAGAGTGAAGCAGTGTCAGATGGGAGGGGAGGAGGAGTCTTGCTGCGTCTACATATGTAAAGCAGCAGGGAAGCAGCAGTGTGTCAGACTGAGGCTCTGGCCCAACCTGGGCTCCTCACTGCTCCCTCCAACACATCAATCATCCAAAACAGGGCCATCATAGCCACGCTGCATGCTGGGAGACACACATGCACAGACACACACACACTGCAGCAAGCTTACATGCAAATGTCTGCACAAACACACAAACACTGCTTCCATCAACACAGACATAAAACTGCGCACACACACATAGAGTAAACAAATATTCAGTGAATTGCAAACACGCGCATGTACTGCACCCTCGCACACGGCCAGCTTCTCAACA
Source organism: Mchenga conophoros (assembly GCF_057382185.1). Lineage (NCBI taxonomy): Eukaryota > Metazoa > Chordata > Actinopteri > Cichliformes > Cichlidae > Mchenga > Mchenga conophoros. The sequence goes on along the minus strand of NC_140536.1, from coordinate 9,941,800 downwards.
GAAGAGACACACGAATATACAGAATAATATGCTGCAAAAGCACACACATACAAACACCTAGAGTGCAATGAATTCACACAGACACACACACAAACTAGAGTCACACTCTCTGTGCCTCCCAGTCTCACACAAAACAGATAAACAGAAATAGGTATCCTGTGCCCACAGGGTGCCCTCGCCCCCGACCATCTGCGACGGGTGCCAACACACAGTGGGTGATATTTACATGGAGACCCCCCTCCACTACTCCCCTTCCTACCACAATCACACACACACACAAATTAAAAAAAAAAAAAAAACGAAGGGAAGAAAGAAAGAAAGAAAGAAATACCCACAAAGGGCCGCTTGGATCGCTTGATCTCCCAAAACTCATTAAACATGCAAATATATGTACATATATGCACCTCTAGAAATCCACCTTGGGCCAAAGTGAGTGAGTGTGTGTGAATGAAAATGCATGTTTGTTTGCGTGTGATTGTGTTTCTACTTCAGGCTTTGACAGTGTTTCTTCCAAACTTGATACTGTGTGCAAGTACGTTGCTGTTACAGTAACGACAGAAGATGTTCTTACACTGGTTTTACCAGAGGTCAGCAGTACTTCTCCCCTGTACAGGTAGTACATAACATTGTAGGATAACTTTTTAAAGTCCGAAAAAAATCTGCCTTTTAAAAATGGGACCTAACATCACCTCTAAGAATATGAGACTGCAGCGAGTATGTTTTTCTCATTTCTGAATTATTTTTCAGTGTAGAGTTCATAAAAGCCCCAGATACACATTTTCTCCTTCGACAAGTTAAATCCAGCTTTCCAATTAGTTACTATAGTCAAACCACATTCAGTTCGATTTTATTTATACAGCGCCAAATCACAACAACAGTCGCCTCAAGGTGCTTTATATTGCAAGGTAAAGACCCTACAATGATACAGAGAAACAATCAGATGACCCCCTATGAGCACGTACTTGGCGACAGTAGGAAAGAAAAACTCCCTTTTAACAGGAAGAAACCTCCAGGAGAACCAGGCTCAGAGAGAGGCGGCCACCTGCCAAGCCTGAAGATGAGGGGAGGAAGACAGGACACAACATTCATCGGGCCTGTACAGTTAGACTAAAAACATAAAATCCAGTTAGTGTAATACTTTTTCAAAATGCAACGTCTAAAAAGTAAATATCAGAGCACTGCAGCTAATAGCACACGCTTGTATTTAATACCAAATATGATGATGAAGCAAATAAAACAACCTTATCGTAACAGTCTGGTGTTTTTAACGAACACCATCTTACCCCAGAAGGGTTTATCATTTACCCAGCGAGAATGAACAACACAAACTGTACCATATTCATCAACTCAAGGTGGAAGACAGTGGCAGAAACTGCGTAGTTAATACTTTATCTTCAGGTTTTTCTATTATCACTTAGTCACGGTGTATGTGTGTGTGTGTGTCTGTGTTTGGTTTGTGTAATCTGTTGGGGAGACAAGAGGGGAAAGACTCCTGAAGGACCACAAGGGATGAAGATGGTAAATATATGATCTGTCTATCACAGACAGCAAGGGTGGCTGTTTGTGTGTCTGAGCGTGTGTGTGTGTGTGTGTGACCACAGTGCTGCAGGCTAAATAGTGCTATTATATTCCTACAGCCGCTCTAGTCACAGTCAGCTCGAGTCTCAAAGTCCTCTGGGAATCAGAGATGTCGCTGCTCAAAGACTGCTGCCACACTGCTATAAACACACACACACACACACACACACACACACACACAAACCTACCCTGTGGGCATGGCAGGTGGGGTGGGAGAGCAACGTATGTGTGTTTATATTTTTGCCGTGTTTTTTTCTGCTTGTGTGTTTGTGTGTATAAGGTCTCAGTGAAAGTGGAGCACAGTAATGACACCCTTCTATAATATTCTTTGAAAACTCATTGTATCAGGCAGCAGAAGGAATAGAAAAAAACTGCTGTCAGTCATAGTTACCAATTAGAAGAGTTGTTACTGTACCACACACGCACACAGTAAAAGACTTCGTACAGTGAAATTACAAAGAGGGATACTTCCCTCATACCTTTCATGGTCAGTCACAGTGTAGTTAGGTTTTTTTAATATTCTCAGGTTTTAAGATATCATTCGTCCGTCTAGGGCTGGGACTATTGATGATATAAACCTAATCATAATTGAGTTCATTTCAAACGTTGATTTAGTGTAGCAATATTAGAATAAGCACAAACTAAAAATTTAACTTAATGAGCCCCCGATTCATATACATGTGACACATGCTCTTTTAACAGCAAGACATGATGCTTCCAGATTCTGTTTCAATACGAGTCATAACTGGCCTGAGATATGAAGCTCCCTGACTATAAATAAACTAGTTATTTAGAAAACATTTATCCTTGTTTAACTTGTATTTTGCAGCTCACATAAATCTCACTCCTTTTACAGCTCCTGCTAGGAAGTTTGAAGCTTAAAAGTCTTTAACCTCAACAAAATTTTAACTTAAAGTGTTCAGATTGTTAAAAAGAAAATGTGCATAGTCCACATCGAGGTCTGTTGATTATCAAGGAAAGTGGGGACACTGATTGCGGTGGAGATGAATCTGGTTAAATAACACTAAAACCACTGGTGACGACATTCACCACAGAGAGGAAAAAATGTCTACATTTGGGTGAAATTACCATTTTATCTTCTTATGGGCCATCCTTAATGACAGCGTGCATATTGTAAACTGCACGCTGTCATTAAGGATGGCGGTGGGATTTCCATATTGTGCAATACTGTCTCTGGTCAACAGTAAAAGCAGGGAGGTGAGCTGAGGCACCACAGATGGCGGTAGAGTGAGCACAAGGGAGAGCAGTTATGACAAGAGCGAGAGAGAGTATGTATTTCCAGCCCCGCATTCCCGTCTCCTTCACAACGCTAGAAGGTCAGCTGAGCCTCGAGCCATAACACTCGCTCCCTTTTCACTTCAGTCCCACTTTTATTCCTAGTAGAACCACAACGCTCTTTGACAATTGTCATCATGACGAATCAATACGGACTTCTCCACAGACCCCGTGTCCCTCAGCCCTCGTTCTCTGCCGCCCTTGAGTTTTTAAACACAGATCCAAAACATAGTCCAGGTAAAGTCCCTTCCCAGGGCTCCATGTTATAGGTTACCCTTGCCTCTCTCTAAAACTCCTCTTTTTTCTTAGTCCTGTATGTCCTCTGGTTCTCTCCATGTATCAGTGTCAGATTTAATTGGCGTAGCTGCTTGTCAGAGGCTTTTTGTAGCAGCCTGCCAAATGTCAAAAACCATTAAAAATGACAATTTGTGTTATTTAGCAATCAATATCTATACACTTTCGGAAAAGAGAGATTTTGATTCATATAGTTGGACATTGTTGTTCAACTTTAGCCATGTAAGTCCTTGGTATCCCCCTCCCCACCCCACCATGCTAACGCACTGTCTCCTTTTCAAGCACCCCGTATTTGTGAGAGTGTGTACATGTTGCTCTCCAATCTACGGCAGAGCTGACATCCAGCATGAAACCAATCAGTGTGTGGGTGTGTGTATGGGCTGATTAGTGGCGTGCTAAGGCATGCGGCACGTCAGATGCGAGCGTTAATTCGTGTTGCGAGCATCGCGGCGACTTGTCTCGGCCCTCCGGTAATGAGCAACAGCACCGTTATGTGGCTCGGCTTCACGGTGCTTCTTCCCCATCTCTGCGACACACTGGGCCCTGGTAATTGGTCACAGAGGGGACAGTAAATCTGTACGAGGACGTGGGAGAGACACAGAGACATGGAGCCAGAGAAAAGAAAGAGTGTGTGTGTGTGTGTGTGTATGTGTGTGTGTTTGCATGTGTGCGAATTTGCAGGAGGAGGTAGGTGACAAGGACGGAGGGGGGGTGTCTTTCATCTTCACAGCTTTTTCTTTATAAACCTCCAACTGTTTACAAGGACTGACGCCTATTTGCACACACACAAATACAGACACACACACATTTCTACATAGCGAGTCGTCCCCCCCCCCCCCCCCCAACTGCTACCACCCACACATATATACAGTAAATGACCTCAGCGCGCTACTGTCTGAGAGTATGGATTCTAATCAGATGTCGGCAGTATTGTGCCTGTCAAACCCGGCCAAGGTTACTTAACCTTCCAGTCTTAATTTCCCTTCCATTTTAGCTCCTTCCTCCATATCAAACATCAGCACATCTATGAGAGAAAAAAAAAGAAAGAGTGTGGGGAGGAAAATGAAGATTGCCATGCTTGGCTGAATCTTGGAGATGAAAGTAGAGGATGATTCACATTGCTATTACAAAATGAACTGAACCAAGCTGAGCTGAGCTGTGCCGGGCTGGGCTATTTTTAAACTTCTATACAACACAGCTACTGGAAGAGGACAATGTGAAGCGGAGCAAATTATTTCTATATCATGAGTAGGGATGGGTATCGAAAACCGGTTCTTGTTGAGAACCGGTTCCCACTGTTTCAATTCCTTGGAATCGTTTGCCATTTTTGCAAACGATTCCCTTATCGATTCCAGTCGCCCCGAATGACGTCACCACGTTGCGGAGCGTCATTTACCTGGCAGGAAACACGGCGCCTAAGCGGCTCAAACGCTCAAAAGTTTGATTATACTTTATGAGAACCGATGACAACAGGGCAACTTGCAAAGTAGATATTTCATTTAAGGGAGGAAACACTACGAATATGCAAAAGCATTTGCTCACAAAACACGCGATGACACGCGTTTTTAATTCCGCTCCGGACTCGTGACTCTCAACCCAGCAGCAGCGCTAACGTTTGCACGTCCTCTCCCGTTAATGCGGCAGGTAAATAATCAACTAACAGTGCATATTATGTTAGCGCAATCTGCCTTATTACAAGACCTGCCATTACTGTACATGTAGGTGACCATGATGAGAGAGACAGAGTCTGGCTGGCGCTCGCTGGCAGTTCTCGCTGCAGTCTACCGGTAGCGTCTCCTTTCAGGCCAGGATAGACTAATGTCACCGAGCAGTGTCTAAGTTTGTGGTCAAAGGCTTGCACCCATTTGCCACAGCAGATGCCCCCGATTTTTGGTAAGTGAATGTGTTTAATTGTAGGCAGGGACATTACTGGATATTCTTGTGTAATTGCCACAGAACAATTTATGTTATACTTTGTTATTGCTACAGAAGAATGTTGCAGCTTTAAGGCAGGGATGACTCCTGGAGTTGCTTTCTCACTGCATATGCTTTATTTCACAATCAGATCGATTCGATAACAAAAACATACAGCAGCTCCTCTCCTACTCCTAGCCCTTCGCTGCGGTGGAAAAAAGAACGACTTCAATCCCCTTCAAGGAACATATGTACAAAATAGTTTTCCTGATACACCAATGGGGCGTTCAATGCCATCTTGTAAATATGAGTACTCTGGCAGAGTAACAGTTCAAATGAAAAATACACCAGAACAAACAAGCAAACAAAAAAAGAAGTGTGGGGTACCTTTGAACCAATGAACAAAGTATAACAATTTATACTTTTTAACATAACCCGACCCCGTCAATATGTGATATGTCTCACAAGAATATTTATTTTATTATTTTACATTTACAATTTCTTTTTCCTGGGGACCCTGTGACACCCCATTGAAGAGCCGTAGGCTGGATCTCTCAAGATCTCACTGTTGGGTTTGTAAGGCCATGTTACTCCTAAATTTCTATCTTGTTCAAAGAGAAGATATAAAACAAAGCTCTGAGCTAATCGACCTTAGTGTTCTCCTTTTTAAAAAAAAAAAAAAAAGAATCGATAAGAGAATCGATAAAGAATCGAATCGTTAAACAGAATCGAAAATGGAATCGGAATCGTTAAAATCTTATCAATACCCATCCCTAATCATGAGGGAAGGTATGCGAAACAAGGCCTCCAGGAGAGCAAAATTAATATATAAACTATGTCACAAAGATTTTGGCTACTTTTTCTTGTCACTTCTTTACTAGTTTCCAAGTCATATCAGTTATTAAGAGACAGACAAAAGGCTTTTAGTGTAATTACTTTTTATAGTTCAAAGCTAGCCAAATGTTTTAACATGCTGTATAAAACACATGAACATGTTATTAAGAACCACTAACAATGTTAGCTTCGCTAAATGCTAACATCAATTGTCATTAGTGGTCATGGGGACAATAACAAAACAGATGTAGTGATGTTTAATGGCTTGTCTTCATACCTCAAACTTGGATGTTGGAATGCCAGAGTTAGCACGTTACAGCAAGGAAAAACAGGATTTGTTTTGATTCTTAGCAAGGCAGAATCATTCAGGTATTGTGAGCAATGCAGTATAATACTTTTATTTGCACTTAAAAACACCACTGCAGCACACTTATTCAGGAATGCACCATTACTTGCTATCATTTGCTAAATAGCAACCAGGGCTAACAGTTAAACACTGATAGGAGCAGCTTTTCTTTCTCACCTGGAGGCTCCAGCGGCCTCGTGGCTGCTCACCCCAGCAGTGCACAGTCATGAGAGTCCAGTTCTTCAGTCCAGCGGTGGAGGCATCATAAGGCCTCGTATCCAACAGCACCGACACTGTGCCACCAGGAGACACCAGGCTTATGGATAGGTCACCACGGCACGCTGCGTTGATACTCACTCTCACCTGTTGAGAGACAGATGGCAAGCTCCATGAAGGAATAGTTCCACATTATAGGATATTCACTTTCTCATCTTCTTCCTATAATAAGCTCGATACAACTGTTGGGTGAGCTAAAACATGAAAAAGCTGCTAGCAGCCACTTAGCTCCCTTTAACATAAAGGGAAACTGTCGATCTGATTCTCTTAATTAGCCTGACTGTTTTACATGTATCATATTCAGCTTTTATATCAGTTTGTTTAATCTGCTCGGGTAAAAAACTTGTATTTTTTGTGTTAACTGAGAGTTTCTACCAGAAGATTTACAACATCATATTGATGAGAGGAAATTACTGTGCTGGGGTAAAAGATAGTTCCATTTATAATGTCCTATTAAACTGCAGATTGCTGTTTTATACTGTTTTAAATATTTTTGTGCAGTTTAAACAAAAAAGAGACAACATAGCAATTGGCGAGTTTTTGCTGACAGATTCTGCTAACCTTGCACCAAGTCAATATTAACTAATTTCCGTTGTTTCCATTTTTTCCCCCAGTTTTAGTCATGCAGATTTAACCATATCTACACTGTAGCTTAATATATATGAGACAACTGGCATCCATGCTTTCATCTGACTCCCTCCAAAAATGGCACATTTTTCTAGCACTTTCTTTGAATGTGCCTTCTTAATCAATTTGCTGTTTCAATCTTTGACATCCTAGATAAGACATGTGATGAAGGAACAAACAATGTACTTCCCTCCCTGATAAGGTCCGCTGACTAATTATGAAAATAGAACAGAGAGTGCTGTATTGCTTAAATCTAAATCTAAATCCAATAAGTATTGTCTGAGATAATGTGGCACATAGATGGACAAGCCAAAAATATGTCCATAGCCAGGCAAAGACAAAGGGAAGCAGGTGAAGAAAGTATAATAAATGGAACACGATTGTGCAGGATATTAGCTAAATGATTTAAATAAGCCCATATCCCCTGCCACCACCAGTAGCACCCAGTAAACACCCTCCCTGTCCCTGTTCATCACAAGCAGCACATCTGGTGTGACAATGGCACATCGCAGAGAGAGCCGCCAAGCTGCAAAAAGACTGACAGCCCGCTCCTGTTTACGGCGTGTTACCACGGCAACACATCCATCAATCACACCTCGCAGCGATGGCCTGACCCACGCTTTCTGCCAGGGAGCAGAGCCGCAAAGATGAAGCCTTTTCAATTTGCATGCTGACACACTCTCGCTCGCTCTCCTTCTCTCTCCTTGCCATTTCACAAGTACACACATTCACAAACACAGAATACTCGCACAAACTGAGCCACGCACAGACACGTACAGTACGTATGCCTGCTGACACAATCAAGCATAAACACATTTGCATGTATGTGCCTGTGCTCAAGAAAACTCAGTTTTGCCATTTTCTGCAAATTACACTGCCAACACATTGCACATCACAGTATGATGGTTTTTTTTTATCTCCTCTATTCTCAGATAAAGCACATGACACTGAAACCCCAAAACAATTTATATGGCATCTTCAAGCTCCCTTGACTGTAGGCAGAAGTTAACTTTTGAATGCACTTGTGCTTGATTTCTGTCCTGTAAAGGGCAACAGGAACATTGAAAGACTATAGGAGCAGATTTACATCACACTTAAATATTTTAAAAAGAATCTTCATCAGTCACTTTATTAGTACACCTGTATGTGTAGCATGTTAACGAAAGTATCTAATCAGCCAGTTATATGGCAGCAGCTCAAAGCATTTAAGCATGTAGACAACTTGCTGAAATGGAGCATCAGAATGGGGAAGAAATGTTACTAAAGTGACTTTAAATGTAGCATGGTTGTTGGTGCAAGAAAGACTGTTCTGGGTATTTCAGACGATGCAGTGATTTTCCCACACAATCATCTCTAGGGTTTAAAAGCAATGGTGTGAAAAAAAAAACGATCCAGTGAGCAGCAGTTCCCTGGGAAAAAAAATGCCTTGTTGATGCCAGAGGTCAGAGGAGAATGGCCCGACTATGTTAGGCTGATAGGAAGGCAACAGTAACTCGAATAACCACTTGTTACAACCAAGGTATGCAGAAGAGCATCTCTGAATGCACGTTTCTTCAGAAGAAGACCACACTGGTCCTGTCAGCTAAGAACAGCAAACTGAGGCTACAGTTTTCACCTGATTAATGACCTAATTTCTGCTCCAATATGGTTGGAATTTTTCATAAACACCAGAAAAGCATAGATCCATCCTGCCTTGCATCAGCAGTTCAGGCTTCTGGTGACACTCAGTGACTGGACTGACACACACACACACACACATACCTTCACACACTTCACTACCTCAAGCACCTATCTGTACAATGTCACGCAGACACACACACACACATTAATACATCAAGTTACTTTTTGCACAATGCTCAGTCTTTTGCACAACCCACTGTCACTGTTGCACTTTTCTATTGCACTGTTGTGTCTGCATTGTTCTGTTCTGTCTGGTGTTGCACTGTTTTTTGCAATTTTTGCACACTTGCACTTTATGTAGTCCTGTGTTGATTGTCTGTTATATGTACATGATTGAAATGACAATAAAACCACTTGACTTGACTTGACTTGACGGTGGTGTATTGGTGTGAGGGATATCTTCCTGGCAAACTCTGGGCCCTTTAATACTGTTTAAACACCAAAGTCTACCTGAGTATTGTTGCTGACTATGTCCATGCCTTTAGCAGGGTAACACAGCATGCCACAAAGCTCATATCTTTTCAGACTGGTTTCTTGAATGTGAAAACAAGTTCAATGTACTCAAATGATTTCTACAGTCACCAGATCTCAATTCCATAGAGCACCTTTGGCGCGTAGTGGAACGGAAGATTTGCATCAAGGATGTGCAGCCAAGAAATCTGCAGCAACTGTATGATGCTATCATGTGAATATGGATCAAAAACTCTGCGAAATATTTCCGGCACCTTGTTGAATCTGTACCATAAAGAATTAATGTAGTGCTGAGAGCAAAAAAAGAGTCCAACCCTAAACTAGCAAGGCGTACCTAACATGGAGTGTAAATGTATATGCCTATGCTATTGAAAAAAACTCACTTTTGGAATCTTTCTTTGAATTTTTCTGTTATAGTTTAACATTTTTGAAAACAAGCCTGTTCACTTTCTTGCTGTAATTTTTTTATAGATTGATATGTTATGGCTCATATCATGCACACAAAGACAAAGGAGAAGGTAAAGTCTTTATAAAGCCTTTAAAAAATGGAAAGGAGACAAGTAGCCTGCTTCTGTTTTGCTGAAGTCCACCTGCTAGCTCCTCTGAAATTCACTAATTCACTGTTTTCAGTTTTCTGTGTATGCTTAATCTGGAGAAAACTTCTCAGTGAGTGGAGAGTAATATTTCTTTGCAAGTAGGTGAATAATTACATTTACCAAAAACAAATTAATGCCAAAAAATGTTGTAAAATGTCATGTATTTAATCAAAAAAATAAAAAATTACCCACCTGGACATGCTCAAGAGTGTTGATCTCATTAGCCCTTCCTCGACAGGCTTCTGATTGGATGTTCACATTGACTCCTTGCCCTGGATAAAAGATTCTAGCCAATACAAAGTCATTACCTCTGTAAGTTGAAAGCCTCAAAAGCCTCTTTTCACATGCTCATTTCACTTTCATATGTATGCATAAAGCAGTGACAGGACAGATGAAGTTGAGTTAAAGATCATGGATGCTGATATCAAAACCAGTTTCTTGGGGGCTAATCTGAAAATCCTTAGCAGATAGAGTCAATAAAGTTTTTTTTGAAAAAAAATCTTTGTATTTTACCTGGCAGGATCAAGAGTGACTTCTTGTGTGCACTTCTTCTGTGAAGGAACACTGTGGAAGTGTGCGGCCTGCTGCACCATCAGCCCTGCATCCAACAGTCCAAAGCCGTACCTGCAACAAGGAAGGAAGAAGCAGTCCATTATGTGTATTTGTGAATATGATGAGCAGGAGCATGGTGTTGCGTTTTTATCCTCACAAACGTGAAATTGGAGGCTTTTTATGTGGGTGGCTGAATGTGGCTGCAGGAGCAGAGTAAGTGCTAATGGCTCCGACACGAGGAGGCAACAAGTCATTGACGAAGATGATGTTGTCCTCTGACACAATCGCTTCCCGCTCTGTCCGTGCTGAGGCTGAGGGCTGCTGTTTGTGCGCCTGTAATTGCCTGGAGGATTGATTCTGAACAATGTGCCATCTCACGGACTGTAATCAAGCCTCATTATTCATTCGTTACTACCCCAATCTTGGGGCTGGAGACACAATGGCCGACCCTTAAGCGGCGTTGCTGCCTGGTGACTGTATGACCACTGCTTATCATGCTCTCTTCTCCACTTTACTACTCATCCCTTTTGAATCTTCCCCTCTCATCTTTCCTCTTTGGCCTCTCTTTTTCACAGAGCAGCCTGCTATTCAGTCTTGGTTTCCTCTCTAAATTCTCCTTCACCCTCCTTCATCAAACACAAATTTCTTGCATCAGAACTCTTCGCAGCCGCCTCAGTGATGCTGAAATCACAGTCTTCGTAAGTCTCTCTTTAATTCTCCCTCAAATCTTTCATTTTCATGCACTTCTCCGCTCACCGTTCCCTTTTGTTCAAATCGCGCTCCTCAGACTGAGTAACGGGGCAATAACAACCTTCATCGCCCCTCCTTCTTGGAAATTCAGAGGGGGTGACAAAGAGCTAATTCCTGCCATTATTACCATACAGACCTTATGACGTTAATCTGCAATAAGTGAAATTCATTATCCTGATGACGGGGTCTCTCGGAGCAGCAGAGCGAGAGACGGAGACAGGAGAAAGGAGAGAGCTGATCAATAACTCAATCTGCTGCCCTGCATGGGGCTCCATCTCCTCTGTCTCAGACTGTCAGTGTTTCGGAGGAGGAGACGCAGGATCTGCAGCCCGCATCATGCTCGTCCTAACAGCACGCAGTGCAATCAATGGACACAATCTAATCAGCCACTATCACCACCAGTGACTTTTAGCATGTAGGGCCCGGCATAACAGCATTAAGCAGACGGCTGTTTGGGGTTGAGGTGCACTACAGAAGTTCAAGGTTATTCAGAGGTTTTGTGAAAGCTGTGAAGAGCTTGAGCAAAACACAGCCGACAACAGCTCAGTGCAGAGAAGTGATTCCTCGTCTTACCCCCTTTATCCCAATGAGTTCTAAATGTGCTCATTGTATATAAATGAAGATGACAATGTCTTTATTTATTGATCAATGTGTGTTTAGAAGTCACCAAAACTGAACTGATGACTAGGAGCTGTGGCCCTGAATTTGCCCTAATACATATTTAAAGATGGATTGCTGTTATTGCTTAATGTTTTTTTGTGTTGTCAGTGCACCAAAAACTAAAGTACAATGTCTCTGAACTCTTTGTAATTTACTCTTGAATATTTTAGATAGACTGTTTGATTGAAAACAAAATCTACATGTGAAATCTACACCTTTTTGCTGAAAATGGTGCAAAAAGAGTTTTTCCTTCCCACTGTTGCCAAAATGCTTGCTCACAAGAAGTCATATGATTGTTGTGTTATTCTCGTATGCATTATTGTAGGGTCTCCCTTACAATATAAAGGGCTTTGAGGCAACTGTTGTTGTGTTGTTGGTGCTGTATAAGAAAAATTGAATTGAATTGAAAATGCATAGTATTTAAGTAGCAACAAGATAGCTGTTGCACTGATGCACATTTGAGGTTCGCAGCAGCTTCAACTATTTGGTAATGGACAGATAAACCAATCAGGCATAATATTATGATCATCTGCCTAATATTGTGTTGGTTGGCGTTGGTCTCCCTTTTACTGCCCTGACCTCTCGAGGCATGGACTCCTAGACCCCTGAAGGTGTGTTTTGGTATCTGCGCCAGATCCTTTAAGTCCTGTAAGTTGTGAGGCAAGGCGTCATTAGATTGGAAATGTTTATCCAGCGCATTCTACTGAATTGGATTGTGATCTGGGGAATTTGGAGGCCAAGTTAACACCCCAAACTCGCTTCTGTGCTCATGTTATGTCAGACTCGCCAAGTAGTAAGTCTGACTTTTAGCTTTTTTAAACCTTATTTTGGGCAAAATGTTTTTTTTTAATTTTCAGATTTAATAATGAACTTGTTAAGTTTCAGTGTGACCAGTGAAATTAAAGTTACAGTTCTCTTTCTAGTCATGCACACAGGGGCATTGAAATAACTGCTGATTGCTGACAGTTGTTTCGTGAAGAACTTTGGACAGCTTATTAAATGTCATGTTAAACATTAAATGTCAACACTACATAGCAGTTTGTAATGCTCTGAGACAGGAGCTTACAAGCCACAAACACTATCTAAGCAGCAGCCATAGAGCACTTCAAGGAGCAGCTGTCAATACTTGAAATTCCGAAAGTTACCAAAATAAATTAGCCAGATAGGGGAATAGTTGGAAATGGGAAAACACAACGGAAACACTAGCACTAAAAATAGATTACCCAAGATATTTCACAGTGTGGAGGAAAATTGATACCTTGACTTCTCATAAAACAAACTGTTGGTGACCAGGCCTTGCCACCATGCTCCCTCTTAGTGATTAAATGTATCCCTCCTACCCAGCGCCCCTTAGCAAGAGTTGTGCACCTATTAAATCGTATGGCTCCCACAGATCGATCGGGCTTGCCCCAGCTCCACAGCCATAAACCCAAACCGGCATACAGTGTATCTGATAGAGAAAGCTGCAGGAAACAAGTTCCCCCACGAAAGAACATGATGAAAATGACAGATTTTATGTCCCCTGCCATGTCAGTGAAAGAGCACTACTGAGCCGGGGCACTTTTCAAGTAGACTCCCCAGCCTTTTCAGACGTCTCATCATCAAGAGCAAGGACTGGAGAGAGTCGTGCACCTTCTAAATAGCATTGTGATTTCTGGAAGGAATTTGTGAGTAGTTTGATATCAGGATTGCATGTGATTGAGATTTTTATTTTCTTTCATTTTTTTGGAATCCTGCAAATGTCTTTAGGATAAAACCCACATAGTGTAAAGCATATCAAGTAATTAGTCAGAAAAACACAGTCATCCAATTTTCAACTTGTTCCTTCTCCACCTCCTGCGTGGTCGGAAGGAGGCTGAGCCAAGCCGATTACAGAATGACAGCCGATCTTCTGTCCACGCAGCACGAAGCATGTTAAACCCCCTCCGACCCCCCGCCTCCTCACATATGGAACCCACGGTCCTCACATTTTCTCTATCCACTTTCACTCCTCGATGGCAAATGCCCTTCCAATCTCTTACTCCCTCCTTCTTTTTATCTATTAACATGAAGGCCACTCCCCCCCACCCCCCAACCCAACACACACACACACACACACACACACACACACACACACACACACACACACACACATACACACACACACCGCTCCATGGGGCCTCTTTGTAACTGTCGAGGAACCCTTTTCACTTTTTGTTCTGTGGGGTTTCCCAGGTCCTTTCTCTGTTGATATTCACACCATCTGCCAAAAGCAGAGGAAGGTGCACACAAACCCAACTCGCACTTAGACATAGAGATCTTTGGGGGTCTTAAGGTCTTAAGGTCTTCCCTTCGTCTTTTTGCACATGGCGCTGAAAACACAGCTTTAACAACCTCTATCCTGTAACCAAAACAGATTTCTGCAGCTACCAGGGGACCCAGCTACGGCGGTCTCAACCCTTGTTTGCAGTGGTACGTCCTGCTAAGTCCCCCCCAATAGAAGTGGCTGTAAAGAATCACTCAAGCCGCACTAAGCAGCTGCCTGTGAGTTAGGTCATTTTCCCAGGAGCCACAGAGTGGGCATTGGCAGGACCTCAAAAAAGGGGGACACCATCTGTTCAGTGCCTGAAAAGGTTGGTGACACCTTCTGTGGTACCAACAACTTCTAATTAAGTGGCCAGGAATGCTGCAGCAGCTCCAACACATGATTGGTGGACTTGCCTTAGTTACCCTCTCCATCACATCTGGGCACCCACTAATGAAAAATGATCGATGAGAGAAAACAAGATCGCTTGGTGAAAGTGATGTGACTGTAGAAACCTAAGAAAAACTAGATTTTCTTTTGTGTGGGTTTTTTGTTTTTGGTTTGGTTTTCTTGCCCTCCTTTTGTTGCTCTTAATTGAATGTTTATCAGGAGCATAAAACAACTGCATTAGCCCTTTGGTCAATCCCAGCGTGGTTGGTTTCGGTTATATCATAATGCACTAATTTCATTAACATTAGGATTTAAATGAAATAACAAATAGACTTAACATTCTTCTGATTTCCATCGCTCTTGCAGCCAAATCTGCTGCTCAGAAATGTTACTAATTAGGCTTATTAAGTAATTAAGAAGAGGTCTTAATTATATCTGCGCCACTGGGACCTGCACGGCTGTAATCATGAAATGCTGTGCCGCGCAGCTCAGCTTTGTTGGTGTGGATGTTACACAGTTTCATCCATTAAACTGTTCTGAATGTGTGTTGGGTTTTTTTGTTTTTTCATTTATTTTTTTTTACAAAGAAAAAAAATAGATTTTGAAATATACTTTTAGTGCTGTATTAGACAAATATCTGCATGATGTTAAATTACAGAGAGAAAAACACTCAGCAGCCTTCAACAGCACAGTCTCAAAATGCCAAGTGAATTACCTTGTGAAGAATTAAAAGTTTAATGAAATATATTGCGGGGAGGAAAATGAGGGGTTTGGCACGGGCATGGGACTTAGTCTCGGGAGAATGGGCCCCGAACAGCCCTCTCAGTTTTCTACAGCCATCAGTCAAAGCAGCAGCCACCCGTTCCCGTCTTTTACACAAGGAGACTTCTCTGGAAGCCATGATGATCTATACCCCATGACCTCACTCTCAGTGTCCAACATATTTTGATTTGTAGCTCGAGTGTTATTCAAACACAAATTCAAAAGAGGATGAAATTCGGCAGAGAGCTTTTGTTGGACGCGCACCAAGGTACAGTCCTTTTGGATGTCTCTGCCCTTGTGTGGAAGGAAAGACGGAGTGCGAGAGAGAGAGATTGAGTAGCCCCTGCACTACAAGCTTGGCAAAAGATTCCCACCCGGGTCCCAAGCGTTTTTCTTTTAGTCCGGACAAAGCAAACACCGAACCAGGAGCCTTTGTTTGTCTTTTCAAAGGAATGGAGATTTAGATGCCACATCACTAAAACGTGACAGAGCAAACGCACATGTAATGATTAAAAAAGTCTGTTTTTGTACGTTGGTGACATCTGCTACATGATTTCATCACGGGAGCCACGTGGACTTTAAAGATTCTGTACACCACATGCAGGATTAGAGAATATAATTTGATGACAGGCTTGGGTTATGGGTCAGTTTGGGTGCACATATCATTACTGTTGCACATGGAACAAATCATAAAAATCATCTAGCAAATATGCATAATTTGGAAAGAAACAACAAAGAAGTCAATATGGAAACAGTGCTGACTTTAGTGCAAACCTAACAATGAAGGATACAGCATATTTGTGGTCAGTAGTTAATACCTAAGATCATTAATCCATAGTTTTATAAATATTTTAATGCTACTTGTTCTAAGAAGTTCAGCTTGGTTCTGGCCATTAGTCTACAGCCACAGCAAAACAATTTCACTTGGAAAAAAAGTGGATTAAAGATGAGTGTGCGGACTATAATGGAACTTTATTTTTTCTGAACCCTCCCCCCACCCCACCAGCAAAATATGAGAATTGCTACTTGTACATGAATTATGCATCAGTTGAGGTTTAGAAGAGTGCAGGGTCCCTTCACCCACCCCCTCTTGTAGCGCAGTAGGGTGGAGTGGGGTGATATGTCTGTGTTTGCGTGTGTTTGCGTGTGTTTGTGTGTGCGTGTGCAGGGGTTTGGGTGGTGGGGTGTACTGGCACCCCTCTGTTTGCCTGCTGCACCCCCCTGCAGGGAGACACGGCACCCCCTGCAGGAGGTGCAGCGCTCCGCTTCCCCCTGTCCCCCAGGGCACGCAGAAACATACATAAACACACGCTCGGCATATTCAGCCCAGTTTATCTGCTGACCCATCCATCAAATGCACATCCACACACACACACACACACACACAATTACCATCAACATTGTGCGTCTCTGCGTAGAAGTAGAGTTATTATTCCAACACTTCAGGCTCACAAATACAGGGACACTTTAGAAATGTGTGGAAATTTGTTTTTAAAAAAAAAGTTTAAAGAGACGACGTTAAAGCAAAAACTTGAGAAGTACGATCATTTATGCAATTGAACAAAACTTGTACGTCTAAATAACCAATCATAATTTCAGGTCGGGGGTCCGCGGCTTATCCAGACTGCCCGTCTTCTTCTTTCTGATTCTGCCAAATTCAAATTAACACAAGGGCTTTGTTTCTCCTGCCCACCCACACTCCCACCTACATAAAGAACCTGCACTTCCTCTCAATTATCCAACAATTACCTACACATAGATCTACTCTCCTTCATAGGAAACAATATCATTGCAGAGCTACTCCGAAATGAAGTGATAGTGGGGACTGTTAGTCTGCGGATGAGCTATTTCTTTAATTACCCTGCACATGCACACACGTTCTCTCGCTCTCTCTTCTAAATAGTGGCGTACATATAGACCACAGGCTCAGTCACAGAGTAATTGGCTCAGCAATGAAAAAAAGAGCAGCTCTGGATAATTAATTAATCTATCTGGCTGGGGCAGAGACGCGAGGCCAGTTTTCCAACCCCACCAGGGAGCCAGAGAAAGACCCGCTTCCCTCGTACGATCTATGACCATGACGAAACGGAAATGGCTCGCCACAATGCGTTAGGTGTGTATGCACCTTCTCACACAAACATACAAGTACATGCGCGGGGCTCTCATATCAGCACAGCCTCACAAAAACACTGCAAAACATGCAGGTATGTGAACTCTCAACTGTGTGCTGCACTAACACGCTCTGGATGTGGATTTACAGACCTAACAGAGTTGTGAGACTATTGATCTCCGGTCAATTCTGCAGACAGACCAAATAAGAACAAATCAGACTGGTCTTGTTCAGACTCAAGATTGCATTGCTTTTATTTACAGAGATACAGTAAATGTAGTTAGGGAAATGCATGCAAATATTTTGGCACTTCTCCTTCCCACGTCCCACTTTTTCTGTCGTATTTTTTTACAGGTTCACAGGAATGTTAAAAGGACATGCAGACATTAACTGATGTTCACTCCTTGCTTTTAGCACAGGATGTTTCCTTGGGTCAAAGAAATCATCTTATGTCAGGTAGGAAACCTACCTGTTGACTAGAAGTCAAATGTTCTTGTTTTAAGATGCAGTGTCTTTTTAGCTTTTCACAGCTCAGGAACCATCAAAGTGAAGTGTGTATCACTTGGATTTTCCTTCCACCTTCATGTGGTGCATTTTGGAAAATTGCCTCCTAACATGGACCTATTGTACTTTTCTATATTTATTGTGATTTATATTTTACATTCTCTTCAACTGAGTTTTATTTATATAGTGCAGTCATCTCAAGTTGCTTTATATTGTAAGGCAACGGCCCTACATTAATACAACCCCAACAATCAGATGTATGTTTACATCATATATATTGAACCAATCCGTTCAATATCTGTGAGTGTCAAAGTTCAGACTTCACATTTGAGCAAAACACTCAGTTTCAAACAGTTTTTTTTACTCTTTAGTCGATAACCCTAATTATGTTCATGCTCACAACCTGATGTTTAAACCTTGTGTTTGCAAATGGAAGCCAATCAGAAGAAGGGTGGTGTTTTAGGAAGAGGAGTTAGAAAAGCTTGTTTGAGAGAAAGGATGAGCTAAGGGGCTGACCCAGCAGGCCTAGTACAAGATAAGTAAGTAATATTTTATTTAAATGTGGGGTGCACAACAGGGAGTTTAGTTCCTGGTGTATGGATAATTAGCTCCTGGAACAATCAGATAAAAAAAGGTGTTTTTCTTTTTTCATGAAATTGGTACAGAAAGACCTGCTATCCATACAAACTGGTGATACAAGTGCTGAATGTAAGCTGTGGAAACAGTAAAGAGACCTCTGGCACATTTTCACCTGCTTCCACTGCGCAAGGAGAAGGGAGGAGTATGCCTGAAAATGTCAAAACTCAAGCAGTGCTCGCAGCACAAAGAACAACGTCACTGTGGAGCAAACGTTGAAGCACGTTATTCTGATAGTAAATACCATCTGTAGAAGCACAGGAACACCATATTGCATTGAGTAGATTGGGAAACAACGTCAAATAGAATTTTTGGTTATTTAAATCTTGGCAGAGGAGTTGAGGTGAGGAGTGGAAGGCAAGAGTGGAGCGCAGCTTTTCCACAACCATAGACAGTTTGTCTCTCAGACTCAGGGTGGGATCTGGAACTTGAGAGTATTTTCCCCCTCTTTTTTTTTTCCACCACAAGCCTGTGTTAGTGGTTGTCAGATCTAACAACAGGATGGGAGAATAAAACGCACACACCACACACACACACACCTCAGCTGAGGAGGGAAGTGGCAGGTACATCACGTCTATGGTAATAGAACAGCAGATGGAACTGGCAGGCACACACAGCTCCTTGTGCTTTGAGACATGCACACACATGCTCTTGCATGCGAGCGCACTTATTCAAATGTTACAAAAACACACTGACACAAACACGCAAAAATAAGCTGCTTTTACCTCACAGTGCTAAAATATCACAGCTGAAAATAAATACACAGCCTTAATCCACACACGTGCTTAACAAGCTAGGAGTTTGACTTTCTCCTGCCAAAAGTGCTAAAAAGCGCAGGTCAGCTGGAATAAGATTCGTATAAGAAAAGGAGACGTGTCAGGATGTTGGTCCGAGAAGGTGCTGTCTGTTTCTGCTATGTCCCTGTGGGGCAGCACATGAGCAATGGCTTTGCCACTGGCCCTGATAATCTAGGAGATAAATCATCTTTAGTCACTCTCTAACAGCCTGACAGACAGACAGCCCTAAGTACCTGGGAGGGTGGCAAAGGGACACTTTAAAATCTCCAGTGATGAGGGGGTATCACCGTGAAGAAAACAGTTAGCTGCCCCGAGCTCCCTCATATTTCCCAGAGTTTCTGGCTGCCATTTTGGCTCCGTCTCAAGGCGCTATTCCGGCTCTATCTCATGTCACCGTCCTGGCTGCCATTCAATTCTCACGTTGGCTCCGGTTCAGCCTCCATTCTGGCTCAGTTTCAAGCTCCACAGTGGCTGTTTTTCAGGGGGCTTCATTGTGGCTCTGTTTCAGCAAAGCCACCCCTCCACCACCTCCCTCCCCATTTTCAGTTTCAGCACCCCAGGTAGCTGGCCTCCTGCCCGGCCTGCAGATCAGTGGGAGATCCAGGCTCAGGCCTTTTGTTTGGGGTGGCATTTTGCCTTTGTTTTCCCATCTCGCCTGTAATCTAAACACCCAAAACATCTCATGCTTGACAAATCGGCCCTGAGACGGGGGAGCAGCGGAAGACAAACGGCTGGAAGCGGTTCAACCCCAGGCAGGACTGATGGTGTCCGACTGGGCCTGACCTCCCAAAGGTTAAAGACACGTTCACTTACAAAGCAATCAATTACCCAGGCTGTGTGGGCGCTTTTAACCAACCTCCCCTCCTGCCTTCCACACAGCCGGCATTATTGATGAGGGTCCCAGCATACTGCACACTCCAACCTGGAGTGTGTATTACATTTCACAATTGAAATAAATCTCAGATTCCTGGTGTTACAGTAGTGCCTACCTGAACGTCTCTGCTGCTTTATGTAGTCTTGCTGCCCCCCCTCTCCCACCCCCCTCCCGCATCCTCCTCCTTCCTTCCTCCCTGCCTCTCTCCCTCCTCTCTGCAGGTTGTTGTAGCAGGTTTATTCTGGTAGTTGGGCTCCGTGGGCCTCGGCAGGCCCCTCAGCTGTTCCGCTGGGTTTGTAATTACCATTTCATTAAGAATGACAGTTTCGGGGGTTGAAGCACCATTTCATCCGGGTCTCGCGGGGAAGACGCTTGCCAAATTTACAGTGTGAGTGGCAATTATCTCTCTTCGTGTCTGCAATTCACCATTTTGTACTTAGTGGCTTGACAACGGCTAGGAACATTTTGCTGGAGTAATAATAGGTCTGGGATATTTACACTGTAGCCCACTCAAGCTTAGCTCTGTGAACAGACTGCTATGAGCTATCAGAAGAGATAGAAGCAAGCAAGAGGAAATACTACAGAGACAAGCACTACACCAGTGTGTACACAGAGTAGGTGTGGCAATAAAACGTGCTTTTTAGAACGCTGAAGGAAAACTGCTCAGTGTGGAGCGGTGCAGTTTGACTTTGGAGGCTCACTCTGTTTCACATATGTGGTCTTTCACAGTCCAAATAAGAGCTCATTTAGTATATTGTTTTGGGTTCAGTCATTAAATGTTTTTTACGGCATCTGTAATGTTTCTCTTTTGGCCACTTGACAAAAATGACTCATAACCTCAGTGGAGCTACTTGGTGAAATTATAAAAGTTAAAATGTGTGTTTTTCTCTTCCAATGCGGGGCACATAGGAAAATGCAACACTTTCATTATATTCCCAAATGCAATATATAACTTACCAACGCGGCTAGTCAGAAGTTTATCACCTGTTATTGTGAAGATGTTTTAAAGTATGTTTTTAAAGTTTGACCTAACCCCCAATCCAACCCCAGTTAATGGGCTAGGATAACTGGTGGTACTAAATTACCCATAGATGTGAATGAGTGCGAATGGCTGTCTGTCTTTCTGTGTTAGCCCTGCAACGAACTGGTGACCTTTCACCGTATGGCAGCTGGGATCGACTTCAGCACTCCTACGACCCTAAACTGGATAAGAGGAAGAGAATGGGTGGATGGATTTTCAAAGTTTGTTTTCAAACTGGATTTTCAAAGTGCATTATCTTATACGTGAACATGGCATTCTCATCCCTATTTTTCCTTCTTTTCCCATAAGGGAACTCTTTAGAATTTGATTGCAGCGTTAGACACGAGGGACCAAATCTGCAGTCTCAATCTTCCAAATTTTTCCCCAAAGTGCTCCAAGAAATGGCTGTAAAGAATAACAGATACAACTGAACATTATTAATGCCAAACAAAGGTCATTCACAGCCTTTAAGGGGATGAAGTGAGTTACTGACTGCAGCTCAGATCACTGACTCCCATGCCTTTGCAATGTGCTTGCTTTGCGCACATTGACACATAAGACAAGAGCAGTAAGATTGTACAAAATGTGCATTCATAGTTCTGTTATATCTAGCAACACTCGTAGGTGAAGTGAAAAAGCAGCAATCACAGAAATTCATATTGTTTAACAACATGAATAAACTCTCATCCTGAAAGATTCTTATAATGCTGCACTTTGCTGTTCAGGTAAATGTGACAGAAACAGTTGTTTAACCCACATAAAACAGGAGCTAAAAGTTGAATTCATACTGAAACGGTGCTGCTTAAACTATACGACCAAAATGTGACTGAGAATACATCTGATCACAGACTTCTCAAGAAAGAGATGAAATGAAGGCCAGTTTGGACATGAAAAATGATTGTGGAAACCAATAACTACTTAACTTTGTTTCATTAGACAGACATAAAAAAAAGAAATATTTATGCTTCTGAATATCTATGCAAATATCTGTGTTCAGCAAACAAGAGACAGGAAGTGTGTGTCTCTGTGTTTACTCCGCTCTCTCTTAAGAACAAAAAAAATGGCAGCCATCAGCCTCGCTGAGTTATAGTGACATGACTCACACAATGTCTACTGCGAGTGACGGCTGCAGCTCTTTTAATTGCATGTCTGCGCTGAATGATGGGATACTTAATTCCTACACATTACACACAATTGCTTTTTCGCAGTGGCAGAGGCCCGGGGAGGCAGCCGAGGCTTTCCGTGGCCATATGGAGAGGGAGGCAGAGCCCAGGCTGAGTGATCGGGAGCTTTCCGCCTTGTCTCTGTACCAGAATGGCTGCTATACTGTACTCAAGCTGTAGGACAGGCACATGAAGACACACAAACACGCACACACACCTCAAACTGAGCACGCACAGAAGCGAGATGCGGTATCGGCTAAGGCTTAGTCTTAAAATGCTAGCAGATACATAAGCTCTCTCTCTCACTTGCAGTAATGTGAGCACAATCTGCACGGTCTCACACATACTGTACGCGCTCTCAGTTACATACACACTATAATCTCACACGCAGAGGACATGCAAGCACACACAGGGAAACTCACATGTATTTTCTCAGATACAAACACTCACGCGTGCATGTAGGTGCACACGTGCACACACACACACACACACACAGTCCTCTGTGTGAAGTGTGTTGACAGTCCTGTCAGCTCACGGTAGCACCATCAGGCACCCTGCTGTCCTGTGAATGGGTCAATTCTCCTTCTTCTTCATCTCTCTTATCGCTCTGTCACATCACTTGTTTTCTGTTGAATCTGTGGTAAGAATAGAGCTCGAGCGCTACAGTAGCTGGATAATGCAGTATCGCTCTGACCCGAACTTTACAGACACAGGAATCTCAGTGTCTTAGTGTAACCAAACATACTGTACCCACATGTACGTGTGAATTTAATGGGGGGGGGGGGGGGGGGGGGGGGGGGGGGGCAGGTATAATGGCTGAAATGTGCATGTCTTTGTGGATCTATCTACGGCTTTTGTATTGACTGGAGGAGCTGCATTAATTTTGTAGACATCTGTTGCCTCTTTTTGTATACGATTCAAGTAGCGTTTTGTGTTTTTTAGGATCCTGATATAGAGGGTCAATCACTGGATAAAGCACTGCTATTAGAAGAGTACAGGAATCAAAAGTAAATGGTAAAACTTGCCAGACAGGTAACCAGTAACTGTTAATTAAAAATATATGGAACATATTTCTTGAGTACTATGAAGTTCCATGGGCAATCACAATCATTAAAATGATACTTTCCCTGTAAAACTCTGATAATTACATAAAGCAGACCGAATCTCAGCATTATCTATGTGGCAGAAATAATGCAAACCCAATGCTCTCCTCAGGTGCAGTGGTTGACAGCTCTTAGAGAAGCTAGCATTACTGTTCAATGATGTGTCCCTGGAAATACCTCGGCCTCCACAGATCCTAACACACCTCAGTGCATACACAATTAGGGAAGAGAGAGACATGTAGTATATAGTGAGGAAGACAGAGAGCCTGCTAATGCATTTAGTAGCCAGGCCTCGTTTAAGAAAAGCCCTTAATGACTTTAATTGATCTTTATTAGCTTCAATTAGAAAGGGACACTGGGGAGGAAACAAGGTTGTGATTCCTGCAGACGGCTCAGTGGAGGTGAGCAGGATCACAGCAACAGTGGGAGACAGTTTCTGAGAACTATGCTGGAAATAAATTTACAGCTGATGTAAAAGCAAAAGGCATAATAGTGGGATTATGTTTTGATGACCTATCGAGCTGAAACCTTGTCATACTGTATGGCATAGGGAGTGACATTAGCATGTTACACTGTGCTGCTAGGTGTAAATTATATTCTCTAACACCTTAAGCAGCTGCCTGAGAATTAATTTCAGAACATACTATAACTTGAACTTCATTTATCACAGGGAATATATTACTAGAGTGAGACTATGTATTCAAACCAATGGGGGAGAAAGAATGTGAGGAGGTGAAGGCGAATTATTGTACATGCAAACGTTTTAGGTGCTTCATCCATCACATAGTAACATCTGAGGAACAAGACGAAGCTGTCCACAGTGCCCTGACCTTTAAAAGACACAGTGAGTCTGGGCTACAACAAGAGACAGAAGAACTGTAGCAACTTCTTCCTGACGCTTGGCTTCGAGTGATCACAAACCAACGAAATAACAGAAACATGTTTTTTAAAAGCACCCGACTGAAGCTGTCACACAGTTCTCAAGCAAGGTGTCAACACAGAAAACAATCAGCAAAGTGAAGTTCCAGTTCAAAACCGGCATGCTATCTTTGGATTAGCTGGTTTGACAAAATTTAAAATGGTTTTCAAGATGGCGGCTATCAAATTTCTCTGTTAACCAAGCTTTCTGCCTCAGGCTCTGGGCCAATTCACAGAAAGAAAAGGAACATTTCATGCGTCATTTAACTTCTGCACAAAATGGATCAATTGAGCACCGCCTACTCCAATCAGGGACATTATCAGAGGACTGAGCGACAGATATACAAAGAGCCTAAAAAATATAACACTAAAATGCAACACAAGTAATGCTCCAGAAAATTATTCTGCAGATTTGATTATTAGAATCACACAAAGCAGTAAAAAAGGCCTAAATATACCTGTTAATACATTTACCATTTACCAAACATGACAGCTGCACATTAGAGCTCTGAAACTTTAAATTGCATGCACTTGAAAATGAAAGGTCACTCATTGTGTTCAGTTCTGTCACTCTACACTACAGCCTAATAAAGTAGACGTGGGCTTTAGTTTATTGCTACGTATTGATGTGCCATCCTGGAGGAGTTCGACTAACTGTGCAATCTCTGCAGGGTCCATGTACCAGTAGTGACCCTGGCCCTAGCCAAATGCAAAACTAGTGAAAAAACAGTCAGATAAGGTAAGAGTGGCCTCAACATGTAAAACTATTCCTGTTTTGGGGGTTTTCTCATTGTTGCCCATCTAGTGCACCTGTTGTTAAATTCATTAACACCAAAACAACAAACTGGTTTTAAACCCACTGTGGTACATGCCTGACCAGATCAATGTCCCACAAGTTTAACTGATGTGATGCTGTACTCTAATTAAAAGGTGTTCCTGCAATCTTTCGGAGGACTGTGTAAAACATATGCCTGGATAAATTTCTGCATTTTAAAATCTGATTGTGTAAGTACGGAAGAGAACAAAAGTCTTAACACTGGTCTAGTAGTTTTTACTTTCTTTCATAAACACTTTAAAAACTAACTTCCAAGAGCAAATTACACATTTCTCATGATTTTCTTATATCACATTTGGAAAGTAAATCTACTTTTTGTTAGTTTAGGGAAAATTACCATTTTTGCTTTTAATTTAACAGAGCTGCATTTTGCTTCCCATATGTGACAGCTGACTAGAGTCTGGCAGCCCTATAAGGTTCACTGAGCCAGTAACAAAGGGCTTTGGTAATTATGTCAGAGCTCCAGCTCCCTTGCATCAAAGTCATAGACAGTTATATAAGATGCACAAAGCTAGCATAATGTCACCCACAGGTTTATCAAGTCTGATTCTAAACTCTCGAGAAGAGGTTTTGCGCTGTTGCCATCTTGGCGTTTTGCAAATGTAGGTAGCTTGAGGTAACTTGGAAACAGCAAGCTCACTGGCTAACAAATCGTGACTGAGCATACCCAGATAATGCTGCTTTCTGAATGACCAGAATTTACTAAACCGAACTAATTTTTTTGTCAGGTAATTGTTTACACAAGACTTTTATAGGAAGACTTTTTGTAACCGCAGGTCCTTGCCCCCCTTTGGGGGCCATTACAATGAATGCAGCCAGACACGTCAATAGTGGCTTTGCTTTCCAGACCAAGCTATGTCCATCTTAAATACTGTCTATGGTCAAAGCGTGTGCTAATGTTTACAACTACGAGACAAGAATAACTCCTCCTGGTCATAAAAACAGAGTAGGAGGGGGAAAGGACAGCACGTGGCTTCTGGGAAAACAGTTATGTAAATACACTCATCGTCTTTCGTCTCCAATATTTGTGTCAAGACCAGAAGTCTTAATGTGTTAGCTTGCAATGCTAGTCGAGCTAGTCTGTCTGTCTAGCTGGAAACAACATCTGTTGGTCTGTCTGCGTGGAATTAAATCCCTACTTTGAATACACATAATATTCTCCCATTCTTGAGCCTGATTCTAATGGAGTCGACTGGATCACATTCAGGTTTGGATCACAAAATTAATGGATTTTGATGCAATGAATATAGATTAAATGCAGCTTTTACAAAACAAAAATGACCTTCTGAAAGCTTAACTTCTCTAATAACTTCATACATTTCAATTACATTTCTAATTGCTATGGCATTTACATGCTTTGGTACAGCATCTAAACTCTCCTTCATAACTGTTGCATTTCTCTTACACCCTAAAACAATGTTAAACAATATTAACTCTAATATACAAATAAAAAGACGGATAAAGCAAAGACAATATGCTCAGAACTGAAGTGAAAATCTCCATCCCATTCACCGAGTCCTTCCTCCAGCCCACCATCCATGACTTCCTCTTCCCAGTGCCGTGTTTGTGTTTCTAGAGGGAGCTGGCTGACCCCTGACCCCAGGCTAATGAGAGCGATAACGAGGATTAAAAGGGGGTGACTGGAAGGTGTCTGAGAGTGGGGTTTAAACAATTACACTGGGCTGCCAACATGCCTTTCTTCATGACTCAGGAAATTACAGTCTCCCTCTCTTTCTCCCCCACACACTCTTTCAGTCGGCACACAAAAGATAGGGCTTATGGAAAATAATAAATTATCTCGGGGCCACGTTAACTTGGATGTAAATCGCTGGGCAATTATGTTTTAATAGCCCTTTAAGAGAATGAGTAATTGGGTTGACACTACTGGGGTTGATCAGGCTCACCCATCTCTCTTTCCCTTTGTGGCCGGTGGAAGAGAGCTGTGGGTCTGCGAGGCGGTCAGCCGGCAGCACGACTGCAGCTAAGGTGGTTAGCCTCTGAAAAACTGTAACAGCGATATCAGAGAATCTGGATAACTATTTTCATTCTATTAAAATGAAACCTTTTCTTGCTCCAAAAAGACATGCATTGTCGATATCTTTGTTAAACATTCTTCTTTATTCTCAGCATATTTCCTTTTTTGCTAAGATGTTCTCACTCTTCGTTTGCCAGAGATGATTTTATACATAAGACTTTCTCCTGATTAAGTTTTTGTTTTTGTAAAAGGTGCTTTGTCGCTAAGAAGACCCTGTGGCTATCTGTGTCTACCAATGGAGGTGGTGTTCATATACTACATACTTGAAAAGAAGATGTTGCAAAGCAGTTCAAAAGCTATATCTGTACGGTCAGTAAAAATTACATCACTCTACTAAATATAGCTTTTAAAATGACCGGTTGTATTTATAATAGGAGGATATGAAAATATTATAATCTTAATTAAATGAGCAAGGTATCTGTAACAAAAACAAAAAAAACCTCTGTGCATGGAGTGGGAGGAGAGCCAGATGCTGAAAAAGTCTATTTATCACTACCATGAAATCTGGCAACCCACTGGCTATGTTTGATGACAATGGGCAAAACTCTGGCTGTTGTAGCCGGTGTATATCAGGACCAAGACTTGCTGGAATTTTTTTTTTCTACAAATACACATTTTGAAAATGTTAATTAAAAGCAAAACTGTCACCAGAGAAAAGACGGTGGCTTCAAAATTTTATTGTGACAAACAAACTAGCGAGCTAACTGTTAACTAACTCTGTTCAACTTTGTAAATACTCCTTTTCATGGATGTCTGGATGTTATACTTTATTGTAACATTTTGGAGAAAACTGAACGTTTCATTTAAGATGAAAGAATTTGGAGTGTTTTAAACTGTCAGTCATGCCACAGTGTTTGAGAAGAAGAAGAAGGGTTTGGAATGGCTAATGACGTGAGCGTGTTTAGATTACGAGTGGACTACTAACAGAAACAGAATTCTTCTTGTACCAAAAGTCTCGTCCCTTACCTACAGATTCTGTATGTTTCTATGAGGACATCTATTAATAGTCAAATTATGTCATCAGACCTTGTAATTTAGCGATCATAAAGGAGAAACGAAAACTCTGGAACCTCAGCCATAATTCCATTTTCTATTAAAAAAAATTGAGTTGCTCAGAATGCACATTCAAACCAACCAAACCACTGTATTTATAGCACAACAGTGGATACTGTCACTGTTTTTAAGGGTGACAAAGTAACATCTTAGTTCACTTAAATCATCAAGAAACAGAATTTAAATAAAATGTTAAATTATATTTGATAACAAATATGTTGCAGGTTTTTATGTCAATCTATATATGTCTGAGTATATTTCTGATTAGAAGCTTAATCGCCATTCTCATCCCTACTATCAGACACACACACACACACACACACACATGCACACACACGCACACAGAGCTCAGCAGGCTCCTGACCAGCACCCTTCAACCTCTGAACTCGGGTCCAGATTGTGACCTCTGGATTATCACCGTGTGTCTTGATTTGGCCAGCCCCGGGGGAGTGGCGGTGTAGGTAGAGGAGGCAAAATCGATGGAGAGAGGGAAGAGATCACAACAGGCCAAACCTGGTGAGCTGAGAACCACCAAATGAGACTGGAACAACATGAACAGCAGGGGTGAGGAGGAGGGAAGGAAAGAGGATAGAAAAAAATGGAAAAAAAATTGTGATAGGATCTGATGCTAGGCTGAGTTTGACATGGAAGAAGGAAATAATCAAAATCCCCGGCAGGTTGTCGGACCTTACCGCAATGAACAAGCAAATGGTGGGATAAACCTGTATTTATCTTCTTATACTTTCATCTCGGGAAGAAGACAAACGGGGTAGGAAATCGATCAGATGAGCATCTGTTAGGCTTGGCAACAGTCGCAAGTCTGCAGAAATGGATTTTAAAGCCCATTTTTCAATTTCGTCTTCATTACTGTGAGCGTCGTGCAGGCGCTTAAAGGACACTTCCACAGTAAAAGAAGAAAAAAGATCTGCGTGTGCATTGTGCAGGCTACTACACCTCAGTTCTTTGCCCTGTTTCCTTTCATAGATCCACAAGACGCAGTGAGTGCTCGACATGGACAATTTCTGTCATGTTTTCCCACAGAGGTAATGGAACAAGACTAACAAGTGTTTTTCTTTGATAAAACTTCCTGTTATTTAAAAATTAAAATGCTATCTATGTAAGTGTTATTTACACAAACACAGCAGAGGTAAAAAAAAGAAATTGCAACTTAATTGTGAGCGTGTGTTTGGTCTATCACGTGGTGGGGATGAGGCATGTTACATGTGTATGATGCAGCACAGCTCAAGTTGTCTTTTAAGCTTGCAGGCTTCACCCCATTTGTGTTACAATACTGCGATCACCTTTGAAATCTGCACTCAAAATGATTTAACACCACAGCAGTTACAAGTTTTCACTGGCTCTCTTCTTGTCAGTGTGCTTACAAGAATTTACACAAAACCTGTGGTTGTCCATTTGTTTACTGAATTCTACCAGGATATTTTAGACAGTGGGGACTTTATGACTTGATATGTTAATCAAAAATATCTACAGACATCATTTCTAGAAGCCAGGGATGGCATTTGGTATCATCATCATTTATAAACAGAAAACAACTGTTACTGCTTTTTGTCGATGTGGACAGTATAAAAGATTTTACCGTATAAAAATTCATCATAGCGATAGCTTTTAAAGGTCCTTCGTGTGCTCACAAGGCCTTCTACTTAGTATGCTTCCTGCACCTGCGTGTCTTTATATCTGAAACTGTGTCATTGTGCCTGTGTGTATCCTTTTCCTCTACCTCCCATCCTCCCGCTGTTGCTCGCCGAGGTTCTTTTATTCCCTCCTGAGCAGCTCTGTCACCCATGTCGCCGGGGGACAAGGAGAATGTCGCGTTTTTTCCCCTGGATCAAAAATTTACGAGCAATTAAAAGGCGGCCGACGCCCAGCATCCATCAACCCCTGCGTGCAGCCAGGTTGGGTGAGGGGGACTTGCAGTAAACCACAGGCTATATACTTTTATATCTGTTTTCCCTCCGAAGAGGGAAGGTTATGACAAAATTATGTTTTACTGTTCCTGGATCCGACCACGATGTAGAAATCTTTCATGAAACAGGCTCGTTGGAGGTCAGAGCCTTTAGAAGGGAGGACAGACAGAGAAATATGTATGTGTATGCATGTAAAAGTGTGCGTACTGTTCATGTCGGGTGATTTTCAAAACCACGGCAGAAGCCTTAAAAACAAAAAGAATAGCTCTTCCAGTTGCTGAGGGAAGAGTGACCTAATTACTCTGTTGTTTATTACTGCAGAGCTCTGATTTATGTCCCCGGGCTGATGGAATTTCAACACTGAGTCTTCCTCGTCAATAACGACACATTCTTTCTGTATTTGATTACGCAAACACACACAGCCCTGCACAATGATCCATTGCGACACACCTAATACACAAAAAGGCACGCGAGGTCTCATACATCAACGCAGTCACTCTTTCACTTTTTCTGGCTCCTCGCGACAGGCCCAGACTCATTTGCATCCTTAATTGTGTTGTAATGTACTTTTAATTTGAAAATGGAGGCAATTAATTATTTTGATATGGAACAAAATGCCGCAAATGTAAACATTCTAATAGTTCTCCATGAACAGAGTATCATTTTTCAAAAGAGGGATTGAATCTTATCTCATTTTTTAATGCCACAGTTTTTTCCCTCGTTTTTTTTAAAGACACCATTTCACCACTCATGCATTCTCCTTGATATTCACTTTGGGTTTTTTTGCAACCGGGGCAGCGTTTCTTTGATCTATTCCACCACTGTTATTTTCTATCTCAATCTCCCACAGGATAATTACTGTAGTTTCACCTATGCTATCAGAAGAGATTAAATGAAATTAAGCCCGTCTGGACGCTCTGCTTGTTCTCCGTACGTCATCCCTCTGCTGCAGACTCTCCTCCTTCTATTTCTAGGTTAGAGAGGCTTCGAGTGGAGATGTGAAACGCAGATTTGTTGCTGTGTTTTTTTTCTTCCCTTCGCAGACCATGTGATCAATAGGTGTCAATGTTCAAAGACTACAGAGCAACGCCAGAGGAGAGGAAAGGAAAGGAGAGAAGAGGGAGATCCATTTGTAGAGTTCCTAGAAAAAAAACCTGACAAATTCACTCCCTCAGTCTGATAAACTCAGCACGGAGAGAGACAGGATGGATGCGTGTTATTCCTTTTTCGTCTTTTCACCCATTTCCATCACCTTTCTTTCCCTCTCCCCTCTCAGACTCATACACACAGTTTTTTTTGTCCTTTTATATCTCTATTCCCCCCAACACCCCCCCCACTCTCGCTTCTGATTCTCCTGAGGGTGCTGGGAGCCGGCTGACATCACAGCCGGCCCGGCAACAACCTATAAATTATGAGTGACAAGTCTTTGGACCAATAAAAGCACCACCATATTTCATGCACAGTAAATCTGATTGCAGATTGCTGTGGCGTGTGGCGGCTGACATGTTTATTGTCGTCATGGCAGTGGGAGCAGAGGGTGGAGAGGCGGAGGGTGGTGGGTCGCTCCCCAACATCAGAGTTGTTTTTTTGTTGCTTTTTACAAAAGCTCCCAGTCTATATGGAGGTCAAACAGATGGGAACTCTAGGATGCGTGCGACCCATTCCACCCACCCAACGCCCCACCAAATCCCCCAACACACACACATCAATGCCAACTCACCCAACATCTATAAGGAAGCTATTTTTCCTGCAGCTTTAACAAAGCCATGCAGTCGATGCTTTCTCTGCAGCCATCTGTCCCCAATCCGCACATGCTCCCAACAAAACTTTTAAAGAGGTTACATCCAGCAACTCTGATTTTCCTCAATTAAAGCGAAAGCTAACTTTTTGAAAGAAGAAATAATGTTCTGCTCTGTTGTTTGCGTTTTGTGTCCATCCTGCGAACACCGTCTCGCTCTGACGGATCAGTAATCCTCTGCTGTACAGCCTCTAACTATTGATGCTGTTTGATTAATGTTTGCTAAAAACTGCACTTCAAAGCTGTTATTTGAATCTTCACAAGAAACTCGAGTTTGCGACAGATTGGCGCTGACAGCACGACAAAGTCAGTCATTATTTAGAGGACTAACATGCTGATTTCGGTAACAAAATGAAACTTTTGGACAATAAGAAAAATATTTCTTGATTTTAGAGGAACAGGCATCAGCTGAAAGACACGGATCTGCATGAATACTGTGCAGTTTCAGTTTCTCTTTCCCCTCAACCCTAAACTTGCCGTGGCAGATGGCTGCCCCTACCTGAGCCTGGTTCTGCTGACTTCCAGTTAAAAGTGAGTTTTTCCTTCCCGCTGTCGCTAAGTACTCATTTTTTGCCAGGACAACATTTTGGGACTAAATTATAAGGAAGCGATGTGTAAAAAAATGTAATTTCTATTAGTAGATTACAGTTATTTATCTATTACTTAGTTATTTTGTTGTAGTGTGAATGGCCATGGAGGAAAACTTAAGAAAACAGTTTTCCCAAATCTATGCCCTTTTCACATGTTCCAAAGCCTTCCACTCAGTGACACTTCTGCTAAAGGGAGCTGTGTAACTGTTGGGATTGGGTCTTACCTTATAATACCTTAAGGTAAGGTCTTACCTTACCTTTATCTTAATATCAAGTGCCTTTGGGCTACTGTTTTTTGAGTTGGTGCCATATAACTAACAGTGAATTGAATTTCTACAACATAGCATTGTTGCTTACTCCTAAAGTGGCCCTATACTTTTTTCTTATGTCTGTCCTATGCATGTCTAGGGGCTGGTCATTGTAAATATGATCAAAGCTTTAAATAATTGGGCCAGCAGATTCGAATGTAGTCCCTGTGAACCATAAGCTCTGGCTTCAGATTGCTCTAAACACTCAGTTTCAGACAGTTTTTTCTACACTCTATGGTGTCAGTGACAGCAGATACCCTTAATTTGGTCTCCTTATACATACAACTGCTCTTCAGACCTGCTATTTATGAAGGTGAGCCAATGAGACAAAGCTTGTTTCAGACAGTGGATGAACTAAACGAAACAAGGACGAGTACAAAGATTATACATAAGAATAAATAAGGATTATTTACACTAAGAATCATGCAAGTTCCACTAGTTGAGTCCAAAAAGATTTAAAGTTGAAATTAGTATAACAGATCTACTTTATGTCTGTCCAAAGCCTACTTTTAGAAACATAATTCTGTACAGTTGGACTATTTTATGGTAATAATATTATTAATAACGAAAACACACTCTGCTCTTTATCATTTTCTTCTTGATTTTATTTAAGCCATCTTCTTCTCAGGACCTCAAGTACTAATGAAAGCATCTCTTGTCTAACCTCATACAGCGACGCGCTTCAGGACTGTCTTTAATTTTCTTAAACCTGGATCCTCTTGTTACAGATATCACATTTAATCTTTAATGTATTGCAACAACCTTATTGATGGTAAGTGACCCTGTGCTTGTGGCACTGCCTGGTCCACCCGTCCTGACGCATGTAATAAACCATTCTTTATAATTAGTGTGGCCGCTGCAGTATGATCAGGGCATTACAAGTCCTCTGCCATAGCCCCTAAATGGGCAGATTTCAACAGATGCCCGCTGGTGTGATCGGCATCATTATATTTTAATTAATCCATTCTTCTCACAGCAACACAGTAATTACAATCTATTTTATGACATGGCATGCTGCGAAAGAGGGGATGGAAGAGAGAAATAAGAAAGGAGTGAGCGAGAATAACAGCGAGCAAAAAGGGAAAAGGAGAGGAGAGGAATGTTGAGGAAAAAAAACTACAAAGAGAGGCGAGGAGTGTAAGTTACACCAAAGATGAAGAGAAGCAAGTTTAAGGTGAGTGAGACGGTGAGGAGGGAAAAGCATCACTAACACTATGACTGATTACCGGTATGTCATCGCCTGGCAGACACTGTGAAAGCATTGTAAAACCGTTTATGGGATGTCTAGAAGAGCATGGGTTTCTCTCTCGCTCGCTCGCTCTGGTTCTACACTGAGAGAGAGAGAGAGAAGCTCCAGTCCCTCCAGCCTGTGTCTGTAAATCACTGCAGGTACGGACACTCAGACACGCTGTGGGTGTGATAATAACATTAGAGGATTACAATGACACTCCTCCCCGGACAAGATCACCTGTCTCAACTGTCATAAAACAGACTGCTGCTTTTTGTGGTTGAAGCACTTTATATATGAGGAGAGTGTGGAGGTGTGAGCACAGACAAAAGTGGTGTGTATGTGTGTGTGCGCGCATGTGGAAACAGCATCAGTGGATAGGTAGTAGAAGTCTGGTTGTTATGTTAACACCTGAGTACTAAGGTTAAACAGATAAAATGTTAATATGTGTTAATGTGTTTGGAGATTTTCTCTTACTTATATTTTTTTATCAAGCCAGAGGCTATATGTGGTTATTGCTCCCAGTCCACAGTGAAGGCTTCAGCCTGCCTTGTTTGCAGTGTCACACATCAGGTCACTGCTAGAGGTTAACTCTCAGATATAAACTGTACATAAAAGATGGACACTGCTCCCGGGCATTGCAAGTGAAGCCAACAGGGGACTGCATAGGGGTGACTACTTTGGTTCAGAATAGGTTGAGATGTTTTTACACCAGTGGTGTTTAATCGGTTTAAATCAGGTTTGTTTTCCCCCTTTGGTGTGGATCTTTTGCCCAGCTTGACAAGCTGGACATGATGCTGCTACTCAACCTTCTTGTCAGTGTTTCCAAGAGGTCACTTGTGCTGTTGCAGTACAAAAAAAAAAAATCCCCAGTGGTTGGTTAAGTATATTCCCCAAAGAGCACAAACATAAAAGACATGCTAGTAAAACTATTGACAAGACTATCAATACTCAATGAATCAAAAGGAGCTTAAAAGAAGATCTGTAATCACTCACCTGACTGCTTTCCCAGATGTTCAGCTGTTAGACTGTTCTTTGCATCACCTCCACATTCCCACACTATCAAACTCAATGCTGACATCATTACACTAGTCCAATCATCTTCTTGCCCACCTTCATTGAGCCAATGAGCCTCCACTCTATGTGCTTTAAATCTCAGCGCTCTTCCAACATTCTCCCTTTCAGAATATCACCTGTGCAACCCACCTCCTCCTCATTTCTGCCTTACTCGAGTATCTCAAAGCTCCATCCAAGCCGCCACCACCACCAACATCTAGCTTTCAGGGGAGTCATTTCCTAAACCCTATCACCATTGGGGTTCTGTTCTGCCACGATGGGTCATCGGAGCCTAACCACTTAATAGATTAATTCATTTCTCTAATATAGCTCAATAGATTCAGTGGCCAACATAAGTATCTATAACGCCCCAGACTAAATAGAGACTGACAAATTTGCAGGATGTGCCCTTCTAAATATAGCAGTTTCAAAGTTTTAGTGATGTTTTCAATGGTTAAGAAAAAATTATAGTTCATAGGTATAATTAATGGAATCCTACTTTTTATAAATCTGCCCATAAAACTTCCTTTATGCTCTAAATATTTTATCTTGCTGTATTATATTTTACGCCTACAAGATGCCATGAAGCATACAGCACAGGTGTAACGTAATTGAAAGATTATCTTTATTATCGGCACAAGCAACATATATCCTACAAAGCAGCAGCTGATGGTTCATCTGCATTTTTTATCTGTTATTTACAATTGAGGCAAAAAGTCACCAGTAATAACTGTAATTAATTAAAATTATTCAATCCCAGGCAGTAGGAGATAATGATTTTGAACTACTTTGCTTTTCAGCAGTAAAAACAAGTATTTAGAAATGAAGGAATACTGCTGAATTTCTGAATTCACAAATATGCAGAAAAAGGTCAGAAAGTTTCAAATATGACTGTTACACAACAGCAGCACAAACTTTTAAGTCGAAATTGTGACGTTTTTAGTACCTTTGACAGCAGCTACAACTTCTCATTATACAACGTTGCCCGCAGTAATTTGATATCAACTTTTAGTAACTGAAACTACGTCACTAATCGTTCACACTACAAATTCCAAAATACTGATACTGCCAGTGCTACCCCTCAGTCTCCTAGTAGATGTACGAATGGTATAAATTTGGAGAGCCCAGATGACATCTCTTTGGAGTTATCATGTTCAGAAGATTTTCAGAAAACTTGACCTCTAACCTTGAGGTCAAGGTCATTTTTAGGAGATGCACTTATGGTATCAAATTGAAAACCTCCCTGAGGTTTCTTCCTGTTAAAAGGCAGATTTTCCTTCCTGCTTTCACCAAGTGCTTATTCAAAGGGGCCCTTCTGATTGTTTGGGGTTTCTCTGTATTACTGTAGGGTTTTCATCTTACAATGTAAAGTGCCTTGAGGCAACTGTTACTGGGATTTGGTGCTATATAAACAGAACTGAATTGATTTGAAATGAATTTAATGAAATTATTTGGCCAGATGACTTTTCACATTTTAGTTAAATAAAATATTTGTTACATAGGCAAATATTGGAGAGTGAGAATATTTACAGATAAAGCGACTGTACAATTCATCTGCCACAGGAGATGCACAAAACTATTTAAATCATTCAGTGGATATATGATGTCATCTGTTTTTCCTATTGGATATTTATTTGAAGTTCGGTAATTATGGGCTATTGCCAGAAATATTTATAGTGATGCTGGCAAGCAGAATGTAATTAGTTAATCATTGAATACAAATTATTGTTGATGCTAAATTCGAGATATTGTGTTCACGAGAATGGGACAAACAACCTGAAAACAGTGAGAGAGCTGAGTGAGTCATTGTTGGCAGCTGATGTCAACAGTTATAATAACCCTTTTTTAAAAATAAAAAACATAAAAAGGAGGTATAAGGCAATGAGGTGCAAGTGAGGTCAGAGGAGGTGAGGGAGGCGTTGTCTCCTGTTGCTGTTGCAGCAGATGAGTCATCTACAAGCTGAGGTTCATGAACAAGAGAGCACTTGTGCTAGCCAATCGAGCTCAGAGGTTCTGAAGTGGTTTTGTATTATATAAACATCATGAAGGGAAACCATTTCCATATGATTATACAGAAGAAAAAGACAACATTTGCCTTTTGTCTATCTACATATAAAATAAACTGACTAAGAAACATTTTATAATCTAATCAGGAGGCGAAGAGAAGAGGAGGAGACAGCAGAGCAGATAAGGAGTGTCACAGAGAGATGAGACACCAAAAAGAGCTCCTGGAGAGGTGAAGAAGAGGAGGGTATCAGATAGATAACACACAGAGTTAACGCAGTTTGTCACAGTTCATTTTCGTCACAGCTCAAACAGGGCCGTTGTCGCACAAGAGAAACAGAAGCTCGGGAGATCCGGATTGGTCGATTTTATTTTGAAGTATTGGCAACGTACAGTCAAGCCTATGACTGCTTTATTTACATCACGGCTATAATTCTTCTGTTCTCCTCTTACTGTTGGAAATAAACATGACAATGAAGATGAAAGGGAAGTTAGACTGCACTTGTTTTGTTTTTTACACTTTATGCTAGGGAACCATCTTAGGAACCTTTACTACATTCATTGTACTCATATATACGCTCAAAAATTTATTGGGTGAAAATCTAAAAAATTTCAGGGCTGGGCAGAGCCATCCCCACCCACCACCAAATATTTCAAGGTCCTTACGACGCCCATGGGGGTTATATTTTTGCAATTTTTCTTGGACTGGAGAAATGATTTTATAAAGTCTGTGCTGTCTGCACAACCTTAGTTTACAAGTAAGCTAAGTAGGCGAGATGCTGGCAGACTGCTGGGACTAATCCCAGTGGTAACGCCACATGTTTGTGTTGCATGCATGTTTTACGGTACCTATGGTGAACATGGTATCCTGCTGCATTGATGTTCCAGCCAGGCTCTTTAGGGTCGGGGATCTTTGCTGTCTTGGCGATCAGATGCTGAACATCCCTCCACGTCAGCTCAGGACTAGGGCAAGAGACATAAAACAGAATATCATCAAACGCATCTTTCCTTTCGGCCTGTGTTCTACACCGACTGAAACCACAGAGGAAACACTTCAACTCTGCGTGATACTCTGAAAAGAGACCTGCAGGGAGCTCAGCGCTCCAGTCTTGTGCAGAAAAAAGCTGGAGGACGGTTTTATGGGGTGTACAACACACTTTATCAGGCCCACATGTAAAGCTTGCACTGTATTAATGCAAAGGTTTATTGATACATAAACTGCCGCGATGAGACGCTGCCATACCTTTAATAGCAGGTCCTCTAGACATAAAAGCACCTACTTAAAGTCAAGCTTACATTTTTAATAATGGTGTCACTAAAAACTGTGAATCCAACAAAGAATATATGAGACTTTAACAAAAGAGCCAAGAGAGTCGAATGTAGAAAAAATCTTCTTTTTAATCCCGGGCAGGGGAATTCTAATGGAGCGGACTCAAGTGTCATGTCAAGCAATATACTAATGGAATCCAATTAAGACCTTTAAACTGTGCAGAGAGCTGGAGGATATTAGCTCAGTTTTCTATAACAAAAGACCAAAGGGTCGTCAATGAGGGCTTTTTCAGGATATAAAAAGCATAAAGGAAATTGGGTTTTTCTGCTTTATCCACTCATTATTGTTCCCTAAGAAAATGACTT
The DNA here is from genome assembly GCF_057382185.1 of Mchenga conophoros. Classification (NCBI taxonomy): domain Eukaryota; kingdom Metazoa; phylum Chordata; class Actinopteri; order Cichliformes; family Cichlidae; genus Mchenga; species Mchenga conophoros. Next base: position 9,902,897 of record NC_140536.1, on the reverse strand, counting down.
GAATGGAGCATAAGAAAACCGCTTGGCTACCCATTCTGAACACCTTTTCTTTTTTTTCCCTGTTCCTGAGGAGAAACGCTTCTGCTGTGTGCCTCAACATCTGTACACAGGCACTCATTTCTCCAGTACAGAAGGATAGAAGGAAGGTAATTAAAGGTATACTACACAGCTAATTTCTCCCATCATTAATGATAAAACTGCAACACATCATGCATGCATCCGGCTCCGCGCTAAGGTGTAACGTCTCAGTCAACGGCGAAATCTGCACTAAGACGTGGAGATTTAAAAAAAAAAAAAAAGGCCTTTGGAAAGTAAAAGGGGGAAGAAACCCACAAGTAGCCTCTTCATTATTGTGCGGCTGGGTGTTAGACATCTTGGGAAATATCAGGCGCAGATGTAAACAGATGTATTCCATTCACGTATTTGAAAAAAATAAAGCAGAACAAAAGCGGGGAGAGAAGCTTTCATTAGCAGCATAAAACAAAACCCTGGCAAGCAGCACGAACAAGCAGCTAAAACAACATGATAGGAATAATACCAGTAACACTAATAATAGACGGATAGAATGAAACAAAACACAACGCACAAACAATTATTTTAAGCTTTGATTTCAAAGGGATTGGACTGTGCACGTGTGTGCGTGGGGTGGTGTGTAAGCTTTGTACTTTTGAACTGTTGCTGCTCACCGCGTGCATGCGTGTGTGTCTGTGCGCGAGTGTGCGGTCTGTATTATATATTAGCGGCAGCAGCGTGATTCCGATGTGTGCACTCCCCCACCTCTATCATCAGCACCACCACCACCACCATCACCCCTCTGGTGGAATCAGAGAAAGCCCCGCGGCCCCGGCTGGTTTGCATAAAGCAAACAAAATTAAATTTGCTTTGCTAAATCAAAGCATGTATGGTATTCCAAGCTGCTCTCTCTGGGACAAATTACTTCAAACGGCCTCCTTTGTATCATAACAGAATAAAAAAAAGAAAAAATCAGCCCAATCAGCGGCTCTCCAAAACTCTCGACTCGGGAATTAATTATTGAACCGAGGGCTTTTCTCTCTCCTAGCAGTCAGCGACACAGATCTATTTATTTTGGAAAAGTCGTTTTGCTCTTAAAAACACACTGTTGGCTGAGAGCGCAGTGCTGCTATCTCCCTCTCTTTCTCTCCCGCTCTCTCTCTCTTTCGCAGTGTTTTCACTCCTCTTTGCAGCACAGCCCCTGAAGGGACGTGTGAATAGGTTTAGGCCACGAAATTAATATGAAAACCCCACGACCAGCATCCGCCATAGTGCTGGTTAAACAGAACTATTGCTTATGCTGTAATGGACTTAAGATGAACTGAGCTGTTAACTTGTGAGGTTTATTTCAGACAGAGGTGGCTGGGTTTTTTTCGCTGCAGGAGCTCTTTGTAGGAATGCTAGATGTGCGTTTCTTTCTTTCCACTGCTTTTAGTTTAGTTGCCACAAGTTCAAAGCACTATTAAAGTAGAACAATACAAGTTAATTATGGTTTCTAAACTAAGTTTTGCCAACATCTCTAGTAAATCCACTAATTATTTATGACATCCTAGATGTATTTATATTTTTGACCACCTATTGTATGGTGGAACAGTGGAGTAGTGGGTAGCACTGTTGCCTAGCAAAAGGTCCTGGGTTCAAATCCACCATCCACAGCCTTTATGTGTAGAGTTTGCATTTTTTCCCAGAGTCTGTGTAGATTCTTCCTGGGTACTCTGGCTTAATCCCACAGTCCACAGTTAGTGGTGTTAGGTTCAACTGGTGATTCTAAACGGGCCATAGGTGTGAATGTGATTATTGGTGCCTCTCTGTGTTGGCAACCTGTCTAAGTTGTCCCCTATCACCCTATAGCAGCTCCAGCCTCCTCGTGACACTGAACTGAATAAGTGGGAGAAAAGGGATGGATGGATGCAGCCAGTCTCACACGTAGAGTTTAACCAAAAACATTTGTGGGAAAACATTGTCTAAAGTTGAAATGCATCAAGTAGCAGCAACATGGTAAAGTCTAAGGGGGATTCTTTTTGAAGCTGTTACTATTTTGTATTTTTAGTGCGCTTAGAAAAGCATTTAACTGCAGACTGACTGCTACTGCAGTGAGTAAATGTCATATCTGGTTTGATGCCATTTAACAGCACTATTACCAATGTACATTTTGGCGCATCCCCACCAGAAATGCGATCAGCTATTATCTACAAATGTCATATACGAAATCAAAAAAGCACAGATAAAACCGTTACTCGTGCTAGCTTGCAAAACAGGCTGCAGTAGATGTTTATAGTGAAGGACTAGGTGGTGAAATACAATAGCTGTCAAGGTAGCAGCAATATGCTGTTTCATCTCTGGACTCATCACATACTGTTCCTGCCTAGAAACCTTTCTGGTCATACTTTAATGCAACAGGTACCATGATAGCATCCCATTCTTTTTGATGTACCTTTATCATTATTTCCAGCATGCACGGCACTGTTTACCATTTTACCATACAGAAAGCAGGTGATTACATGAAAATCAGCCAGAAGACGGGCGTCCTGTCTGGGACATGATTATAAACTGAAATTTTACTTTTGTTTATAACTTGAATTTTCAGTCACTATTTGGGGAGTGAAGATACCACATTTCATTATTAAGTTTAAAAAACAAAGCTCTCTTTCACAGCATTAACTGCTTATTATAAGAAAACATCTCCAATCTGCAAGTTTTGTTGTCACAGTTAAATGTTCCACATCAGTAAAAACACCAGCAGGGCACTTTTTCCTTGGAGCCTCATGGTGTCCATTTCAGATATAGAGGGACTCCTATTGAACTCTGTCTGACTATAGAGTTTATATTACACTTCGGAAACACCAGCTGTGTTAGAACATGATGCTGACCCTGACCAAGCAACAGAGTGTCCTGATTTGGGACTGAGAACTGATTGACTGTTGTTTGCTAGGCAGATACCAAAGCTCTCCAGTTAACATACTTTCCTAAAGATTGTATTTGTAACTTTAACTCCGTCACAATGACTGCATGCACACAACACCAGCACTTACCTGATTCTACTGAAATGAACTAATCCCAACTTTTTTTTTCTTTTTAAATGCCGCTCTGACTTTAAGCCTTTAAGCTGAAATGTTTCGAAAAGAATGCTGGGATTACTTCTGCTGCACATAGGACAAACATATGACAACTCGTACACAACAAACTAAGAAAATACGTGTTTCCTGTCATGGATTATCTTACTCTGTCGAAGCTGTTTTCACTAGTGTGAAATTATAATTGCTGACAGCGTCGTCTTCTGTGAGCTAAACTGCGACATTCGGAATAGAGGAGCCGAGTGATCGCTGGTCTGCTGGGGCAGAGTTCGGCTGTATACGAGCAGCCCCTCAAACCCTAACAGCCGTCATCTCCTCGCCAAGGCTCACAAAGCAGCACAGCAGCCATCACAGTGAGCACACAACTGTTTACAAATCCCCAGTTAATAGGATCAGGCCTCATTGACTGGGCCGCTTCGATGTGTCTGATGTAATCTATTAGCTGTATGATAGTCAGTGTCTCAGTCCAATCGATAAACCTGGGCCTCCATATTGCTCCACTGTGGACTGTTACTCCTCTTTAGTGCTGCTTAGAATGCAGGCTTAGTGGCTATAAAAAGTGTGTGCTTGTGCGTGTGTCTGTGTGTATGCTTACCTACTTATTCTTGTATTTTAGATACAATACGCACTTGTATGAAATTTTGAGTTTTTTAGTATTTTTGCTGTAAAACACAGCTGATGTGAAACAGTTAAAAATGTTAATTGTGCCGCATTTCAAAGCATTAAGGGAAGAAACGAGACACATTTGTGTGTTTTGTGTAATAACATTGACACTAAACATGTATAACAAACATGCATCTACACACAGGTGTAATACTCTACCATACAACAGTCCATATGTGTGTCTGAATGTGGCTTTACTGTACGTGGAGTGTCTGGGAGTGCATGTTCATGCGTGTGCGCGCTGTGTTTTTGTGCGCAAGTGTGTCTGTAGCTGGTATAACTGGGTTTCCAATTAAGTTGAACCACAGGCTGGATCAATGCTAGTCCTCTGTGTGCAGGAATGAGAAGCCCTGGGCCCTCCGAGCATGCCCACGAATAATTTATCACTCACACTGGGCCCAGGCAGAGAGGAGGAGGAGGAGGAGAAGGACTGGCATGAGGAGAAGGAGACAGGGAGCGTGAGGACAAAGTGTCCAGCCCGGAGAGAGAACGGCAAATATGGGCAATCGAGGAGACAGAAAGATGGAGGGGTGAAGAAAGCAAGAGAGAGCAAGACCCAGAGGAAAACAATGTCAGCTCTCGATCATTTAGAAGCATTACTCTCCACTATTTTTTTTTCTTCCAGTAAACAAGCATTGAAAATGAAATACTGTAGGGAGCACAAGCTATGTAATTCTTTTAACCATACTTTCAAATGCTGTAAGCTGGAAAGAGAGAAGAAAAGATAAATAGAGCCATTATTTTACTGTCAGTTTTCCAAAAATCTGTCACTTTCATGTTCCCACAATATAAAGGAAAGTCTTGTTGATTTGACTATATATTTTTTTTGCATGATCAATCAATAATATTTTTACAACTCCCATCTGGGTTATGATTTACACAATTTTACAAATTTAGCTTAACACATTGTAACTTGTAATGATGTTTTTTATACTCCTCACCCTTATCATAAACATGAATGTCATGGTAAATTTGGGCCTTTATTACTTTTCTAACTGTTCTTTTTTCAAAGATAGAATTACTGTACAGTACAAATCTTTATGGATTTAAAAATTAATAACTGGGTTGGAAAATCATTTGGGATCTTCTTGAATCCAAGCAGGGTCAAATTTATGCATACATAGTCAAATATATCCAAACACACAAGGAGAATTATAGATGGAGTGGTCTTATGGAGCCATTTCTAAACAACGGCTAATTCCAATATCAAACAAGTAGAAATTATTCTGATTTGTTACCACTTTTCCCCAAAGAGGATCTAGAAGAAGACCTAAACTGTCACCCTTTGATGAGAGGAAATGAATTAGGATGTTAAGGAATGACTTTGGAACCACCGACGCTCAAGCCTGCCATGAACTGGAAGCTGTTGGAGCAGCTTTGCATCCCGTGTGTGAGTTTTGCATCGCCATAGACTGAGAAGATACCAACCACGAAAGAAGCCCCTGGTCCAACACCGACATCTTCAAGCTGAAGTGAAATTTGCAGCTCCCTACACGGACAAGCCAAAAGCCTTCTGGAGAAAATTATATGATCAGCTGAGACAAAGATTGAGCAGTTTGACCACAGGGACAAGACAAGTTTGGGGGAGTAAACGTGAGGCTTTCGAACCTGAGACCACTGTACCAACTATCAACCATGGTGGTGGTAGCATCATGCTCAGGCGCTAGTTTGCTTTCAGTACACAGGACAAAATGTGTGGAATAATAAAGGAGGAGGACTACGTCTGAAGTCCTCAACTTCACCTCAAATCAACAGCTAGACCAGGGATGTCGAATTCAAGGCATCGAGGGCCGGTGTCCAAATTTGGCCCGCAGCCTAATTACATTTGGCCCGCGAAGCCATACCAAATTATTATTAGAGCTGGCCTACTGGTATTATACAGCCAATATATATATTGTTTAGTATTAAGCTTTGCTTGTTCTATATTCAGTTTTTCAGCAAAATGTGTTTGAGTCCATAAGAAGAGATTTTTTTTCAATAAATATTAACGTTAGCCCGCGACCTTGTTCCAGTTTTGAATTTTGGCCCACTGTGTATTTGAGTTTGACACCCCTGTTTTAGATGAAACCCTGGGTCAACACACCTGAATCAAATGATTAGTTCAGGCCTCTGGAAAATTTCAAGACATGTTGAGGAGGTAATTTAGCCATATAAATCAGCTATGATGTATCAAGGACTAGAGATGGACCGATCCGATATTACGTATCGGTATCGGTCCGATACTGACCTAAATTACTGGATCGGATATCGGAGAAAAATAAAAAATGTAATCCGATCCATTAAATATCACGAAAGCACCTCACAAAACTTGCAACACACCGTAACTCACCTCAGAACGTTAGCACGTCGGAGCAGTATGCATCACGTGATAGAGCGGCTGTGGCATGCGGGACCTGTCGGTGGTCTGGATAGCATGTGGAGCTTCGCTAGCAACCCGGCATTTCATCTCCGACAAAGTTATCCCCGAGAGAAGTAAAGCAAGTGTGTAAGTCCATCTCTGAATGTTTGTAAAGGATTCCTGCGTTAAGCTTAACAAGCGACTGCCTCTCCTGCTGCTACTTCAATCATGAAACTGCTTAATGATCAGCTGATCGGCTTTTCTGTCGCGAGTCCGTGTCTCTAGTTTGTTTTTGGCCCACTTTGCACCAGAAAGAGGAAACCAGCGGCTGAACAACAGCAGCACATTTAAGCTTGATCAGCTGTTGTTAGAATTTATTTATTATTACTTTCTACTCGAGGATCTTTTTCTACGTAGCTGACGGCTGGTAACTGTGCAGGGGCGGATCTAGCAAAGTTTAGCCAGGGGGGCCGATAGGGCATTAACAGGGAAAAGGGGGCACAAAGACATACTTTTCTTTCTTATTCTCATTTAAAATGTCTAGCTTTTAATAAATAATTATCCGAATCTTACACCCAAAGTTTTAATTTGATGTAAAATGAATAGAAGTCAATTACTGTATATAGTGACTATTAAGTCTAATATATATACCCTAGTAAGCTATAGTACTTTTTCCTTTGGGAAGGTACCATCTGTGCAGTCTGCAATTTTGTTGAAGAAAGATGTTGAATCTATTTAATATTTCTTGAAAAATAATTGATTTCTGTGCATTTTTTTTCACACTGCATCAAATTAAGGTTGATTACGTTGATTAAGCATCATGAGGTGGAGTGTGAGGGGTGGTTCCCTATTTTTTATTTATTTTTGTTGTTGCTGGGAGTTGGAACCCTATTAGTTAGGTTGCTTAATATTTACGCTAAGTACTCTTTAAAATACCAGAATAGGGAGGATGGTGTAGGTTTAAGTTTATTAGATTGATCAGTATTGCTGAACTATGAAATTTTTTTTTTTTTGCATATAGGTATAACAGAATAGCTTTAGTGTAGTTGTTGTTTTAAACTTGAGTATGAACTTATACAAAATGCAGCAAGATATTTTTAAAAAAACAGTTTTGTTGATTAAAAAACACTATATCGGATTCATATCGGTATCGGCAGATATCCAAATTTATGATATCGGTATCGGTATCGGACATAAAAAAGTGGTATCGTGCCATCTCTATCAAGGACACATCTAAAACCTGCAGGACACCCGCCCTAGAGGCCTGGAGTTCGACATCTGTGAGCTAGACGGTTAAAACTTAAACACAATAAAGTGTTCCAAAAGGACAATGATCGCTGGCAGACATCAAACCTGGTTTTAGGATGGATAAAGCAGGCCAACCTTGAACTTCTGGCCTTCTCAAAACCCAACTTCAACCCTATTGAAAGTTTGTGGAGCATGCATGCGTGGACCACGACAGGAAATCAACCAATTTAAATGAACTACACCAATCACTACTGAATGTCTTATACTAAAATGGCTTCTTTCTCTCCAATTAAATTGGCTTGTAAGTTTTTGTGTGATCCTGCTGACAAACAGTCAGTCAAAGAAATGGCAATTATCACAATCTCCACCTCTGTTTATGCCTTGGTGGAAGAATTATAGTTGAGACACATTCAAATTTTGGCCTCATTTTGACCTCTGATGAAAACTAATGGGTTCACAAATGTGTGCATCAAATCTGTCAGTATATTTAGGTAGTAATTCATCTATCCTAAACCACAAAAGTCAATCTGAAAAATGGTGCTCAGTGTAAGACATTACATGGCTATCCACTCATTGGTGGTTGGGCTATTTCTCAATATAAACCTCAAATTGAAAACATGGCGAGTAGCCAAACATTAACCATTATCACCTCCATCTCTAAAGTAATAGGTTCCACTCCATCATGCATCCTAGACGTATTTGCAGCTGAAAGAGACTGAAGCATTTGCATGCACCCTGATGCTCGCTTTACAGAAGCTCTGCATGTGCGATTTTCCTGTTCTTTTCTTTTTATGTTAGCAGTAACTGAAGGAGAAATCACTAACAGTGGAGCTTGTTAGCCAGCAGGGTGTAATGTGCTGGTACAAGACGAGCAGCAGTTTAAACCTCACTGTCTCATCCCAGGCGGCACATCTTCTGCTTGGACACTTCGCATTAAGATCTGCAGAGCTACATCACAGCTCTAGTTGAAAAGCAGAGAAACTAACACACATGCAGATATAGATTTGCAGAGAAGCACAGAGCTGCCCACATAAACAAGCAAATGCACATAACAGGAGCAAAGTGCACACACACACACACACACACACACACACACACACACACACACACACACACACACACACACACACACACAAACACTGCTGAACAGTTACACACATATATATACACTGTCTCCACCCTGTGGAGTGTCAGAGTCCAATATTACCCCTGCCACTGTCTTTAGCTCATCTCTATTAATCTCACAGTAGCGAGGCGTGGACTGGCAAGAAGCTCCACGTCGCTCTGTAATCTTCTCTTAATGTGCTGCACTCTAAGCCTAAGTGAACCCATTTGGAGTGACTGTGAGCAGACTGAGATTCCTCCCATGTTATCTGAACAAGTGTTACTAATGGGTTTATCAATTAGGCAAAGTCCAATAACTGCATGCCCGCAATCTCCTTTAAACACACTCCACTAATGTCGCCCTGAGTTCTGTGGTTAATGGGTACATGTGTACACGTGTGTGCTTGTATGATTGCAAGAACCATGACCAGTGCGTATGTATGTCTGCATTTGTGTGATTTATACTTCTCTGTGTGTGCGCGCGAGTGTTTACGCCGCATAAACAGATGAGCGGCTAATATGCTTAACATGCATATTTGGATCTTTGCATAACAAGTTGGGGAATTATACTGTTCAATGTGTGTTTGCACATAAATAAAATCCTTTTACGTATAAAATTGTATCAAAGATATCTCTGTCTCTGTATTCATTGCTTCCTTTTCTAGTGTATAGTCAATATGTATATGCTCCCAGCTTTGAATATTGTATGTGCGATGTATGCATGCATATTTTCTAATGACCAACTCTTTAAATTGTGGGAAAATATATGAAGTATGTTGTTGTTGTTTTAAAGGTGTTAATAGTTAATTTTGTTTTCTCATTTCACAGTAATGTAACTTGATTAAAGTTAGTACACTGGTCATTATTTTTAGTCATGTAGAGGTGGCAATGTTGGTCTCTCAGTTAGTTACTCAGTTGGCTGGTTCAGACTGAAATATGAAAGGAACTATTTGGAAAAAAAGCTGGGTGTTTTTTATATAGTCATCAGCCAGCTTTTTCCTTTAGTCACACCATGACGACATTTTTGTGTCTGAGCAAACAGTATTCAAAGCGATACATAAAGCGTGGTACTCACATTCATGTTCCACTCAGACTGAACAGACTAGAGCACTGCATGATCGCAAAAAGCATGGCAGCCCAGAAAACAGATTAAATCCTCTCTGTTGCAAAACCTGTCAGTGATGTATGAATGAAATAAAGCTAAGAATGAATGTGACTCGCATGTTAAACAGCCAGGCTATCTAAGGTATCGTCTATAAGGCCAATGAGTTTTATAAGGATGTTAATCCCACACGTATCTTACAATATGTATAATAGCAGTATCGTCACATGTAGGTCATTAAAAAAATCCCCTCTTGCTGTGTATGTATTTGTAAGAGGGCATAGATGACACTAACCTTCGCTGGTAGGCATTAATATCGGCGATATCATTGCTGACGATTTGTGTATGTGTGTGTGTGTGTCTGTCTGTCTGTGCATGTGGCACACTGGTTAAGTAAAGACCAATTAGAGTGAGTGGATTCACTATTTTTATGTGCACCAATAAGAATACAGGCTGATTACCCCTTAACCCCCCAGAGAGAAGGTTTTATGTAATATTTGTCTTTTCAATTCAAAGGATACAGACAGAAAGAGAGAATACTGGAAAAGGGAAGATAATAAAGTATTCTAGAAAATGATGAACATGATTTTCATGTCCAAAGTGAAACTGTTATATTGCAGCTGATTAGACACATAATAATCATTTATTTGTGGTCTTTACCATAAGAACAATGATTTTCTTCTGTCTAAGCAACATTTATAAAAAGCCAGCTTTTCAGAAATATTATTATCCAAAGAAAATACACTAATAAAACAGCTGATCGAATGCCGTTATATTCCAGACGGATTCTATTATCAAAATTCAACATATGGCATGAATTTGCCATAAAGCACCTAGAGCTGCAATGCATTGATGGCTAAACTGCCCAAAGAGACAAAAGTGCTTAAGAGATTTTATAAGTTCTTACTTGAGCAAAGGGAGCTAAATGATAAAATTGATCTGATCTGATCTCAGAACAGGTATGACTCGGGTTAAAGAGGAGGCAATCCATCTTTCTAGACAGCCAAAATAGTCAACTTGAAATGGATGGACAGAAAGGTGGACAACTGCATGTCCAAACTAGGAGGTGGAATCACAGCAAAGCCCAATGTCCATCTCCTCGTGAGCAAATGGATAGACAGATTGATAAATGGACTGAGAGAAACAGAGATAAAGTGACAGACACGGTGATAAAGTGAACAAACACAGACAGAAAGACTGACAAACAGGATGAGTGAAGAATTGATTTGGTCTCATGGTTCACTGGACAGCTGTCAAAATGGATGGAGGGAGACGGATGGCAAAACAGGCAGACAGGCCAACATAGACACTGACACCTTGACACAGGAACAAGTTGAAGGCTATTCTGAAAGCACAGAAAGCAATCCATAGAAGCTTCTTTATATCAGTACTTAAGAGAGTGCATGACCGCAATGCCAGCAGAAAATCTTCTGTATTGCCAGTCTTGGTTTTTTTGACAGTCATGATCTCTTTTTTGAAAAAAAAAGATCACGACTCCAGGAAAACAATTAATCAATCATGAGGAGTGCAGTTTCAAGACAATTATAGGTGGAGATAACAGAGTGATTGACAGAGGCATAGAATCATTATTAGGCAGCAGTAATGGGTAGATTTTGTATCAATAACCCATTCAATATGTTCACAATGAGCCAATCTGCAAAAAAAGGTTTAAACTGATGGTATGTGTGTTAATAGTGGAGGTGACAGTTGAATCAAGGATTTGCCTCATATTATAAAGACTGACTGCAACTTGACACAAGCAGCTCTGTGCATTGTAATAAATACTTTGCTAACTTATACATATAGTGGTGTTAGCCAGCTTATGTTAGAGCCTCCTTCATACTCTATGAACTATGCATGTCTGTACCAGATTTCATAGGAATCTCTTCAGCACTAGTTGCGATATTTCAGAAGCACAGTGGTGTACCAACAGGCTAAACACTTTTAATCAACAGTCACGTGGCCAGCATCGCTCGGATGCCGAGACGCATAGTTTGTAGAGCTTGCCGTCTTTCTGCATAGTCGATCGTTGCAGACCTCCAAACTTCACGTGTCCTTTAGATTAGCTCAAGAACAGGTTCGTAGACAGGTTCATTGAAGGTGTTGCCATAGCTGAGCAGCTGCATCCAAGCCTAACATCACCGAGCACGATGCAAAGCATCAGATGCAGTGTGTAAAGGACGCCGCCACTGGACTCTAGGGCAGTGGAGATGTGGGCTCTGAAGTGAGGATTCACACTTTTCTGGGTTTGGTGTTTGCCAGGAAAACATTACTTGTGTGACCGCATTGTATCAAGTCCAGAGTTTGGTGGAGGGGGGATTATGGTGTGGGGTTGTTTTTCAGGAGCTTGGTTAAACCCCTTAGTGGAATGAATTCCTAATGCTTTGGCATATCAAGACAATTTTGATATTTCTTGCTCACAACTTTGTTTGGGGATGGCCCCTTATGACTGCGCACCAGTGTACAAAGCAAGGTCCATAAAGACAAGGAGGAGCAAATGTAGTGTGGAAGAACTGACTGGATTGCACAGAGTCCTGACATCAAAATGCCTTTGGGCATTCTCATGAAACATCAGTGTTTGACCTCACAAATGTGCTTCTGGGAAAGTGGTCAAAATTCCCATAAACACACTCCGAAACCTTGCGGAAAGCCTTCCCAGAGAGTTGAAGTAGTTAAAAAGGGTTGGTCAACATCCTATGGATGAAGAATGGGATGTGATGGCAATACAGTGTAAATACACATTACATACAAATTGTCTGCATATACTAAGGCACAGGAAGTTGTGGATGCTATACATTAGACAGGTTGTATCTGATTAATGAAGATAAAATAAAAATACTCTTGAATGTGCAAAAGTGAGCATAGTAGAATACATGGATTTGTGCGTCTGAGGGGAGAAAGAGTGAGACACAGAAAGAGCAAATGTGAGAAAGAGAGCAAGAAAGATATACAGAGAGAGTGAGAGAGAGGACCCAGTTCCATAAAGACGTGAGCAGAATGCAGTTGGTCTGAGCAAGAGAGGTGATATATAGTTTAGTCAGTAGCAGCGGGTCACGACAAAGCCTTTAACAGTAATGTCCTGGGAGTCGTCTCGCCCAGGGGACCCGCGCTCCATTTTACAGCCAAGCGACTGAGACTGAGAACGCTGCAACATGACAGCTGGAGCAGTAAAGCCGGCCTCTAGTACCATCTATAACATGAAGGAGGCGTAGACGCACCCGATACCACCACAAAACACCAGGCTCGAGGCCACACCGACAGCTGGCGAGTTAGGAGGGATGAAGAATAAGGGGGCTTGGGAAATTGTACGAAGTGGCAGGCAAGACAAAGGAGTGAGAAGAAGAAAAAAGAGTGAGGAGATAAATTTGCAGATTCAGACAAAGGCAAAAAACAAATGCGTAGGAGAAAATAATGATCTACATCAAAGGAGGGACCAAAATAACAAATAGAGGAAAAGGAAGAGAGTAAGGGGGGAAAAAGGTAGGAAAGGATCAGAGGTGTAGAATTTTAATGTAGAAAAACAAAACAGAACACTGTTTATATCTGTTTATGTGTTCCTTTTAGTCGTAAAATCATCCACTAAATGACTCTGTGAATTGTTAAAATCATTAATATAAAGTAAATAAATAACCCCAGCTTTGTTTTGAACGTTTAAACAGTGCAAACAGGCATTGTGAGACAAACTGTATCATATTTTATACAAAACTGATTCTATTATAATAGAAATAATGACTAACAAAATAAATGAAAAGAAGAAAAAAAACTGCTTGTTTGACATAAAGCTAAAAGTTTCACCTAACTGCACCAAACTTTAGCAATAATGATCCTATGTAGGGCTGGGCCATATCATACCATTCACAGTAATACCGGTATAATGTTGGGCAACGATAAGAAAATGAAATATCGCGACAGAATATGGGTAAAACGCGCATGCGCAATGCCTTTGTTTTCATACACAGATGGCGGAAAAAGCATGGCGGAGAATGAGAAGGGCGAAAGTGGATCGTTGAATGAAACGGATGAACCAGAATTGGTTTGTAAAACTGCTGCAACTTCAGTGGTGTGGAACTGGTTTAGTTTTCGTCCGTCAGATACACAACAAAGCACTATTTTTGGTAGAGCATGCTAGCGGGCTGTCGTTATTACCGTGTTGTTTGGAAAATACGGCACACTTAAAATCAATCCTTTGATTTTTCTAATAATCGACAGTGCCTTATGTATGGATTCTGGTTGTGTTTACTGACCTCGAAACGATTTCATGTGGAACACGGCGCTCGAAAATCTGTCAAATGTTTTAGTACGGCTTTGCAAAGCTACGAAGCCGCAAACGCTTGATGGATTGTCGGAGCATTACGGCTACCATAGTCAGGAGCCTCGCGGAGTGATACGTACTGTGCTTCAACATAATATTACCGTATTGTGTGTGTATAACCTCTTTTTAAGTTTTGTGGATATCATACATGGTTATGCTGAGGATATGTCGGCCAATCTCCACTGAAAATGCCTTTTGGTTAAACTGTCAGCAAGGAATTTGCACTGTTAAATTTTTATGTAACTTCAATGCACATAAAAAACAGCTGCTTGTTGAAGTGAAAATAGATTGATGTTTTTTTTTTGGGGGGGGGGGGGGTTGCACTAATAAAGTTGTGGAGTTGTAAAGTATTTTGTGTAGTGTCAATTATATCGTCAGTTATATCATTATCGCAAATTTTCAAATGTATATCAGGTCATATCGCCCTGCTCTAATCCTGTGTTTTTATTTTAGAATATTATGCATAAGGTCTTGAGACCATCTGGCCGTCACACCAACAACAATTTTTACTCCATTACTCAGCAGTTGTGAGATGGACCAGCCTATTTTCAAACATAAATACCGTAAAGTTTCACAATGTGTGTTCACAATGTTTGTGACGCACAAATACAGATAGAGACTGTCTATGCTATAGCAAGTGTCAAGACAACAATATTGGCTTTGTGAGATTTCCAAATGGTAAAGCAGTGCGTCTGCCACATACTAACATCAGCCAGCTAGCATATCTGCAAGGGCAATGTTTACACAAGCAAAAAATCCTAGTGTTAGCATGTTAGCATTTGCTAATTGGCAGTGAACTTTAAAAGAGGTTGTTAGCAATGCCTTTACCGATACTGAACAAATGCAGATGTTGGGTAAATGGATCACAACGTCATCAGGACATTCTGACTGGGCCTGGGCCTCTGTAAATCAGCATTCAGTTAAAATTTAAAGAGGCCTAGTCAGAGAAAATGTCCTCAAACAAAGGTCCGAAATATCATGCATTTCCATGCGCATGATAATTTAGTGTAATATATTTGAAAGTAGTCTAACAGTTTAATGTCTGTTTCCAGGGTTTTAACTGGTTTTAAAGTAAAATAAATAAAGTAGGATTCAACAATACGTCAATGTGTGCTGCTATTAATAAAATATTAAAGTAATAATAAAATGTTCTTTCCCTATTTTGAGTAAAATAATGTTTACAAGCAAAAATAAATAACATAGTTTTTGAACAATTAGTTTCTAGACAAAACTCTTCTTGCTCCCTATCTGTTTTCCTGACTTACTTCATCTGACTTCTGCATCTCAGAGTTTTCTGTTTTCACACATGCTCTGAATAAATGATTTCATTGGCTGAGTAGCATCATGTGGGATAAGTTAGAATGTACACGATTGGTCGGTGTAAATAACTTAACCCTTGCACAGATTAAAATAACCATACCGTAAATAATTATAAAAAATTTTCAAAATGTAGTAATATGTCTAGATCCGTAAATAAGAGCATCTGGGTCTGGACCGTGGTCTGCCTGTTGCTAACCTGAGCTATTGATGAACAAATCAGCAGTGAACATGTGACCTGCAGGGGGTGCTAAATGAAAGATCTGATGATCGCAGGTGTTATTAGGATTCACTATATAGGCAGCACAAAATTAATCCTACATAAATGAACACGATGTGAAATTCAATTTTATATCATTATTTGATTGTAGAATAAGTAGGAAGAAAAAAAACTCACTTTACTTCTAAGGCAAGAGCCAGAATCGCTGCAGCAATCGGAGCAGCACTGGATGTTCCTGGAAAGTGTGTGACACATCCATCACCAATGTTGGTCACAGTCACCTGGAGGAATCACAAAGGAACTAATTTTACATGATATATTATATTACATGTACCAGTATATATGCTGCAAAGGGGAGGTGCACGTGAGCTGTTTGCAGCTAATTAAGCCATTACTGGTTCCACACTATAGCAGCTACTGTGTCAACAGCGGTTCTTCTGTCATTAGAACACGTCAACACAATTTAACAGTAACAAAACAACTGCATTCTGGTCTAACCACCTTCTAATGTGAGGTGGTAAAGGGCAGACCTCCCTGCAGACGAGGGTGATATCACACTGATAAAATTGGCCTTTCTGTTTCTGTAGCTGGCGCTGGATTTGTTCCTGGCTTTTCAGTGTTACCTCCGCCATCAACACCTCTGCTTCTTCCTCTCTCTTTCTCAGCCACTACAGCCACGCTTTACCTCCAATTAACACTCGTTGGCTCCTGCGTGTCTGCATGTGTGTGCCCAGCAGTCACCTAGGTCATTTGGCAAGTCTCTATAAATACCACACCAGTGGCTGCTCTTTAACAGGCTTCTTACAGCTCACAGGAGCCAAAGATCAGGGCTGCTGGCACTGATGTGCACACATACACATACTGTATATACATTCATTAATGATAAATACTGTTGTTAGATGTGTTGGGAGGTACACACACACTAACCAAAGGTAATGAGCTTCCCACACTGGTCCCTGTCAGTGTGACGGCCATCACTCCAGGGCAGGGCTCTCCAAAGAAGGTGGGCTTCCCAGTTTGAGTGACGGCGCCGATGGCAATGTTGTAGATGGAGTTAACATATCCATCTGCACCGCAGTGGTCATGCTGCATTCCACCATTACCTGCCGCCCACACATAGATGCTGCCCTTCCCACCTCGGCCCTGAGAAAACAAACAGTGGGATGTCAAAGAGAATGAAAAAAAGAAAGATCTCACATACTAACAAAAAACTGTATTTATATCTAAAACAAACGTTGTCAACAAATGTTTTATTGGAAAAGCTGTTATTGTTTTATGTGTACAACATATGTAAGTCTTTCATAAAATATCTTTTAAGCTGTTTGCTTTGTAGCTATTTTGATGGGTTTTGTCATTTGCATCCCAACAAACTTTCCTTTAAATTCTAGCACTGAAAGCTAAAGCACAATGCAAGCTTTACAATAACATACTGTTACTCCAGCTATGTGGTAGTAGTACTGTTTTTATTTTTCCTATCATAATGTAACATGGACAGTTTGTTCCTGTAATATGTATTATCATTTTATATGTATAAAAACCCATGTACCCTGAATTCAGACTAGTCTTTCTTGCACTTTTTTATATACATGGTAAAGGGAATACTGCATTCACAACACACTCTGATGATGAAACTAGCCAGATGTGATAAATTGCTACAACAATCTACAAAAGTCATAGGAGTCCATTGCTGGCTTATGCTAGCTTGGCTTTTTGTGAAAAGTTGTTCTCAAAAAATGCAAAAAAAATTTCAGTCTTGATGTTTTCCAACAAGAAAAGGCTAAAACCAAGATTCTTACAGTTCTCAAGAGAATGCAGCAGGAGGGAAAATGTCATGGTTTGATCCAGAATATGAAGCTGTATCCCGATCGCATACGTACATATTTCAAGATGTCAACTGGGAACGTTTGAGCTCTTGTTCCCAGAGTTGGGACAACATCTGAGGAGTCAGAGAAATCATTCCAGAGAGCCATGACCCAGACCAGTGTCTAGCTGTGTGTCTAAGTTAAAACAATATTATTTTACCATTTTTATATTCTGTACTGGTGCAAAGTTTGAGCTATGAGTGCACTTTTTCCGGCTGAAAAAATGAATGCCGCAGATTCATTCAGCAAACTCACGTAGTCAAAATATTCTCACAAAACTTTACGTGTCTGGTGTTTAAAGGCCTTAGCAGAACCCAGTGTAATGAAAATACCATCACATTATAATGAGATTATGTGCTGCTTACTGCCCAACTGTCCATGGTCCAACCCACATGGTCCCTTGAGTTGCTACATTTTATGTCTTCTTTTTGGTGTTGTCGCATCCTGTGCTAAATTTAGGTCTTTTTAATGCAACATTTTTAATGCCTCATGAGGCGACTAAAATTTTCCTCAAATACTATTTTTTCCTCAAAGGCATCAGCACATGAACCTTCACAAAGGACAGTGTAAGGAGCAGCTCTCACAGGGCATCACTAAGACCAAAACAACTCAAAGCTGAAGCAGTGAAGAATAAATTAAGAAATATATTTTCTGTGGTGTCCACTTGATCTTGAAAGCCAGTACACCACTGAAACTCAGGCTCATTAACTTGTGAAAAAAATGCTGAAACTGAGGGACAGCTAGTAATTTAGTTCTTTTTTTAGAAAGAGCTTGTGGAAAAGGGGAAACATTTGAAACAAAAGGCCTCATCCAGATTCAAACCAGGAAGTTACCATTATCATCCTTAACCCTTAGTTTGCTAAAAGAGCACACTTTTACTGCAATATTGTCTTCAGAGGATGATAATCCTTTTTAAGAACCCAAAACATTGAGGAACCAGGATTAAAGTTACTCACATATGCTTGAAAATCAGTAAGCAAACCGTGTTTTGAACATTTTATCATAGAACTGTGTTTCCAGAGTCAAGAGTGAAGTTGTGCTTAAATTCTGTTCTTCGATCTTGGTTTATGGCACCAAAAAAACTGTAGTGCAGCAGCTGTATAAACATTTCTTGTGCTGTTTACTGAAGCTTAAAACTAAGACTTGTGCAAATAAATCCTTTACTGGCTTAGAAATTAGACTTACCGCTGAAGAGAATAACATTTCAGCTAAATTATGAATTGGTGATACTGGACATTGACGTTGTTGCCTTGGTGACAGGCACTTTCAAAGGAAATATAATTAAAAGCAGTTTTCTACTTTTCCAGAGCGGTAAAGAAGTAGCGAAACAGAGAAAACCAGAGCACATGGAAGATGTGAACAGGAAACACAGAATCTAATAACAGCAGTGCAATCTACAAGTACCCAAGAAGAAGTTTGACTGAGACAAGAGAAGATGTAGCCTCTAGCGCTATAAAAAGACGTGAAGCCAGTGGGCAAGTATCTTAACCCTGCATTATTATTCATTGCCACCAGGGGGGCAAAACCTGTGGTTTGGTCTCATGGAAATCTATGGAAAACCAACTCTCTGTCCTGATCTCTATAAACACTTTCCTGATTAGTTTATGGGTTATGGGCTCCTAAATTTGGGTTATCTACATATTAGAAAGGAGAATTGTCCAGGGTATGACATGTCAGTCACAAGTCATTAGCCAATGAGAGTGCAGCTTCACAGTCACCGTGCTTGTCACATCTGGTTTCAAAATACCAAGATGGTGACTGTGAAAATGCTCATGTGAAGGATTCAAAACTGGATGTTACAAACCAGCGAGCAACGCCATGATCGCTATATCCGTCTTTCTTTAAGTTTAAATGATGTCCCTGTGAATGCCAGGACCCAACATATCCCAGAAGAACACGGTCTCTAGAAGACTAGTGTTATTCTAGTCATCTGTCATTAGTTTCAGTGTCGTGGCTGATCAGTGTATTTTTTGTGTGGGAGGTCATGCTCTTACTGTCTATATGAACAAACAAAAATAGTCACATGTATTGGAAGTGAATACCAAATAAATGAAAGGCCTGGATTACAACACACACACACACACACACACACACACACACACACACACACACACACACACACAATATTCATCTAAAAAACAAAACAAATAGTCTGTTTTGGAGCAGTCTGACTATGTGGCAAAAGTAGCAGATTGACTTTGTTACAGTACGTGTCATGAACGTACTCTCTGTAAGATATAAATAAATAAGGAAATGAGGATTTAAATCTGGCTAGGAAATCTGAACACTCGACATTTTGTCCTTCCAATCCCAGCTCCACTGACAGTGTGACTGTCGGCTTTACATCTGACAGACAGCAGTGTGAACTTAGAGATGAAAGCTGTGCCTTGTGAGCTCCTAGCCGGAGGGCTTGCTCTGTCAGGCTCTGCGGCCCGTCCATCTCGGCCCCGTCGTCCCTCGGGCCCCAACTGCAGACGTAGATGTCGATGAAGTGGATGTTGAAGGTCAGAGCTGTGGCCTCCATGGCATCCGTCACAGAGCCATCCAACAGGCGGATACCTGGTCACATCGAAAAGGTCACAGAGATCAGAGTTTGGAGGAAGGCTTGTGCAAAATGAAAAAAAAAAAAGGAAATAGAAAACAACACAAACTATAGCTATATCTCATCCCCTCACTGTCGATATATTCACATTCCTCTGCATTTACTGATTGATACTTTCTGACCACCATTATAAACTGAATAAAATGATTAACGTATGTCTCAAAAGAAGTTACTTCATCAGTTTAACTGTGAAATAAGAGTTTGTGAAGCTCAGTACTTGCAGTGCAACTGTGTCTGCAGCAGCCATGAACTATTATAATGTAATGTCAGTGGACAGAGAAGCTACAGTGAGAGTGAGATTTTTCTTCCATTTGCCCCGAGGGACCCTGGGGGGTGTCACCCCAAGTTAGCATGCTATCAAAGCTGAGAAAAGCAGCCAAAAACATCCCGGTATATACAACCTACAGGGTGAAACTATGGATTACTTCACTTTACCCAACATTCGGTAAATCTGCTACTGGAAAGTGTGGAGTGTCAGCACTGCACAAGTTATCAACTGTTTTAAGATTTCTGATCGCAAAACTGGAGTACATTTATGTGGGGGTGGGTCTCATTTAGGACTGCAATCACTGATATATTTTTTAACTAACATTTAAATAGTGTATCATAACATTTTAAGCTGATGTGGTCCCTCCCACATCCAACAGATAAAGACTCACATTAATATTTATATACATCTTGAATCTAAATCCAGTATTCACCATCTTTTTAGTTCCTGCATGTCTCACTTTTAGCAAGTAAATGCTCACCAGCTAATCTCTATTTGTGTGAAAAAAAACATACTTAATCTTTTTTTTTTTTTTACTGAGAATGGCAGCTTTCAAAAATAAGTATACATTTTATTCAACAATTTGATAATGGGTTAAGAAGATTAATGGATGGATGGATGGGGATTTGAAAATAAATGTCATGTTTGAAATAATACTTCAAATAATCTCTCTACTATCGTGTTGGTCGTCACAGCTACTGTCTACCTGTGATGCAATTAAATTTGGAGAACTCAAATCCCTAATACGGCCAGTTGAAGTGACAGGGTCAGACATTGTGAAAGAATCCGATAGAGAAAATTTTTAATTGCATTAAATGTGTGATTTTTTTTTCTTTTTGATTTGCAGTAGAAACTATACAGTAATTAATCCAAACCACAAGTCAGATGTGCATTTAGGTTTCTGCTGCTTGTTGCATAAATTCTAAACAGTGGATGTGTCCTTTGTAATTGTAGCTTGACAACATCACTCCAATTAGAGACTGTGGATAGAACAAAAGACTGCTGTCATTAGATGGCAGCGACTAGAGACAGTGGAGTAAAGGAAGGTTTACAGGAAAAAAAGTCTCTTTCTTATTTATTAGACCTGGCTAGCATTAAAGAGTTGTTTTTTTACATTAAGAAATGGAGTTTCTGTGCTGAGATGTTAATATGCTCAAGAGCTGGGATATCTGACGAAGCAACTTTTCAGAATTAGGTCGTTGGAGAGGCATAGCCAAGAACCACATGTATTCAGCTTAGCATCTATTATTGCATGTACAGTCAGTTTAGATGAAAAATACATGTTTTCAGATGGAATGATGCACATTTTCTAAGGTTTTGAAAAGTTTGTGTGGTGACTGTGATGAAAAACAAGAACACAAATCGTCAATACAAACACTACAAACAGAGGCAAAGAACTTCACTTAGCCAGCTGTGTGACAGCTCAAGTCAAAACATGCATCTTTCATGCAGGTCTTGCCCCTTCGTCTCCTGTTTCCATACAGACTGTTTATGAGTCAGAATCAAATGGAACCAACAAAGCAAAATCGAATCTAACTGTGGGAAGAAATTCGTGCTCTCGCTCCGTCAAACTGTTTTTCTTTCGCTCTCTTTTTTGCATGAGACGCTCATCTGCCTGTGACAAACGAGGACGGGTCAGAGATTAAAGATCACAGAGCAGAGTTCAAATGCCAGAGTTCAACTGAGGGATTCCTCTTCTCATTTTCTCTATTTCGTGCTGATGCCATCGCTGCATTAAACTCAGTTTGAGTCATTTAGGATCTGAGAGCTGCAGGAAGTGTTCTTATTCAAACACATTATGTACTCCTCATTAACTTGTGGGTTACAGCACTCTTGGTAAACCCTGTAAAAATCTTTGATTTCACAACGGGAAAATGGGCAATCTTATGTATTCAGTTCATTCATCCTTTTCCGATGTTACTACCAACACTAAAAAAGCCATTACACTAAAAAATGAGCTGTTAAATAGGGGCAGCATGCCTGAATAGCACCCAGTCAATATGTAGTGACCTGTATTCGCATAAACCTAAAGCCATGTTCACTGTAAATATATACACAGGCGTTGAAAATTTATACCGACAAGGAAAACTTCACTGTGAAAATTTGGCACGATTTCCTGAGATTTTCTGCCACATTTTACAGTGTTTCTGCTCGACATTTTAATTTTCACCTAAACCAAACATAAAATCAACCGTTTTACTCAGCATCATTTCCATTTGCATCTGGAAATGATGCTGAGCATTTTTCTTTTCTCTCAAAAGTAATTCAGCATGTGGATGTGATATTTTGGTTTTTGGAATATTTGTTACTTTCGAGTTTCTGCCAGTAAAGGTGAGTTTGAATTATTTATCATTTCATAATAAAGTAAGTGAGACCTTGTAAAGTTAGAGCAGGTGTATTATGCATGCAGGGTTTTTCCTCCAAAGAGGTTTTAACCACAGGCAAAGAAAAATCACAGCATTGTGCTAAAATTATTTCCTTTCCTCTTTTTTTGTAAAAACTAGTGGTTTATAATTGGTCAGAAATGAATAGATTTCTGTTAGATAAGGTGCTGGCCCTACTGTCAATCCCCAAAGGTATACTGAGCACCACTAAAAAACCCTTTCTTCTGTCTTTACCAATAGAGCTGCACAGCTGTCCTAAAGTCACAAAGCATGCATTTTTCATCAAGTAAACGAATAATATTATTAATAATAATAATAATATAGCACCAATGTAGTATAACAAGTGTTTTAAAAACTGCTTCTTATGCCATGTCCTCGTTTTGGCCAGTGCAGCACACCCACAATGCACTGCCTCCTACGGTCTTTTTAAGGCTGTATTGTTTTCCTCACCTCCAATCCTGGCATTGAAGGCGATGCCCACACCACAGTAGGAGTTGTTGGCCTCCATGGCAACTTCCCCTGCACAATGGGTACCGTGACTGAGACAGAGGGGGAATAAGATGTTAGCCACATACAGAGACTAAATAAGCTGAGATGAGCGTTTTCTTTTTTGGGGAGGGGTTTTAGCCTGAGCACACACAGTAATTATGGCATCTCCTCAATATGATTGGCTCACATTGTCAGAAAAGAACACTAAGATACTGGATGTCTCACCTCCAATAATCAAAGCATGAAAAAAACAGGTAATATGTTGTAGGTTGACACCAGACACGTGCAACGATTTAGTTTTGAAATCTTTAATTAGCAAAAAGAGAAATTGACCTTGATATCATGTCTTGAGCTACAGTTAGTCAGTTAAGCTTTTTCATGAAATGACAGCAGCAGACTTCCAGTGTAACATGATAGATCTCTGATTTCAGACAGGCAAACTCAAGATTCTCACATTCTAACCAACGTCCACTGATTCTTTCTCTGTGAGAGGACAGCTGTCGCTTGTTGCAGCCAGTTAAGCTAGTTTTAGGTCCAAGAATTAGCTCGGTTGCTTAGCTTGAATGTTTGCGTCTCACGTTAGGGCCACTATACACGACGTTTGATCAGTTTCCTGGTTTTGGAAGGGAGAAATATAGGGATCGGATATCTAGAGGTAAGAGTAAAAGGACAGGAGTCATTACCTATTCTCCTCATTTCTGACAGGCATGGGATCGTGAGATGCACGCAGGTCAAAACTGGCACGGGCCTCCTGGAAAAGCGAGACAGAAAACAAATGCGGAGTAGTGTACGACAGCATAACCCTCAACACAAAACATCAGGATGACATGACAGGAAATGAAGCAATCCCATAAAAAACTCTCGATAGTGGCACTTGAATTAGACTGTCAACATTTTTCTTCTGACTGACGGCAATCACTGTCACTGAGGAGATGCTGCTGCGTGTCGGTGTGGTTTATGTGTGTGTGTCATAAAAGTGAACATGTTTGAATGACTTGTTTGCCAGTGTATATAGGCATAACGGGAGGAGGATGTCTTGGCAGCAGACTGTACAAGAGAGCAATTATGTATCTCCCTCTCTCTCTCTGCAGCCAGGCTTATCCATGCCAGACAATCTGCTGTGACAAAGTACAAGTTGGCCTGCACGCTTCAAACTGCCTATAGGATTATAAATGACAAGGCAGGAGCAAACAACGCTGCCACTTCACATATGCTTTATGGCCAGCCAGTGTAACACCAGCCTCGCAGCTTTATAACTATATGAAACTTTTATTGTCTCATCTTTTAACGAACAGAGAAGCAACTCTAGCTGAGAGAAAAGCCTCTAAGATAATGCTCAAATTCATTTAAGGCACATTGATTTTGAGTTTACTCACAAAGTTTTTCTTTAGGTCCTTGTTTGTGTGATCTAAACCTGGAAAAGAAAACAGAAAGAATATGATGGATTTAGTTTTGCAAGTAATTTTTCTGGTTAAAAGTGTATTTCTTATATTAGATCAGCACAGACCTCAATTTCTCAGTCAGTCAATATCATGGTACTTACAGTCATGTCAAAAAGAACGTGCGCTCTCTGTCAATACTAAGGATTTACATATGTAAACACGATGTTCATCTGTGGTGATGCACATCTTCTCATTTATTTATTTAACAAAAGGCTTTGCAGGCATTTGTTTTTCTACAAAGCTCTCTTAAGGTCCTGCCACAACATTTCAATCAGGTTGAGCTCTGGACTTTGACTGGGCCATTGCAACACCTTGTTACTCCCCCCCCAAAACCATTCTGTTGTAGATGTGCTGCTGTGAGTGGGATCATTGTTTTCAGTTCTGCTCCTTGGCATCGTGTGAACACACACCTGAATGTTTCAGACCAGCAAACTGCCAAAACATCTGCTTTTACAGAAATGATCACATAGTTAATCACTGCATTTGATTAGGCAGCACCTGGATGTAACTAAATAATTGTCAACTCACACACTGGTTGTCCATTATTGTTAAATTATCACATGTAACATGTCAACGTTGTTCATCTGAGGTTCTATTGAAAAAAATTATAGAACCTACCAAGAACCAGATTATTTTTTGCCGTGTCTTAAATAAAAGAGGTTGCGCTTTCTTATTACAATGACTGTATCCTGTAATTTTTAACACTTCTTATTTTCTGTACTTCAGTGAAGGTCTGAGAAGGCAAAGGTGATGTTTCTCCTTGTCTATACAAGCTGTATGTTCAGAACACAAACTCATGTGATGACTCATTTCTAAGAAGCAGACTGACATCAACTGAGTCATCTCCAAAGTTAACATAGTTCCTGTCTCTGAGCTCACTTATACAGAGTGGTGGGCACAGACTATATGCCGGAGCTGCATAGACAGAACACATTTTACTCTGACCCTCTGAGGTTAACAAGTGAAAGTCCACTTAATGGTGTTTATATGAAAATATCAAATTCCAAAATGTAGAGGAAAATTCAATGAATACAAGGTAGAGAGCAAATGTGCGTCAGGAACTGAGACAATTAATGATCAACCCCAATATGCTTAAAGAGATCGCTTCCTCATTTTTAATGCCTGGTGCATTGGATAAGTGCACTTTTTATTTTATTACATTCTGTAAAGCAGTGCTGTTTCAAGTCATTGCAACTTGCTGTGTGGTAGACAGGTTATTAAAATTTTGAATTTTGAGTGCTCCACTAATTGGTGCAATTAATTTGCCAGAGTGTAGTGGTGAAGTCCATTTTTTAAAATCAACTTTTGTCAAGACCCGTGTTTTGTACGACGAAGCTTCGCACATGATTGATGAATGAGTGAACGAGTGACTGGGGGCAGAACAATCCAATCCACCAAATCCGTTTGTACTGCCGTCCTTTTGATTTCTTATTCTTTTCTCTTACACTACACCTTTCTTTGCATCTTTTCATCATAGTCTCTCAACATCAGTTGCTTTTTGCTGGCTTGCCCCCTCCCATCGCCCCTCCTCTTCTCCCACCCCATCCACCGCCACCACCTCCATCTCTGCAGCATCAGGGCTCCTGTGGTCTCAGCGAGAGACAAACGAATGAGGGCCCCAGGAGGGCCGCGCCTGCTCTGCCACACATCACTCACTCTGTCTCTCAATCACACACACACACACACACACACACACACACACACACACACACACACACACACACACACACACAGGACCTGCCAGCCTTTGTCCCATGCAGGCAGTGCCTCCGGGTTGTCATGGTAACCTGCAGTCGGTCTCGCTGTGGAGGCCTGATTGTGTTGAGCTCAGGCGGGATGGAGCCTTGGGAGGGTGAAGCCTCATTGGAGCCTGCCATACTGTGCCATGCTGAGCTATGCCGTGCCAGGTCAACCTGCTACATCCCATATATAAGCACTGATTCTTTATTCTCCCCTGTGCGCTACTTTTCAATTGCCACAAATGAGTTTCACCTCAAACCAAGACCTTGCTAAAAGCCAGGAGACAGAGACAATAGGAATCAAATACTGGGCTAGAGCCATTTATTTGACTAGAACTGCCAATCCAGAAATACTGCATTTCACTTTCAGACTGATGACATGCAAAAGCAAAACTTGGAGCCAGTTTCATTTCAGGTTTTACCCAGAAAAACCTTAATTGTGTGTTTATTTGTTTGTTGGCTAAAAAATACACTCCAGGTACAGTGCGCTAAGTCTTCTGAACCAAAGTGAAGAAAAAAAGGAAAACTAAGAAATGTCATTTATTAAAATTCTTTCCTGAGTTAAGATTGTTTTGTCAAACTATTTCTAACCACAGTTAGTGAATTGTTGAACAAGGTGACACGGAACAAACGCAAAACAGAAAAATATAAATAAATAAAACATATGTGATTTTTTTTTTCAACCTCATGAGAACAAGAGAAAGATCTCCCTGGCAGACTTTCCTCTTGCCTGAGCCAATTTGGCTTTCCACACTGAAAACGAGGCCAAAAGATGATGCTGAGGAGGTTATTGCTGATTTAAAGTTTAAGGTGTGTTCAGTAATACTATGGTCCAATAAAATATCATCACATAGAATTAAAGAGCTATGAGTTTGTTTTTCTCAGTAACCCCACATCGTGCTATTTTTTTTTGTCTCAATTCCCTAAATTTCATCACCAGCGAAATCAGGAGAATCTAACTTAGCTTCTGCTCAAACTGATCAATTTTAAAGCTCAGAATCTCCGAGCTTTGATGCTTTAAGATGCTACTGATCATTTAAAAAGCACCAAAATATGCTGAAAGAACTCAGAAAGCACTGATCTATATAACCATGACTATGGTCAGAGAAGAGAACACCACGTGTTGATCTGCTCAACTCAGAATAGGAAGCTGTAGTTCACACGGACTCAACAAAATAGAAGACTGGAAAAATGTTGCCTGGTCTCAGTCGTCACTTCTGCTTTGACATTCAGATGGTAGAGTCAGAATTTGGCATAAAGAAAGCAGAAACATCAATCCATCCTGCCATGCATTAATAGTTCAGACTGCTGGTGGTGTAATGGCACACTTTGGGCCCCTATAGTACTGGCTGAGCATCATTTAAACACCACAGCCGAACTGAGAATTGTGGCTGACGCTGACCATGTCTATCTCTTTATGACCACAGTGCACCCTTCTTCTGATCGCTGCTTCCAGCAGGATAATGTCACAAAGTCAGATCATCTCCAACTGCTTTCTCGAACATGACAATGAGTTCTCTGTACTTAAATGGCTTCTATGTTAAACGTTTCCAGAGGAATTAATGTAGGGAGTTCAGCCTAGTACTAGCAAGATGTGACTTAGAAAGTGACCACTGACTGTATACCATGATCTTAACATGAAGGGGAAGGAGGAAAATTTGTCTGTCAACATGGAATCAAGAGTGTGAAAATATTAGAATGGACAGTTTGGAAATGCAGCTCAAAAAGCAGTGCAAAGCTGCTGTTACCACAAGTGAAGAGAATGACTTTTCTGCAGGAGGCAACAGAGCTTGTTTTATTAAGAGTTCATATTTGTTTCATCTCAATTATAAGAGAGACTCCTTGGTGTGCATTCATGCATGTTCTGACTGCGTGTCAGGAACTTGCAAAAAGACAATCGCATCGAGTCACGTCAGCATTTAAAGGCTGACACCATCACTTCAGCAAGTTTGTGATGGAGATATCTTTGGGAATTAACGTCAAGCTGTTCAGGGGGGAACAAAGTAACAAGTGAGGAAAGGACGAAGGGAGGAGGGGGTGAGGGGGAAAATGACTGGAACTATACAATCTCCACTTAAATACTCCTTAGAGTATGTGTGACTATCATAATTACAGGATGTTTTGGCATATAACAGGCATGTATATAAGATGATAGTTTGAAGAGGCTTACAAATAAAATAGTATTAAAAATATAGACTGGAGGGCACCAGTTTAGCTCACAAGTTGAGAAGGTCGGGTGGTGTTAGCTTCTTGCTAGCATCAAGTTGGAATAATTGACAAAGTATTTAACAAGTTTTATAAATTGTAATAATAACTTATGGCTAATATCAGTGCAATAAGATGCAGAATCGCCTGTTCCTGCCTAACTTCTCAGCTAAGGCTTTTGTGCTCGTGCACACATCAGCACAGCAGTCACATCAGTTATTTGTCATGCTAACTAGGTAGCCAGAGAGAGTTTGTAAGTAAATGTGACCTTCAATTAAACACATTTGTTGCTACAGTAGCATGAAATAACTGGCTAACTACTGTTATCTTGGAAACCTGTATCTGGGCTAAATCGACTTTACTATTTCACCAACTGCACTGTAAAAACAAAATTGTAATATAAAAGTATTTTACTGTGTATTCTTCTAGAATATCATTAAATTTACGTCAATAGACTGTGATTTTACATTTCAAATGTAAATTAACGTAAAATCACTGTAAATGTAATAAAACATAATTTTCTTGTTTTTTAAATGTATTTGTCTGTACATTTGCACATTTAGATTGTTAAAATACATTCACAAATGTATCAGAATTTCACAAATATTTGTCCGTTATTTGAAAGATTGAACTGTTAAATTCAAATGTAATGCTATGGAAAAATATATAAAATGATTCTTATAAACTTTTGGCAGTTGGCCTTGTGATCAGAAGGTTGCCGGTTCAAGCCCCGGCTCGGACACTCTCGGTCATTGTGCCCTTGGACAAGACACTTCACCTACCACCTACTGGTGATGGCCAGAGGGGAATTATAAAGTGGAATTGTAAAACGCTTTGAGGGTCTCAAAAAGCGCTATATGAATGCAATCCATTATTATTTAAACCAACTGTTAACTGTATATTTCTGTACATTTAAGTATTTTTATTCATATTGCCACATTCATTGACCTTGTTTATAGGTAATTTCATTGTTTAATCACATTAAAATGTTCCTAATTTAATGTTTAAAAGCACTTGAAAAAGGCAAAATTCCATGTAAAATTAGGGCAACAAACTTTTTAGGATTTTTTTTTTACGGTGTGGACCCATGTCCTCATTTTAGGTTTGACAGCGTTTTAGTAGGTAAAAGTGAATGCTTTGACGTGAACTGAGCTGCGGTTTGGGGAATGCCTCGAAGCGGACTGGCGATGGCTCCCGGGCCTGGCAGATCCCCCATGCACTAAATAGAAATGAACAAGTTAAAGATTTGAATACAAGGAGGGAGGGAGGCTGGGGCACGTAAACGGGAATGAACTGGGGGAACCTATATACATGACAACCGGAAGGAGCGTGTTTGGAGGCGTGGTCCTGCTCCTGAAATTCGGATGAATAATCTCCAATTATGATTGCCTCACACACCACTGTACCACATCATCAAACATAATTTCACTAGAGACATTCTGTGTGAAAAGCAAACTCGAGTTTGTAAAGTAAAAAGCACCAAATACCAATTGGATCTCAAAAAGGCTCAAGTCCACATTTTACTAATAATTCCAGAACTTAAATTGTATTCATTTTGAGTGATTCAGAGGTCAACTTACTCTTATTATTTTCCTTTGTAACCCAGTTGCAGTTCAACAGTTCAACAGTGCTTCTGTGTTATTTTGGATAGTGTTGCTCATTGGATATTTTGCTTGGAGTTACTTTGGATGGTTGAACACATCACGCTTCATTTTTTCTAGTTTTCTCCATTTGTACATAAGCTCCACCACGGGTGCTCTGAGGACTCCCGGAGCATTAGAAATTTCTTTGTAAGCCTTCACAGGATGATGTTTTTCAAGCACATTCATCCTGATGTCTTCTGAAATTTCTTTTGGCTCACTGTGTTACTGCTGAGACATTTTAGCCAACTTCATCCCTCTGTCCTATTTTAGTAACGATTTTACAGAGCAGGACTGGTAATCAGATCTTGCTGTCTCCAGCCCACTTGCTAGGGACAAGGGAATTTATAAAGTTTCACAAAGGCCCAGGTGAAATTAAATACCAATTTTAGCTTAGTACATAGAATTATA
The DNA here is from genome assembly GCF_057382185.1 of Mchenga conophoros. Lineage (NCBI taxonomy): Eukaryota > Metazoa > Chordata > Actinopteri > Cichliformes > Cichlidae > Mchenga > Mchenga conophoros. The sequence goes on along the minus strand of NC_140536.1, from coordinate 9,872,465 downwards.
GTGTTAACAACTTGTAATTTGTGTTCAGTCAGTTTGTCTTTATGCTAGATTTTATACAGTTTAGTATGAGATAACAGAGCTAAGCACGTGTGAATGTACATGGAGGTATCTGATTGTGCAGGGGACAGAGGTGTATTAGGCGAGAGATTGAGACACGTACAGCATAAGTTGGTGTGTCAGGGGGGTCAATTTGAGCGTCAAAACACACGCCCTCAAGTATTTTCAAGGATGATCCAAGTGGAAAAATGCATTCAGCCAGGTGTATTCACTCAGGTAGCACCATACTGCCATAAATACAGCCATAAACACACTCCAACACAGTCCAAGGTCTTCTGAGTGTGAAAGTAAAAAGCCACGTCCCACAGTTAGATGGAACACTGTAGGTGGTGGAGCCAATGCAAAACCTTCCATGAATACAAATGCTTTGAACCTGACTGACCCAGTCGAGATTGTGACTGTGCGTGTGTGTATGTGTGCGTGCTTTTTTTTCAGCTCTGCACGTGTGTCAGCATTCAGCAGCAGCAGCAGCTGCACTCCATCTCCTTGCTCCTGCAGAATTCACAACGGTCCTCAGGGTCAAACACACACACAAATCAGACATCGAGATGTGTCGGAGGCCATTTTGAGCCGACAGTGAGTCGTGCCTGAGCCGCCGCAGAGAAAATGAGCCGACATGACTTCAGAGGAGGCCCCAGCTACACCTGACCCCCCCTCCATCCCCTTCACACTTTGTCTGTTTCTCGCTTCTTAGCTCTTCTCTGTCGGAGTTGTTACACCCCCCCCCCCCAAACAAAAAAAATCCACCAGAAGTCAGTGGGCTGCCACAAAGACATGAAGATGGAGAAGGGGAGAGGTTAAAACACACGAGGGAGGAGATAAGCCATAAAATTTTGATATCAACATTTCTGTAAGGAAGCTTCACATGGCTGATGATTTGCATATGTGACTGTGAAAGAAAAAAGGAAAGGTGTGTACAGTACGTGCATGTGTGCATGTGTGTGAGAGAGAGAACTGCTTAGAGACAGGGGTGTGTATCCACCACCCACAAAGGGTGAGACTTCCTGGCCCTCCACCTCCGTCTCATTAATCAGCTCGGTATTTAAGAAGGGCTGGAGTGGACACTTGCCTGTAATTAGCTGGCTTTGTCAAGAATGCGCAAACGTGTGTGTGTGTGTGTGTGTGTGTGTGTGTGTGTGTGTGAGAGAGAGAGAGAGAGAAAGAGGTTTAAAAAAGTTTTAAAAGTGTGGCAACGAGAGAGATCTTGGGGAGAAGGCAGAGTTTGATGAGTGAGAAGGATGGAGAGTCAGATAGAAGGAAGAGGAGAGAGGGAGCGTGGGTGATGTAAAGCCTGGAGCAGGCTAGTGCAGGGAGAGAAGAAGGAGAGTCGGGAAGTAGGAGAGAAGATTGTCGGGAGGAGTGGGAGAGGTGACAAAAAAAGGATGGGAAAAAAAGAAGGTAGATGAGTGAAGACTGACAGCAACCAGAGTTGAGGGAAAGATGCAGAGAGAGAGACAGAGCAAAGGAGATGTGGGGATGGAGAGGTGGGTTGACTTCTAAAGTGGGATATTAGCATTCAAGCAGTACCGATTTACCCCCTCCACACATGCCCACCTCCACCTCAACCCAACGCCATGTCTGCTCAGCGGCCGGCTCTCCCCTCATGGTGGAATCAGACACAGAGGTTTAAGTTCAATTCTGAAACGCTTCCTTCAATGGAGATGTCCACTTTAGAGAAATATCCTTGTTTTTCTGTGGTGTGTGGGCTCCAGCTTTTCTCTCAGCTCCTACATTACTTCTGAAATTCAAAAGCATTTTTTTTTTACTAGCAAGTTAAACATTTTCTGTCAATCAGTGGGTACTGCAGGACTTGAAATTTCTTGTTATTCAAAACGAGTGCAAATCCAAACGGTGCCACACGCCTACATGCAGAGATAGCAATCCAGGAGAGGGTAGACATACAGTGGAGCCGCAACATGAAAATGCGAAGCTAGAAAAGGAAGACGTTTAATTCTGTAGGCAACGAGTCGACGTAAGTTATGCTGAAACAAACAGATATTTCAAGCGCCATCACCACTGTTTACTTGCTGTATCGTGACTGCCGGAGACTTCTGTGCCAAAGTCTGCGTGGCCCGTTAACAAGTATCTTAGTGGTTTCTGTTTTCTCTATCCCAGCATGCATCTAATCTAATTTTACAAGAAGCTTACATTTTGAGGCATGAAATCCCCCTTGTGACTCTGCATTAAAGCACATCTTCATTTGAAATTGCCCTCACAGATAAAATAAAATTTTTTGTTGCTGCGGTTTATTTGTTATCAGTGCTGTTTCAATCCCCTGCATGGCAAAATTTCATGTTTTGAACACAGCAGGAAAATCAACTACAAAGTCTCGAAAAGAGAAGCAAATTATTTTATTTTCATATGCTAGCAATGATGTCCTCCTGTTTCCTGCCTCTGAAACCCTTCCTGAGCTCCATCTATTCTTTAACAGCACGGCTCACTGCAAGACCCAAAACAAACATGCAGGCATCAGTGAGGACAGATATTGCGGATACAGCACTGGGGCAGATATGGGTTGCAAAGCGGCTTGCATATGTACAGCTACTCTGGGCAAGCTAAAACAGCTTGTGTGGAAGAGAATCAGCTCAGTTATCAGTGTGCTTATGTTAAAACACACAGAAAAACATAATTTCTAGTATTTTTATTACATGCCAGAGTACTGTAGTTACTCAAACAGGAGCACAAAATGCAAACTTAACCTTTAGATTAATACGCATTTGGTTTTATGTGTGTAGGGCAGATCAACTATAGTTTGGAGCAGGCAGGAAATGTGCCACTCAGTGCAGAAGTGTGACACGCTGATGATGGAGCACATAGATAAGGTACATTGAGCTTCCAAAATGTAGTCAAAAAAACAAATAAAATAAAATGAAAGAATATCAGCATCCTTACAGTTTAAGATGCCTTGTGATTATAACGTTATGTTAATACGCAGACTCTTTCCTGTTTGCTGTCTTCTTCTGACAAGTATAAACATCTTGCCTGCTTCAGATTCATTCACTCATTTTGATGTGATGCTAAAAAGAAGAATTAAAGACACTGGCAGCAATACAGACTGTCAATCCCAGAATGTAATGACATGGCAGCAGTTAAATCTATATTTGATTTGATATTTGGATTGTCTAATAAGTTGCCTATTCTTCATAAAGTGGATCCCTCGGGGTAAAAATGGGCTTTTTTCCCCCTCATACTTAACATATCTACAGGTAATCGCATTACTCCATGAGCATAACCCAACACACATCACAGTCACAGAGAGAGAATTCCCCATAGCTTCCTGCTGCAGCGTCTGCATATATGACTTCCTTTAAACTGCTTCCCAGCTCCTCCTCTGGTCTCCTCCACCGCTTTGATCTCATTTGACTAATTATATTCACAGAGAACGGTGTTGACAAATTCATTTTGAAATCCATTAGTCCCGTGGCGTTGTTTAAACAATGTGCACGTTAATGTCCATTGCTTTAATACCCCCCGATTCACATTCTAATAGCTGTCTGATAAATCAGGTTATCTGCGACACCTTCTACACACCGTGAAGAGCGGAAATTAGAGAATTATTAACTATCCACGGTGTTCTTTCGTGTCCGGGTGTGTTAGGAAGAAGAGGAGAGGAGATGACAGAGCAGAGGAGGGAGAGAAAGAAGAGGGGGGAGAAAAAAAAAAGCAACACTGGAGAGAGAGATGAGTTAAAGGAGACCAGAGGGAAAATCACAGCGATAATAAGGAACATGAGGAGCAGCATTACAGCAGCGGTAAATCTAGATGAAACTAAGACAAACACTAAAGAGGAAGGACGGAGGGCACAGTGTCAAACATACATCAGTTGAACAAGTAGCAGATCAATTAAATAACGAAGATTCTTTTGGTCACTTTATTATAATTACATCATCACTTGACTGCAAAGTCAAAGCAAGTAAAAAAATACACAAGTGAGGTTCCACCAGTCTGACTCAAGCAAATTAATTGATTTATGGACTTAGAGGCATTGGTAGGAAAAAATAGAAAGATGTTCAGCATCTGTTTTACTACCAACTGATGTTGCCAACCTTCCATGTTTCATTCTAAAGCATAAACAGAGAAGTTTAATGAAAAACCCACACATGTGGCAGCTGTAAATGACACGACATCATGTTGCTCACCTCTTTGACTGTGATCAAACATCAAATATTATTGGTAAACCGTTTGGCTCTGACAGAGGCACTACCCTGGCATAACTAAGTCTTTTACTCTTTAAAGCGAGCCTCTGAGCAGTAGAGGCAGAAATAGAAGGCTTTTAAATGGGTCTGATCTTTTTTATGCTTGTTTTCTTCACAGCAGTGGATTAGTGCAGTGCAGATTATCTGGACAAACTGAAGAAGACTCAAATTAAGAACAATAATTAAAGTAGAGAACAAAAACAGTTCTGCAAGGCTATACTCCCCGAAGTATGGTTCAAATACCAACGGCACTTTACGCGCCTCAAAAGTTGTCTTACCTGCTGCTTCTAGGGCTGTTTGATAGTGGGTAGAGCAAACCTGCTGACTCTCTAAATTCACACAAACTAAAAATCACTGGCAACTGCAGTATTACCCCTCAGTCTCCTAGTAGATACATCTATGGTATCAATTTCAAAATCCTACGTCACCTTGTTCTCAGGTTACTGCATTCACAGTATTTTCAGAAATCTTCTGACCTTGAGGTCAAGGTCACTGAAATTCAAATTTGTCCAAGATTTTAAGTAGATACACCTACGGTATAAATATGAAGCCCGTAAATCGACTAGTTCCACAGTAATTGCGTTCACAAACTGTCCACGCTGCCCACCCGTGTGCCTGTGATGAGAATTTCCCATGGGCAGTTACTGCTGAGAGGTAAAAATCGCCAAATACATCCAAACTTTGAGGATTTTTTACAAGACAGGGCAGGTTTGCAAAAAAACAACAAAAACAAACAAACAAGCAAACACAAAGAAAGACCAAAGAAAACTGCATATTTAACCACATTAATTTGCACTTAATTCCACCACAAACGAGACATCTTTCACAAAAACTAATGGGACCTGCACTTAGCCTGACTACAAAGCAGGCAACATTCACAAATCCAAAAAACCTACAATATATAGTTGTCACAATAAACACAGCAGCCTCTCCCCGGCACATTTTATTTCACAAATTGGTTTATTGTGCATTGCACTAAATTACTAAGCAACTGAAACAGCCTCACGTATGTTAACACAACAGTGGGAAACTAGTATTTGCTGAAACGCACCTCATTACAGTCACAGCTTGCTTTGCTGTATGGGGATTTCTCCAAAATATATGTTGATCTTAATTATTGATGGCCTGGAATAATATGAACCCTCGTTTGCACGTATTGGTCTGTATCACTGTTACACAGAATAACATCATAGATGTGTGGCCGTGGAGATGGATGTCTGTTTGCTCCAAAACCGCAATACAATTTCAACAATTACAACTGCTTGTTGAATGTTTCAGTGTTCCACAAAGCCTCACTTGCCTATACCTAACTGCAACTGCTATCTATATAATCAGTAGCTCCTCCCACTACAAGAAATATCAGTTAAATACCAATTAAGTGTCACACTATCATATAGCAGTGCTTAAAAGGACTGATTTGGCTGTTCCTGGCATCCAAACAGGCCATTTGCAGTCTGGACAATATGAGAAACAAAAAAATCAAGTGCAAATATTAAAAGTAACAGGCTTACTTTAGGATTTCATATGTGACTTGGATGCAATAAAAACACAGCAAGATCGCAAGCAGTGTTTTCTGTTTAGAGGTCATGTACTTCAAATCAAATCAAATCAAATCAAATCACTTTTATTGTCACATCACTAGTGCAGGCACACTGGCACAGCACATGCGAGTGAAATTCTTGTGTGCGAGCCCCACAAGCAACAGAGATGTGCAAACACAACAACACAAACGAGCAAAATACAAGAATGGCCAACCTGAAACTAATAAATATATGTACAATATATAATAGTGTATGCATTTCTGGATGTGTATACTAAATATTTTCCTACGTGTGTGTGTGTGTGTGTGTGTGTGTGTGTGTGTGTGTGTGTGTGTGTGTGTATACACATTTTTACAAATTAAATAGTAAAAAAAAAAAAAAAAAAAAATAATAATAATAATAATAATAATAATAATAAAATATATAAAATATACAGAGTTGAATATGTGCAAAACAAGTGGCATTTATATACAGTGTGGAGTGCATAATGTTGAATACACATACAATACACATACAATAATGTTGTATACATAGTATACAGACCAATACTTCTCTGTGACTGCAGCTTTTCTGCAATATTTCAAAACTCAACTCTTTTCAGCCACCAGAAAAATGAAATTCCTTAAGCAAAAATCATTTGAGCAGCTGATCTGTTATGTTTAATACTTCTTAGAGTCCCAAAAACTCCACAGCAGTTTATATTATCACGAGGCATGATTTCACAACTCTGAAGGGCGATTTTTAATTTTGTTCTGGGAAAGCCTGACTCACAGACTAAACCTTAAATGTTTATTTACTTATTTATATTTTTTGTGCATTATTTTTGCTGGAACCTTGTGCATCAGCACAGGTGTCATGAAATAAATAAATTATAATTGTAAAAAAGTGCTTTAAACTAGTGCAATGCACACACAACTCTACTTCCAGGTTCCATTTTGGTTTCTGGGTCAGCAAAATACCTGGATTTTATTTTAGCTATGATGCTAACAAAGCTTACATAGAGGCCTTTATGTCCCTGGTGGGTTTTTTTAGTAGCAAAAGATCAATATAAAAAAAGCAGCAACTGCTAGCAGGTTTCTCATCCGAAGCTGCCTCACATCATTTTCTTTCACCCAGCTAATTATCGTTACCTCAAAAACTTTAGTTTTCCGGTTAATGTGATCTCTCCAAGCCACTGGCTGTTCTTATTGAAGCTCAGTAAGCTTGTAGCATGCAGCTTGAATTAAATTGTTTTCTGATAATTAAATATAAAAGTCAGTTTATTCCAGCTGCTAATGCTAGATTAGCTTGATTAATGTTTAACAAAATTCTTGACAAACAATGATTATTTCTCATCCAACAGCAGCAGTTGTTTATAATACTCTAAATTGGATTTATATTGGTTAAATTTCATAAAATACTATCTCAGCCGAAGTCCACAAGCCACAAGTACCACAACTGACACGCTGTTGCCTCTCCGCTCTCCCTCCTCCTCTCCTGATCTAAACTATCTGAAAATTTCTACTCCACCTCCGCTCTCGCCCCAATCTCCAGCCAAATCCTGACTGCGACCCCTGCTTCTCCTCCTCTTCCTGCTGTCCCAGTTTCCTCCTCCTCTGCCTCTAAACTGCATGTGGAACATGAGGAGAAAGTCTTTCGGTGTCACTATCCCTGCCTGTGGTGCCTGGTGGAGTGTGTGGATTAGACACATAGGCCTGATTAGCTGCTTGTTTACCTACCACCACCACCATCGCTATCACGACCACAGGGCTTCAAGGGCAACACCGGTGGATCATCTACCCACACACACACACACACATACATCGACCCACACAAAAAACAGCTCATAGACACACTACGCTGAGCCCTTCTGGTGAGTGTCTGTGATGTGTGCGCCATCATGCCCCCGTTGAGTCGCCCACCATGGCACAGGGCTCTTAATTAAGAGGAGTGTGTGTGCATGTGTGTGTTCTTGGGGGGCGGAGCAGCTGGCAGGAGGCACTGGGGCCAGAGAACATCTGCAAGAGGCCGCAAAGCAACGCGCCTGCACGCGCACACATCTAAAAAAATAAAAAAATAAAATAAATTACACACAAACATGAGGCTATACACACGCTCAGTGGTTGATGACAACATGCATAACTACACACACTGTTGCCACTTGACAACTCACACCTCTGAGAACAGAAACGCAGAGCTACACACTTGCAGGCACGCCCGCAGACCCATTCCACACTGCCAGCGCCACTGCCACCGTACCAGTGGGACTGTCACCATAGCAACCCAGGACTGGTCATGTCACCCTGGTTTAGTGAGATGGGTGACAGCGAGAGAGAGTGAGAGATAGGCAGGCGATAAAAAGAGCAAAAGACAAAGACGGAGAGCGAGGGGGCATTTAATACCCTCCACAATACTCGGCCTGAGTCTTGTTTTCGAAACAAAAGGCGAAAGAGAAAGAAAAGAAGAAAGACGGCGTGAAAGAATCCAAAGGCGTCTCATCTGAAAGTGAGGAGGTCAGCAGCTTAAAGGACTTCACACGCACCATACGACCCTCAGAAGTCAGCCTCCTTTTTATCTGTAAGTCGAGAGAAGCAGTGCGGTTGTGAAACAAACACATACAGTACACGCTTATACACACAGGTGATGTCATCATGATGATAGAAACTGGGAAGGCAGAGAAGGGGAATGGGATTTTGTCCTTGCTATGGGGCAAAGGCTACAGCTGAGGGTAGAGGATTAAAGGATCATATCAGCCTTAGTGAGTTTCCTTTATCTCCCGCTGTTATCTGTGTCAGGCCTTATAAGGAATTTTGTTTTACTGTTGACCTCCATGACTAGGTGTCATATTTATAGCCCGTGTGTTTTAGGACCATTTACATCGTAACCTACTAAAAATTACAGAGATGGAAAAGGTAGTGTATCAATAACACAAACGCAACAAAGTGGAAGAGGTGTGTGATGTAAGTGTCCACCAAAGAGATGCAAAGCACCAGAAGAGGAAAACACTGGAGGAATGACAGTATAAAGTTCCTAAAAAAACAAGAATAAAAGACTAACTGATATCATTTTCCATCTGAGGCACTCTTTTACATTAAACTTCTATGCTATTCTTCTATGATAGGTAAATGACACCAGAGAGAAGAATTACTGCTATCAAATACATATCTTACCGTGTTTAAATCCTAATCTTTGCATAGCAGAACGAAATGTGTGTTGATTACCATTTTACTTTCTTTTTTGTAAAATTCTGGCTGGTAGCATCATTTCAGTTAAGCTCAGTTCAATTAAACACAGTTCAATTTAATTCAATTCAGTTTTATTTCTGTAGTGCCAACCCTGGAGGTGCTTTATATTGCAAGACCCTACAATAATAGAGAGAAAACCCCAGGAATAAGATGACTTTGGTGGGGAAATTATCTGGGGGAAGGGAGACTGGACAAAAACACACTGTGGAAGAGAGCCAGAGATTAATAATAAGCAATGATTAAATGCAGAGTGGTGTGTAAACACATAGTGACTGAACAAAAAAATACACTGTGCATCATGCAAAGCATGCAGCAGCTAACGGATCAGTGTCCCCTGATCCACACCTGATTATAAACGTTATCTAAAAGAAAAGTTTTAAGCTTTATCTTAAAGTTGTGAGGGTGTCTGTCTCCTGAATCCGAGCTGGGAACTGGTTCCATAGAGGAGGGGCCTGAAAGCTGACGACTTCCTCCCATTCTACATTGATATATCCTAGGAACCACAAGTAAACCAACAGACTGAGACAAAAGTGCTCTGTAGTGGTGATATGATACTATGAGATCTTTAAGATAAGATAAGATAAGGGGCTGACTATAATGTCAATGAAAGGAGAATGACGTTAAATTTGAATCTGGATTTAACAGGAAGCCAAAGAACAGAAGCCAATATGGGAGAAATACGGTCTATCTTTCCTAGTATGTTTGTTGCAGTGTTTTGGATCAAGTGAAAGCTTTTCAGGGAGTTCTTAGGACAACCTGATAATAATGAATTACTGTAGTCCAGCCTTGAAGTAATAAATGCATGAGCTAGTTTTTCAGTGTCACTCTATGGGATCCTTTTTTTTTTTTTTTAAACTTTGTGCAGAGCACATGGAAGACGGAGGCGCAAACAGGTGGGAAAAATTCAAAGCGAGTCGTGCAAAGTGAGTTGTTGCTACTTTGGTGAGAAAAAAACGTGTCTTTGCAGTGAGAAGAGACATCAGAATCACACCAGTTTCTTTTGCCACTTTTGTGATTTTTACCAGCAGAGCAATCTATTTACATGAAGAAATGAGAGAATAATGCAAATAATAAGACTAAAACAACCTAATTCATCACCCCCAGCCATTTAAATCTGTGTAAGGAATGTAAAGACCACGTTTGAAGCAAGAACGGCATTAAAGTACCGTGCATCTATTAATTAGAGTGATTCCTACACTACCTGTTGTTCACAGCTGCTTTGTACCGAGTGAAAAGCTTTGCCTTCACTTCATTAAATCCTTGCAGCTGTCTGCAGCAGTAGCACACAAATGTTGATAAATCTGCACCCTCTGATTTAAGAAGTGCCGCTCCAGAGTGCATTGCTATTACACACGGCTGTCCACTGTGTTACCTTTAATTATATCATATTCAAATGACACCAGGCTGCTACAAAGGAACCCCCACTGAACACTGCACACATCAGACTTCTCCCTAATGACTCAGTATTGTTCAGTTTATGTGGGAGAAGTCAGATTACAGTGGCTCATCAGTCCTGTGTGTCATTGCCTCCTTTCCAGTGTTCTTTTCAGCAAAAGCAGCATCTCTTGTTTTATTCTAAAAATGCATTATGATGCAAAAACTGCTGCCACACTGTAGTGTATGAGGTGACCATCAATTTATGTGAGATAAAGCGAAAATGAAACTCAATAGCTCAGATTGATGCAGTCATATAAATGGCTTTATCAACGCTTTATATCATTTATTTCAGTGGTGATTAGTTAAATAAAGCTGCCACCATCTGGCTCTGGTTGCAGCTTGGAGGTGTTGTGTATTCAGGTTGTGCCACTCTGCACCATTTAGACAACAATACAGAGAAAGAGGAGAAGCCTCTTTCCATTTGTTGGACTGCTTTCTTCAGCTGTCATTGTGATTGGCACAGCTGTTTCAGAGTGATGTGACAAGTGATGCTACCGGCTAAGTAAATTTATTAATCACCATAACCCTGATTTATTTTCCACACTGTCATTTTGCACTCTGTCTGCTGCTAGACCTGTATAAACCCATATAGCAGCTGCATTCGACACTTGCTGCTTTCAGCCTGTTGTCTCACTTGTAGGGAGTTGAGTCTAATTGCAAATCTGCTGGATTTCTGCAGGTTTGAGTCCCACGCTTCTCGTTTTGCCCACTTTTCCTGTTTCCATGCGAACAATTTGTTGCATGCAATGAAAGTAGCAAGCAGTATCATAGTCAGTCTGGGTGGGGGGCTTCCAATAGTCATCAATGAAGACAAAGAGGAGCGAAAAGCTTTTGTTTTTCTTGCTGCAAAGTCAATATTTACCATAAAATGCTAGCATTCCGCTAATGCGTGCTGATTGTTTGTCAAGTCAAGTCAAGTCAAGTTGGCTTTATTGTCACTTCAACCATATACAGTTTAACAGTACACAGTGAGGCGAAACAACGTTCCTCCAGGAACCAAGGTGCTACATGCAACATAAATTTACAACATAATTTAACAGAAAAACTCTAAACTAGCTAACTAAGAGGCCTAGTTAGCTGGCTAGCAGAGACAAGACAGACTGACCTAACATAAATTGCAACATAAATTAACAAAAAACTATCTAACTATCTAAGGATGACTTTTTTTGTTATCAGACAGCAGACAACAAAGTGCACGTGCAAATGTGCAAACAAGAGCAGCAAGTGACAGTGTGACAAAAAAAAAACCACAACGTAACATAATAATAAGGTTTTGTGATGATGAGTTGAGGTAGTGGAGGAACAGTAAACATTCCTTAGTGTAGCAGCAAAAATTAGGAAGTGCAGAAGTTAGTGCAAAAAGTCCAGTAATAATATTGTGCAAAAGAGCATTTACAGGTTGGTGTGTACGATGGTTTGGTGGTGTAGGTCAGTGTGTTTGCGCTTGTGTTGATTAGTCAGTCCAGTCTCAATGTTTTGAGGTAGTTGAGTTAAGCTGAGTGATAATGTTAGTGTGTGTGTATGTGTGTGTGTGCGTGTTTATCAGTCAGTCCCTTTTTGCTGAGGAGACGGATGGCTTGTGGAAAAAAGCTGTTGCACAGTCTGGATGTGTGTGCCCGAATGCTTCGGTACCTTTTTCCAGATGGCAGGAGTGTGAAGAGTGTGTGAGAGGGGTGTGTCCGATCAGCCACAATGCTGGTGGCTTTGCGAATGCATCGTGTGGTGTAGATGTCCTCAATAGAGGGGAGAGAGACCCCGATGATCTTCTCTGCTGTTCCCACTATCCAGTGTAGGGTCTTGCGGTCTGATATGGCACAGTTCCCAAACCAGACAGTGATGCAGCCGCTCAGGATGCTCTCGATAGTTCCTCTATAGAAGGTGGTCAGGATCGGTGGTGGAAGCCGAGCCTTTCTCAGTCTTCTCAGAAAGAAGAGACGCTGTTGGGCTTACTTGTGCAGGGAGCTGGTGTTGAGGGACCAGCCAAGGTCCTTCTCCAGGTGGACGCCCAGGAATTTGGTGCTGTCGACGATCTCCACAGAGGAGCCGTTGATGCTCGGCGGTGAGTGGTCGCCTCGTGTCCTCCTAAAGTCAACAACCATCTCTTTTGTCTTGTCAACATTCAGAGACAGGTTGTTGTCTTTACACCAGTCCGTTAGTCTCTGCACTTCCTCTCTGTACGCTGACTCGTCGTTCTTGCTAATGAGACCCACCACGGTCGTGTCATCAGCGAACTTAATGATGTGATTTGAACTGTGTGTTGCTACACAGTCATGAGTCAGCAGTGTGAACAGCAGAGGACTGAGCACACAGCCTTGTGGGGTCCCAGTGCTCAGTGTGGTGGTGCTGGAGGTGCAGTTCCCGATCCGTACTGACTGAGGCCTTCCGGTCAGAAAGTCCAGGATCCAGTTATCCGGTTATGGCGGTATGCAAATTGCAGTGGGTCCAGTGAGGGGGGCAGCAGGGTCTTGATGTGTCTCATGACGAGCCGTTCGAAGCACTTCATGATGGTGGGTGTAAGTGCAACAGGACGGTAGTCGTTGAGACAGGACACAGAAGACTTCTTGGGCACGGGGACGATGGTGGTGGCCTTGAGGCACGTGGGAATGACGGCACTGCTCAGAGAGATGTTGAAGATGTCGGTGAGAACATCTGCCAGCTGATCAGCACATTCTCTGAGCACTCTGCCTGGGATGTTGTCTGGTCCAGCAGCTTTACATGGATTGACTCTGCGTAGAGTTTTCCTCACCTCAGCTGTAGTGAGACACCTGGTCGTTCGGAGGAGGGGTGGTCTTCCTCGCCGCCATGTCATTCTGCCTGTCGAACCGAGCGTAGAAGTTGTTCAGCGCATCTGGGAGGGAGCCGTCACTGTCACAGGCAGGTGATGTCGTCCTGTAGTTAGTGATGGCTTGTAAGCCCTGCCACATGCACCGTGTGTCGCCGCTGTCCTTGAAGTGGTTGTGGATTCTCTGGGCGTGTGCGCGCTTCGCCTCTCTGATGGCCCGAGAAAGTTCGGCCCTAGCTCTTCTAAGCGCCAAGGTTAAGGTTTGTTCTTTTTTTTTCTTTTCTTTCTTATTATAACAGAATCTCCATGTGGTGGAATAGAAGTACCCGGGCATCCGCATCAGCAACAAACTAGCAGATGAACACAGGGGGCTGTGTAAAAAAAAAGGGGAGCTGCTGAGGGAGCAGCATCTGAATAAAGAAGGCTTGCCCAGTGATTGTGATTGCAGGCTGGACACTGTTGAAGAAGTGGTGTAGAGGAAGTGACTGACCAAACCTTGAACATAGATATTGACTGACTACTGACAACACACTGCAACACTTTATTGGAGATGCAGCAGAGCACTTCAGTGAAGGTTTCTTTAACAAACACACAGTAGCTGTATTAGCAAAAATACCAAAACTTTCAGGATAAGAGGTTGACTCCTAAGCCAAGCTGGTGATGGATGAGTGTGTCAGAATTGTATGATGTATAGGAGAAGGTACAACTTGATCTCTGGACAAAGCTAATGCAACGTTCCATGTGTTTAGACAGGAGTAAAGCTTACGACTTCAATAAGCTACAGTGCCCACCCACCCAGAACAGTCTCCAATTTTGCTGTAGTTTTATTTGAATGAAGAGAGACAGAATATTAACCAAAAATACAGAAAAAACACATTAGATAATAGTTTTACATTGATTTACAGATAATTGAGTGAAATAAGTATTTGATGACATAAGTATGACGTAGTACTTGGTGGAGCAACTCTTGTTGTTAAGCAGAGCAGTTGGTCACCAGGTTTGCACACATCCCAGGAGGGATTTGCTGCTTGGTAACTGAAAGCCTAGCGAGCTCCACAGTCTGAGGTTGGCTAGTGCACTCCACAAGCTTAATGTTCTTCTTTAGCTATTCCTTTATTGCTTTGGTGGTTTGTTTTGGGTTAGCCAAACAAACCACCTACAAGATTTTCCAGTATATGGCTTCATCCATTGGCCCCATTGGGGCCAATGCAGTGAATTTGTAACCTTAGCAAAAAAACAACCTGACCACCATGTTCTTCGGATCGTACTCATCATTTCTCATTTTGAAACACGGTGGGTTAAGTTGATGCCAAAAAGCTAATTTTGGTTTCATCTGACCACAGCACTTTCCTCCAAGCCTTCTCTGAATCTTTTACGTCACTGGCAAACTTAATACGAGCCTGTACTTGTAGCTTTTTTGAGCACTCCATTACAGTGAAGTGTGTTACTAATGGTGTTCTTGGTGACAGTGGTCACAACTGCTCTCAGATCATTACCTTTCCACTGATCCACCATCTTTCCATGATCATCCTCACCCCCATGACGCAGGATCTTACATGGAACTTCAGACCGAAAGCAATTGATGTTCATTTTATATTTCATTTTTCATTTCTGAATAATCACTAAAACAGTTGCCACCTTGTCACCGAGCTTCGTACTAAAGATTCACACGCACAGCCTTGTGCAGGTCTGCAATCTTGTCCCTGATGTTCTTTGACAGCTCTTTGATCTTGTCAATGGTAGTGGAGAGGTTAGAATGAAAGAAACTGATTCTGTGGACAGGTGTGCTTTATACATTTATACTTATACTTTATACTTCCTGGCTGGCTGTTTGGCTGGCTGGCTGGCTGGTTGGTTGGTTGATTGCAATCTGTGCACCACATAGGTACACAGATAATCTGTGAAAATCAGAATTTCTAGGTTGTAGGAGATCAAATAGACATGCAAATCAATTTATATCTTTTATATTTTAGTAATATTCTGGTTCTCTCCATTAAAATCAAACCACCATAAAAATTGGAGACTGTTCATTTCTTGGGAAGTGAGCAAACTTACAAATTCAGCAGGGGATCAAATAATTATTTGATCAGCTCATCTCAATTCATAATTGAGGAACACCAGTACTGGCATTAACACTGGAGCATCGCACAGTAAAAAAGACCTCACACTTTCTTTCCAGTGGCAAAACAAATGTTCACATGAGCAACAGCTTTACGTTTCCCTGAAAGATGAAACGAGACACCTACCAATCATCTAGCCCGTGGCCTCGTTTGTTTACAGTAAATGTACTAG
This sequence comes from Mchenga conophoros, assembly GCF_057382185.1. Taxonomy (NCBI): domain Eukaryota; kingdom Metazoa; phylum Chordata; class Actinopteri; order Cichliformes; family Cichlidae; genus Mchenga; species Mchenga conophoros. The sequence goes on along the minus strand of NC_140536.1, from coordinate 9,856,936 downwards.
GGTATCACTATTAATGGTATAATGATCTTTAAAGACGCGAATCTAAGCCCCCTTTAAATCATCGTGTGTTTGTGCTTTCTGTACGGGCATTTAATCACTGCGTTATATAATGGGTGGGAGGGGGGTTCGCTTATTAGCTGCTGAAGCTGATTTGCCTAAGGACAAAAAAAATTCATGTACTAACTATTAAAGATCACATCATAACAACAGCATGTATGTGGAACTGCCTTAGGGCGTTTTGGAGGTTTAAGGTGGCGATCTTTACATTTCATAAGAGGACGACAGTCAGTACTGAAGAAGCAGGGTTGATGTAAAGCGTTCTTTGGCTTCCATGGGAAGAAGGTCAATACCAGTACAATCCCTTGGGTTTCAAACTGTCTGCACATGAAACGGGAAATGGTGCATAACAAAGCCAAGGACGCACACAAACACAGAGACATACATGCATCAGTGATTCTGACTGTTCTAGTTTGTGTGTGGTACAATAGATACGTTTGATTTTTTTTTTTATATGCATACATGGATGTGTGTAAGAGGGATTTAATGATGCAACATTTAGACATGTTCATTCATCAATATTTGTGCTCCATGGACTTTTTTTATGCAGTATTGATCTGCAGTGAGAGCATAGAGTATGCATGCTTGACCCTTTACCCCAGACCCCAATAAAATCATAGGGCTTCATAATAAACAATGTGCTCCTCAGTTTGAACTGGCTGGCTGAGCAGTTATTGAACTGGAATGGAAAGCTACACCAGTCCAGACCAATATGACACAGAGTGACTGTTTACTGCTACTGAGCTCATTTCACGTCCAATAAGAAGCTTCAAACTGTTTGAAGTAATTGAACGCGATCACTTCAACATGATAAAGATGATTTTTAAGATTTATACTTATAGTTATGTATGAAAATAAACAATACTCCAAAAGTCTTTTTGCAGAGCATTTTTTCTAATTGATGTTCATCTCTCACATTTTGGATATAAAATGTTATTGCTTCATCATTTTAGTCTATTATACATTGTTGGAAACCACTAAATTCTAATCAATTCATCCTTGAGTCCATGTGGACATTTGAGTCAGATGTAATTAAACTCCATCAAGGTGTTCTGTTCACAAGAACTAGACCAGCATGATGTAACTGTAAATTTTGCCCAACAAAATCAAATCAGTTCATTTTCATCCCCAAATGAATGTTACTAACATTACTGGCACAGATTATAAACAACAACAAAATAAACTATCACAGCTATGCAGATGACACACAAATATATATCACAATGTCACCAGGAGACCGAGGCCCTGTACAGGCTCTTGGTAAATGCATTGAGGAAATCAATGACTGGTTGTGCCACAATTTTCTCCAGCTAAACAAAAACAAAACTGAGGTAATAGTCTTTGGCGCCAAAGAAAAACGATTACAGGTCACCAGAGAACTTCAATCTATACATCTAAAAACCACAAACCAGGCGAGAAATTTGGGTGTAGTGATGGATGCAGACCTAAACTTAGAAAAACACATTAAGACAATAACAAAGTCAGCTTACTATCACCTCAAGAATATATCTAGGATAAAAGACCTGATGTCTCAACAGGACCTGGAAAACTAGTCCATGCATTCATCTTTAGTAGGCTTGATTACTGTAACAGCATCTTTACAGGTCTACCTAAAAAATCAGTCAGACAACTACAGCTCATTCAGAACTCTGCTGCTCGAGTCCTCACTAAGACCAAAAAAGTGGACCACATCAGTCCAGCTCTGAGGTCCTTACACTGGCTGCCTGTCCGTCAGAGGATAGACTTTAAAGTTCTGATGCTGGCCTATAAAGCTCTGAATGGTTTAGGACCAAAATACATCAATGACCTCCTGACCCAGTATGAACCATCCAGATCCCTCAGGTCATCTGGATCCGGTCTTTTATCAGTTCCCAGAGTCAGAACCAGACACGGAGAAGCTGCATTCAGCTTTTATGCTCCTTATATCTGGAACAAACTCCCAGAAAGCCTCAGATCAGCTGAAACACTCAGTTTATTTAAATCCAGGTTGAAGACTCACCTGTTCTCAGCTGCATTTGAATAAAGCACCAAATCCACACTTTAAGCTTAAATTTCAAAACTTACATTTAACTACTGATTTTATCTACTGTTCTGATTTTATCTGTTTTGATTTTATATACTGTTGTTTGTTTGTTTGTTTGTTAATTAGTTAGTTAGTTTATTTGCTTGTTTTAATCAATTTTAAATCATGCTTTTTATTTGTTCTTGTTTCTAATGTCTCTGTAAAGCACTCTGAATCACCTTGTTGTTGAATTGTGCTATACAAATAAACTTGCCTTGCCTTGCCTTGCCTAACAAATTTGAAGAAATTCTTTCAAATCATTGTTGAGAAAAAACACATAATGGCTTCAGAGCAATGGGATACAAAGTGAAATGATTATCCCAGAGCCCAGATTTTTGGAGTGGGACTGATTCTTGTGAAGAACAACTGAGCTACATGGTTTTTGGAGTACATTCACTCCAAAAGTGAAAGTGGATACAGTCAAATTCGACATATTAGGTTGCAATAAATACAAAATAAAATGGGATTTCTCAAAAACAAAGATAAATCATTTAAAGGTGATCACACTGACACAAGTTTAAAATGTTTTTAAACTAGCCATGGACGTGTTATAGGACTGATAACTTTGTTTATTAATGGATGCTTTGGTCACTAGCCAGAAAGTAAAAAGGATGTTTGTGCTAGCATACAGCTCTTAATTTAATTAATTGTCTATGTATTCAAAAAATTTAAGTCTAATATTTGCTCTCTTTTTAGTCTTGCTCTTTACAGTTGAGAGTAAGTGTAGAAAAGGCTTCTTAAATCTCGGTGGATCTGTTATTTTGAGAGACAAAGAGCGTTGTATGTTTGTTCATTCGTTACCAGCCGCTCTTCCCCATGTGAAATAAAACCTGATTACATGGATATAAAACAGATCCTGCTTAGAAAATCTGACTCAGGCTTACAAAAAGGAGTAACTTTTTTCAATATATGCCAACCAGAGTGCTGTTCTGGGTGACAATGGGTGTCAAAATATCTCGTTGTTTACATGCTGTTATTTTTTAATTTCTGCCAAGCCTGTAAAATTGTAAGAAACTGTTCAAGCTCACTGTGTGCATGATCTCCTGCACAGGTGTGCGTGCGTTTTCCACAGCGGCGTGCAGCACTGACACATATACAGCAAGTACACAAGAAAGGCTGCTGTTAAAGTAGAGCAGGAAAAGCCAAACTTTTACAGTAGCGGGATGTCACCACAGGATTGCACCTGCACTGTGTTTCTATTTGATTACATTCTTTGTGTGTACCCGAACACATCAGATGGTTGCTGGCGTGTTTTGGGAGCTGGCAGGGAAAAGAAAAAGTGATTGTTCAGGTTTCCCCTAAACAAGTGATTCCATTTTCCAAAAGCAGTCAGCATGCACTTCATGTTTTAGATTTCAACACAGAGATGCTGGGTTTGATGTCCAGCTGCATTCGTGTATTTGCGGAGGTCAGTTGCAGGAAGCTTGTAGCTGCCCTTACCTGGTCCCCGTACAAGGAAGAAAGTCAAAAATGGCACTTCATGTGCAGCACAAATAAAGCAATGGTCTGAATTTGTGAAGATTTCGCAGAGAAGAAAATCTGTTTTGTTGCCTCTGATTAACCAACACAGCTAGGACGAAGATATAAACATGCTATGATTAATGCAGGAACTCTGACATAGAAGATCGTAATAAGGACATAATCTGTGTGCACATGCTTACTTGTGTGCGTGTGAGTAATAGATAAAAGAAAACAGTGATTACAGCCAAATTCAGCATTAATGATGGTCTGACATCAGCTGTAGCTGTGGGATCAAATATTCCGCCTGCTAAATAATGTAGCGTAAGGGGCCAATGACAGTCCCATATGGACCAGAGAAGGCGCTGTTGGATGCCTAATGTATAGCAGGTACTGTAAGTATGTCAGAAACTGCTGTTAAATACTGCTGGAGGAAGGATCACTGCCAGTTCTATACAGTATTTATATGTGTGTGTGCGTTCGCAGATTTGAGGGTCCCTGAGTGTGAGCGTGCACATGAACAGGCTTGTGTTGTGTTTGTGATTATGTCGCCAATGTGTGTCACTCATCAATAATGTACAGCTCTTGGTTCTCTCCTCTTCAAAGCTAGTGATGCTCTAGTGTTCCACATAATTAATTCTCCCTGAAACACACAAACACATGCGGGTGCACACACACGCACAGAGCTAAACACAGCTGAGGAAACAGCAGACATGTACACAAATAAACGAGCGTGACTTCTAAGAGGTCACTGAAAATTCGAGCCAAATAATTGGCTCCAACATATAACACATTTTAATCTATATTACACTAAGGATTTTTTTTACTCTAATCTCAGTTCAACAACAATATCTTTAAGATATTAAATGGCTGGAGAAATGTGTATATGATACTAGAAACAGAACTGAAAACTAAATCTCTACCCACCTCTTCTGTACAAACAAACAGATTTTAAAGTAAATGTTTATTGCTAATAGATCTGAAGAATAATTTGGATTTACTCATTTGATCTGAATGTTTTACAAACTTTTAGCTATCTAGCTCCTAGTTTGCAAGTAGCACAGCAATACCTTGAGTTACTTGTATAATGGCACATTTGAATTCACTGATTTTCCTTTATTTATTTTATTATTAACAATAAACTTCATGAAAGTCCAACGCCAGCAATGAAATCCTGTATTGTATTGTGTAGCCTGATATGTTCTGTTCTCTGTGCCACAGTTATCCAAACAGTTATGCAAAACATCAATGGGACACACTGTTGCACTCGATGGAACATTCCTTTATTGCAATGAGCGTGGATACTGTAGCTGATTTTGCCACAGTCGCAAGTACCCCTTCCTGCTGCAGTGAATACTATTGGGACACAAAATTCACAGCTGAAAATAGTCCTTTGATGGATGCGCTATTTATTCCTGTTTGAGTCCTGTTTGCTCAGAAATGAAAATGATTTACTCAAACTAAAGTTTGTCATGTATTTTTGAAGCTTTTATGTTCTACAGGATTAGTGGACAGACAGCGTAATTAAGTCAGAAACTACTGAGAGCAGGACCAGTGCATTGTTGCATTGGTTCTTTTCCATGGAGTTGCTTGACAATACCAAAAATATTAGAGTCTGACTGATACAGTTTTGAAGACTGATAGTGATCACCAAATACACTAATATTTGGTAATTTAAAAATTCAATATTCCAATAAATCTGTCAGACAACATTTTATATTTCCAAACATAAACAGATTTTCATAATATTTGTAGTTTATTTACTTGGTTATGCTCTGCTCTAATCTCTTCGGATCAACCAGCGATTTTCCAAACTCATATCTCCAACTGGGAAATTGCAAAATACCCCCTAGTGGCCAAATTAAACAACGTCACCACCAGTAACATTGTTGAAGGGTGTTTCTCCTACCTCCCAATGACATACCAGTGAGGCTCTAAAAAGTTAATCACTAATCTTATTCTTTAAAGTGGACCTATTTAACCTTTGCTCAGTTTCTGTTCTATGCACACTGCTTAAAAATGTCAAAGGAACACTGTACAAAAACACACACACACACATATACATATATATGTATAGAATCAAGTCAGTTCAAATTGCGACATATTGATCTGGTCAGTTAAGTGGAGGATGGGGTTGTTAATCAGTTTCAGTTGTTTGTGTGTTAATCAAATTAACATAAGGTGCACTAGAGGGGCAACAATGAGAGTGATGATCTGGTCCAGGTCTGGGAGGAGATCTCCCAGTACACCCTCCAATTTCTCATCAGGAGCATGTCCCAGTGTTGTCAGGCATGCATACAAGCACGTGGGGGCTATACAAACAACTGAGTGCCATTTAAGTTGCTACAGTGAAATTTCTGCAAAATGGGTTTCTGCATCTTTTTTTTTCCACTGATTTTTGGGGCGTCTTAAATTTAACCCTTTGCAATTTGACCATTTTCATTCATTTAAAATTCTGTGGGATGGTGAAATTATACGTTAAGCTGGGTGTTAAAAAAACAAGCCTCATCTCCTAATGCATGTAGCTGTCCAAGCCTACACAGGTGTGTAGAACATTTTCTGGTCTGTCTCCAAACTCTCTCTACCACAAGAGGACTCAGCCTGAAGACACATTTAGACAGCACTCTGGCCCAGAGATTCATCTCCCTGAGTTTATCAAGCTTTACACGCTTCTCATTTTTAATAAACCAAACATTATGCTTCCCAATGGTGTGGTCTTTGTTGTAAAGAAAAAAGAAAAGGTTCGAATGCAGGGCTTGAACATGATTCATTTATGCATTTGTTGCTGTTTTAATCCATAAGTAACAAGTATTCTTGTGAGTGGTGCATCCTCCTTACTCTCAGTCTCATGCTGTCCAATCTGAAATTTGTCATTAAGATTACTTTAAGCCTGAGTTATCACTGGATGGCTGAACCACAATGAAGAAAAGACTACAGTATTCTATTCCATAAAAAAAAAAAAAAACCACTGTATGCTAACCAACAGCAGTCATAACTTAATATAACTGTTGGTTAGCATACAGTGTTTTTTTTTTTAATATTTTTTTATTGAGCGTTAAGAATGTAATACAAAGATAAACATGTAACGAAGTCACAATGCTCATTTTAATATGTGTACGCCACCCCAAGAACATATTGGACACCAATCCAGAGAGAAAGAAAAAAAAAGAATAAAATAAATTTAAATGAGGTACATCAAAATTCACCATATTTAAAGATGTGCACTTAAAAGGCAATAGTTTGCACAAAATTAATCGCCATCACAACAATAAGGGTATACGGTAGCTGCCAAGCAAGTATCAGATGGGAATGGTTTTAATTTTCTCTAAATGTTTTAGCAGTGTATCCCAAACCGCAAAGAATCTCTCCTTTGACCCCTTGAGAGTATACTTTATTTTTTCCGGCTGTATAAATTGTGTCAGGTCACTGAACCACAGAGCCACTTTGGGTGGCTTTTGTGACTTCCAATGCAATAATATCCATCTGCGCGCAAGCAGTGTAGTGAAAGCGATTATGTTTTTGTAACTTTTCCTTAATGTTCTATGTCCTCTGTCTGTAGCACCAAATATACCCATAACTACACTGGGTTGAAGATCAACATTCAATGCTTCAGACAGTGTTTTGAAAATTGTTGACTGGTAGGCTTTTAAAGTTGGACATGACCAAAACATATGTGTTAAATCTGCAGAAGGATTTCTACATCTCTCACAGCTTGCATCTATTTTTGGAAATATTTTGGACAGTCTCGCCTTAAAGTAATGAATGCGGTGAAGAATCTTGAACTGTATGATGTTTAATTTAGCACAAGAAGTGCTGTTGTTTACTAGGGGTGGGGGAAAAAATCGATACTGTGTAGTATCGTGATATTTTGTTTGCTAATAATGTATCGATACAGGGACAGCAGAAATCGATATTTTGTTACAAAAAAGGTTTTTGTGCTCTGACTTCAGAGCATGTTGATCCTTTTTCTGAGCAAGAATCCTGACATTCCTTCACTGTCCAAATGTGTTTAACTTGTTTTTTGGCAGCAATAAACATGACAGTTTACTTATTTTAATTAAAGACATGTTTTATTTTAATTAAGTTTAAAACTTTTTTTTAATGTAAAATTATATTTTATTTTAATTTACTTTCAAATTCTTCAGTTGCTGAAGGGGCTGCATAGTTATCATAAATTGCATAGTTCAGAATAGCTATAATTGTACCAGATGGTTGCATTCAGTTCAGTTGGACTAGACTGTAATACAAACCGTTCAGTTTGTCAACAATAAACCTGACTGAAATGAGAGAAAGACTGAGTGTGAGACTTTGATATTAGATAAAATCAATATTGATAAAGTTTACCTTTATGTACAGAATCTGAATATCGCAAAGTATTTTTAAAAATTGCAATAATATCGTATCGTGCATTAAGTATTGTGATAATATCGTATCGTGGGATGTATGGTGATTCCCACCTCTATTGTTTACCCCTAGCTCCTTCTCCCAGTCCACTCTGATCTTTGCCATTGTTATATTCTTAAAGTAGGCTATACAATTGCTAATTCTTGAGATACGACCTTTAGGCTTAAATGTGAGTTTCAACAGATCATCAACACCAGGAAATGGTGTTATATTTGGAAAGTTGGGGTTATACTGCTGAAGGAAGTGGCGAACTTGGAAGTATCTAAATAAGCTGGGCCGAGGGAGGTCAAATTTTTGTGACAAATCCTGAAAACCTGCCAAGACACCGTCATTGTACATGTCAGAAAAACTGTGGATGTCTCGTCTCTGCCAAAGAGCAAATTCAGAGTATAGTCTGGCGGGAGGGAAAAGGTGATTATTATGAATAGGGCTCAAATGGAGAAGATTTTAAACCCAAAGTTCTTTCGAAATTGAGCCCATATTTTGAGGGTGTTAATAACTATAATACTGGTGGTGTGCTGCCGTGAGGAGATTGGAAGGCTGGAGGTGACCAAGGCTCTAAGGGAGGGAATCTTCATCTGGGGTGTGGAGCCAATAAATGATCTTTTGAACATTTGAGGCCCAACATTTGTGCATACAGTGTTTTAAAATAGCAAATTAACAACAGCAGCTCGCTCTGGCTGTGGCAACATGTCAAGGAGGCAGGTAAGGCTGGTTAACACTTGCTGTTAACACTAAACCTTGAATATTTTGCTTATTTCTCTACCCTCATAAACATGAAGCAATAATTTGGACTAAAATTGAAAACTGAAATAATTAATCATGAAGGAAAATATGTTTGATATAATGATGTAAACAGAATGTATACCAACCAAGTAAATTTCATTCTAACTAATTTAACATTTTATACTGTAACAAAATTAATTGGAAATTGTACATGTTATCCAATTATTTTTTAAGAGTAAAGACTTAACTACACTTCACTGTGGTATGAAAACTATTGTACTATACTATACTAGTACAAAACTATTGTACACGAGTCTGTTTATATTAATGACTAATTACCAAACAGCAGGGTTCTATCTACGTACAATCACATATTGCAGTTGTTTGCCAAACACTTACCGCAATTCGAACCCCTGCTGAAGCAACTTTTACAATTTGAGGGCTCTAGCTCTAATATGCTCACACCATGGATGGGTAGTTTTGAACAAAAAGCCCCGCCCACCATCTATCTTCTTCTGTTTTACCAGATGAAAGCCAATCAGAAGACATTATCTTAAAGCAAGCTGAAAGGAGCTAAAACAACTCGTTTCAGGCGGTGGATAACCTGAATGGGTCAGTATAAGACAAATAAAGATTACTCTGAATGGTGAATTGAGGAAAGTTACTCCAGCGGAGACCAAGAAGAAAAAAAAAACAGAACTGGAAAGGCAGAAAGGGTCAACCTTAAGTTTTTTTTTTCTGGCACACTGACTGAAAATACCCGGGTGACTCATTGTGTATAAAAATGTGAAGCTTTTATTCCATATTCCCTCCTACAGGCAGCATGTAAATGCAGAAGATGTGATGTAATGCAGCACAAATGTAAAAGCAAACACAGAAACACTAAAATAAGGGAAAAAAAACCCCCACAACACTTAAAGTCGTTTGTAGATAATGACAACTAGAGACACGAAAACCAGTGAACTGATTTTTTTTTTAATTAAAGATTGCAAATTGATGGAATCTAATCGAATGGTGTTATACACAAGTCTCACTCTTCTAAACTCATTTACAGTTTACAGAACACACAGTAAAGTGAGGTGATATCACAAACTCTAATGCTCTGGTGTTTGAGTTCAATTGTTTTTTAAAATTTTCTTTTTATATTATTTCTTTTTTGGGGTGATGGATTTTGGCTTTAAGACCATTTTTCTTTTTTTTTCTTTCATAATCAGCAAACCCAGATGAATACAGAAGCTGACAGATAGGGAAGATAATCATCATGATCATTTTTCAAGGAAAAAGTAAATGGCTAATAAATAATCGAGCAATGACGGCCTTAACGATAGTAATTTTTTTGTGTGTCTCATTGGATTTTTCTCTTCTGTGCTTTTTATTGAAATGGATTAAAATAGTCAGACTTTCAGGGCCGAAGGATCTATTTTCTGACAACTGCGTGCTTTGAAATCGTGCTGCTGTGAGAGATGAGTACAATACACACAGACAGACATGAAGAAACACATCTGTGCACACACACACACACACACACACACACACACACACACACACACACACACACACACATACATACATAAGAAGTGAGTGGTGTTGATGCCAGCTTGGAGTGATGGTAATATCACAGACTGGAGGAGCTGCTAATGAACAGCGCGAATGGGAAGAAAGGCTCCAGCTCAATCCACTAATTGCCTTAAAAGCTTTTCGTACAATTTACCCTGTCAACAGAGATGGTGGTAGGTGTGTGTGTGTGTGTGTGTGTGTGTGTGTGTGTGTAGGTGACTCTGTGTGGGTGGGATGTGGGATAAGAAAAAGAGATAATTCTGAGAAAACATATTGTAAGAAAGCGAGGAAGAAATACACAATGGTTTTACACCTACGCAGACCCAATCAGACACGCGGTCTCACACATACACCGAGACGTCATATTTAGTCCAAGCCAGCAGCTTCAGCTACAGCCAGACATTTCACTTCCTTCAAAGGAGACGTACACACAGACACACACACTCTGATCACTCATTCCAACATACGCAAATCCAGCTACTGTACATATATACAGCCACATGTTTTACACACACGAGAGACACACTCGCTTCTGACTGCGGGCAGCACAGCACAGAGCGCTGCAGCAGGCCCTGGCCCTCATTAAAGTAAAAAGCCTGCTGAGTGTTTTAAGCAGCATTAAGGCAACAGCAGAGTCGTAAATACAGACAGCTCTCCTCCATGCTCTCCAGCACGGCTCCCTGGCCTATTGTTCGTAGCTGCTCAAGGACCATGATGACACAGAGTACAGCACTGAAAAGTCTGCGCGCCTTCTCAGTATCACAAGACTTAAATAAAACCAAGCTGTCAAAGTCAACTTAAACAACTTTTACTTTTCTACATTCACGAAAGAAAAAGGAGAGAAATTTGAAAACAACTAGGAGCAGGATTTGCTCTGTTGTACTACATGATGCTGTCACAGGCTGGGTCTCTGACCCAGCGCTCTGAGTTCATGTTTGTATTTGTCTCATTTTGTTATGTGATTTAGTTTGTGTTATTTCCTATCTGCCTTTAGTTTAGGCAGTTATTATTCCTGGGTTTTCTATGTTTTGGGGTTTTGTATTTATTCATCACATATTAGGTCTGTTAAGTTGTGTTGTCATGTTTTAGTATTTCCTGTTTTATTCTGACAATGTCATGTGTTCTTTGTTTATTGTATTTAGCTTTCCTCTCCTGGTCCTGTCATTAGGTTTATGTCTGTCAGCTGTTTTCCCCCATGTGTCTCCACTTCCCCTGATCACCTCATGTATGTATTTAAGCCCTTTGTTTTCTGCATGCCATTGTCAGGTCGTCTGCTCATCCATGTCTCATCTCCAGGTACCCATGTCAGTTCACTATGGTTAAGGTTTTTCATGTTTTGTTATTAGTTCACCCAGTTTAGGTTATTGTTTAGTTTTCACCGATGCCCTATTATTTTGTACCCTCGTTGCTAACCTCAATAAACGGCTTGTTTTGTTAATCCACACCACGTTTTGGTCTGCGTTTGAGTCCTCCTCTGCAACACATACGGTCTGCCCCAGTCAGACCGTGACAGATGCATTCTGTATTCGTTTGGAAGATGAGCAAATTACTCAACACTCACACGTTACTAATTACTTCCAGTATGCCGCATTTCATTAAACAGACATTTTAGTGCATTCTGTCCATGTAAAGGCACCTGAAACTATTTGGTTCAAGGGGAAAACACAGTCACAACATCATGGTTAAACATCGCCTAAGTTAGAGTCTCTATAAGTTTAGCCTGGTGCCAGTTTAGGTAACCAACAGATGATTGAGGCAACACAGAAAAAATGTACATACATCATTTGTTTTTATTTCTACTTGTAATGTGTCCGTTTTACAGCGCTAGCTGTCATTTTTGTGCTGGTTTATATTTTTAGTGACCATTAGTGAGGTGCCAGTTTCATTTCTTGCCAACACCTGTATTTGTCAGGAAGGTTTAGTCTACTGCGATTCCTACAACAGAAGAGAAATCTAAAGAGAAATGCTCCTTTATTCTTAGTCTGAGCAGCTGTGAGACATAAAACTGTCGGATGAATGGCATGTACACTTGTTCAGTCGTTTTTTTTGTTGTCGCACTCCAGTGCTGCATAAAACGTTAGAAAGTGCTGGCACTGCCAAGCGGACGGCACTTTGAAAAGCCTGGGCTTAAACAATTTAGTACAGCAGAAACGGGGACCAGAATATCAGCTGAATTACAAGTAAAACTGCAAAGTACCTTCATGCAGCTCTTCTTTAAGCATTTAACCCCCTGAAAAAAACATAAGAAAGAGAGAAGTGCTAATTATTGCCTTGTTTTTGCTAAGTATACAAAAGCTTCACTGCGGGTATTTTAGAGTTATTCACTGTACAAAAAAAGATGCCAGAAGAGATCAAATTAGTCTCCAGCTACTTCTGATGAACACTTTGCACTTTTTTGTTAAAGGCCGAAGACTGACCGCTGACCTTTAAATGTTACCAAACAACAAGGGAGCTGGAGCATGTGTTGAAAATGTTTCCAATTCCTTGTGAAAATACTCAAGAGGTTATTACCTGTAGTTTTTTCTGTAGTTGTGACTGTGCTGACTGGTGAGAGGGTGGGGCGACTCACAATAACTGAGTATTTCAAAACAGAATTGGATCACATTGGGTCACGATGCATAAAGGATTACCTGTTTTGTGATCAAGTGATGGACATTTTATTTTGTTGTAACCAGAAACCAGAATCTTTACATTACAAATGTTTATATGGACATTTTTTGGCACTGAATACTCACATATCCAAAGTACATGCAGGGCTGTAAGCAGAGTAAATCCTCTGTGTGGTTTCATCAAGTCATTTAAAACTAAATATAGGTTAAATATCTAATTATAAGCATGCTGTAAAATAGAAATAAATACAACAAAAACAATTCAGATGCATAGCAGACATCCAACATATGTCACCTAACAGCGGCCGTGTCGATCATACCTAAGTTGGAGTTAAGGGTAAGGAGATATTTGTTGGTGTTGAATAGGTCGCGACCACTGAAGAGGACGTTTAGGAAAGAGGAGGTCTGTCACAGGCAGTCTCACAAGGTTGGATATGCACAAGTCAATTTATTGATAGATGCATGGATGGAAAGACAAATGAATTGGTGTGTAAATCTCCCCTAAAACGACTGATGTTGATGAATAGAGTTGGAGGAGATGAGGGATGTAATGGGGGTCAAGTGTGTTTATGTGGATTGTTGTATGTGTAGGCTTGCGTGCGCTCCATTTTTTCATGCACATCCCACAATGGTGTGCTGTTTAGTGTTTGTGGAGGTGTCCTGTTCAGCGGAGGTGTATCCCCAGAGTATCTAGGCCACCAGACCTCAAACTCCTCCCTAGAGCCTGCTGTCTGTCATTACAGACAGCATGGAGAGGCAGAGCTGGCCCTGGGTCAACACCAAAGCCAATACCTGAAGACAGAAAGCGCACACATACACACACATGCATAGACAAGCACCAAAATCACACGCACATACACACAGCCACGAAGCCAATAACTGCTGCCCATTATTGAGCTGGCCAGGTCCAAGTTCTGACACGAGCCACAATTAACCCTTGAATCCTCAGCGGGCTGCTGGATGTTCATTCAGAGCAGCTAACGAGGCTAAATGTGAGAGCAGTGGCTTCGGTAATGAGACAGGATAACTGTGCTGTGTTCCAGCCCGAGCAGGTCAGCTCTCACTGGCCCTGAGGATAATATCCTACTTCCAGATTCACGTCAGACGGGCTCTGCCTTGAATTACCTAGTTTTTATTCTGGAACGGCTACAGTTGGCTGTCACCGGACCAATAAACCAAACTCCTCTTATCTCCGTCTCACACGCACAAACATGGGTGGCAGCCTAGAGTTTTTAGAAAGCAGGCTAAACACTGCTTTATTCTTCAATAAAGAAAAAAAGGAAGGTGCTGTTCACTATGTCTGCACTACAAACGTCCCCTCCAAAGGTAGAACTTGGAGCATGTTTTTTTCCCTTGTTAAACTGGCATCCGTCCAGCCGTGAGATGTGCAAAATTGGCACAAGATTCAAATTCACCGTGAATGGTATTCTGGCCATTCTTCTTCTGTAAAACAATTGTGCGTTATTCACTGCAACAGAAATTACCATGCAAAGGTGTAAATAGAAAACTGAGAGGTTAATTCACAGTGATGTTATTGTCCTGTCATGCTGTCCGGTTAATCCACAGGCGGCAAATTAAACTAAAGTAAACATAAAGTGTCTGAGAATGACTTTAGTGTACTCCGGTACTGATTTTCTGCAATGCTGAACATTGTGTGAAAAGTTTTTCCTTAAATTTGTCTGTATCTGTTCGTTGCTAACTTAACACATTATATCTATTTTTAATGTATTAGCTCGTGTCTCTCAAGTGGGGATGCACATTTGTATGTATTTGTATGCCAGCTGTTTACCAGTAATTGAGTTCAATTAAATAAATAAATATGCCTTCACTTTCTAGCTATTTGGGAAAGAAATTGTAATTTGTTTTAGGAGTACTCATGATTTACTTATAAAAGTGGCACGAGCCTTTCATATTTTTCCTCGTATAACACAGTTGTAACAATAATGTACGAATCGAGTCAACTCGACACCGTTTGAGTAAAAGTGAAATAAGTCTTTTTCATGGGTAAATCATAAATATGAGTAGGCTTTACCTTTAAATATATCCGAATAGGCGTCCAATTTTCTTGTAAAGGAACTCAAATTGTGCAAAAAGCATCACTTAAAAACGGGGTTTTAGAAGAGCACGCTGCTTGTGGAATTATTTCAGGGACAATGAAGCATTTTCACTTCGAGATATTTGTATCAAGTCTCAGTAGCAACTATTAGTTCTGCTTGATATATTATGTAGATTTCAGTTTGAATTACCACGAGGAATGGACTTTATTAGAGCTCCAACTGTAAGTGAGGCTGATCTAACACAGTTGAAAAGCTCATTTTTTATCGTACAGTCAGGATTACAGATAAAAAAGTGGAAGTTTTTTAAGAGTTCTAAAATAAAAGAACTGTTGATACTGAGAACTACAGGAAAATAAAGCATAAAGTGTAACTGTATGGAATAAAGACAGAATAAAGGCACTTACCTGTTTTGATTACATTGACGCTACAGATGCCAAAGGAGTGGCTACAAAGCCAAACTACTGTAAGTTCTGGGCAAGGTATTTATTGCATCATTCAGCCAAAAACAACCCACCTTGTGTTGAGCTGCAATGTTACACACAAAAAGAAAAAGGAAAAAAAAAAAAGAGCAGCAGAAAAGGTGAATTGTAAACACCTTAATAACACACGAGGAGAACTACAGAGCCGTCCTTTTTCCTTTTTGGTTCCATTCCTCTCTTCTCCCCACCGTTTATTTTCCACCAAGGCCGTTATCAGACGCAAGTGTGCGGTGAGCGGAAAGGAGAAACGCAGAGAAAATGATTACCCTCTGCCTCAACCAGCTGGTTTGTTCATAAACACGCAATTATGATTTCATGGCAGTCCATTATATACAAGCCACTCCAGGGCAGAAAGCTCTGCCAAGGCGCGATCAGTGAAAACATCTTAAACAGTCTGCAAAGGCTAATACCGCCGCTATAGAATGCAATTTTCTGATTTCCTTGGCAACTCCTCAATAAGAAATCAATTAGTCTTTGAGAAATATGACCAAAAAGTCCTGGCCTGTAAGGGCGCCATCTACGTGGCTACCGACAGCAGCAGGCAGGTATTTGTTTGCTCAGCCGTCGTCATGATATTTTAGCACCGCTGATCGGATCTAGATTGAACGTGGGCGAAACTGTGCTCTCCAGCAATTTATCAAATTAAAGTGATTGGCTGCAACCTGGTGTTACAATTACAAGATAGACAGATGAGCTCAAATAGAGACAAAGAGCAAACAAAATGTACTGTCATGAACCAAAATGTTTCCAAAAATGCTGCCAAGATAGCGTTTTTACTCATGACATTAGACTTGAAACTCTGACCTTTTTTATATTTACTCAAGTGATGTTAAAGCATTTGTGGAGACATTTAATGAATATAGAAATAAGTATATTCATATAAAATGACAAAGATGTGGTGTTCTGCAATGTAAAGGTTATGTATGTCACAGTGTTTTCCCAAAATCTCTGCGTCCGTTCTGATTTACATACATTCCTGCTGCTTCTACCTGCTACCTGATGTGTCTTCTGTTTGTTTTCTGTCTTTTGGCTTTTCATATACTGCATTATAACTGACCTTTTTTCTATTTTGATTGCAACACATGTATAAAATGGTAGTTTTCACTGTAAAGTGATCAACGGAGGAGGTTGGGGCAGATGGTGGTCATGCAAATGCAGGTCCAGGTTCAGGCAAAAATGCTTAAATGGGTATTAAATTGGACAATGATTTTCTAACTTAAAATGCACCAACTGCATTTTTCTTGGCTCATTCCTGCAGATAAATTTTTTTTGCTGATTTCAGTTTTCTTCCTGAGACATATTCACATCATATATAAAGAAAAATCAACATTTCTTCAATGCAAAATGTTACTTTCATAAAAATAAAAATAAATTATTAGTTTACAGTTTCCCAGAAGAGAGTTACATGACCTCTCTCTTAAATAACTGTAAATAAAGTAACTACTAGAAAGACGCATGATTAATTAACTAAAATTTTGCTCCTACACACCCAACTTTACCTGATATATCTTAAAAACCAAACCTGGTAAAATATATGCCAGGTACACAATTTTCCAAAATGTCTCATACTGAGGCTGGTCCGAGGATTTAAGCATCTGATGTTTGACGGAGATTTGCACAGAAAGTAGGATTTCTTAGTAGATAGTAGTAGATAGATATTTCCAGTGAGAAATATTTCCAATTTGTAAAAGAACAGCAAATATTGGTAAACTTCAGCAACACTGAATCTACATCTTGTTTAAAAGTACACAAAAATAATAAACGGACTTGCATTTGTATTGCACTTTTTGAGTTGTATTGACGACTACAAGACTAATACTCCCATTCACACAAATTAATAAAACAGCACTGGCCACATCAGCATACAGACTAGAGGCAGCTGAGCTCGGCTGCGGCTCTATGGTTTAGCACATGGTTGAAAGTAAAGGAGAAAAGAGCCACACTGACTGACTTCCTAGTTCACATTTTACAAAAACATTTGTGTTTTAATTTGATTACTTTATTCTAAAATGTTGCTGGACACCAATTACCAATTTTCACAATTTAAATAACATGTCAGCAAGAGAAGAAATATCCAGTCATGCAAGCATCTCTGACTGATCCAATACAATTTCATTATCTCATGACCTTCAATGTAAAGGACTGCCATGGACACCTTTATATATTATATTTTCTGACAAAACTACTGAATTAACTACAGAGAAACCTACTGTTTCCTACCAAAATCCTGTCATCCTAATATCATTCCAGCTAATTAAAATCTTTCATCGAAATAAATATCTCAGCTTGTGTAGGTTCAATACCGAACACAACGATATGTAAAACAGTGACGCTAGAAAAGTGCAGCTGAATAAAATAAGGCATCTAAATTTAGGTCAAAATGAGTTTCCACCTACTTGCTCTCTCTATCAATGACACATTCCTGTGAATTCTGCTTTCTTCAGAGTGGTACACAGGGGACCCAAAGCAAGCTGTCTACTAAGTTTAAGCCCATCCGACATCTACGGCAAACTGGCCAAGGGATCAGAGATCTCTGAGTGAAGAAATTGAATGGTGTGTCAGCCTCGCCTTGGGTTATTTCTGTCGCTGTAAAACATTTTCTGGTGTACGCGGGGCCACTGGATGTATTCTTGTTCTGGCTGTCAGCTCTGCAATACAATCTGTCGACCCTAAACTGAGGGATCAAGGATGAAACCACACTGTTAAAGCAGGAGAGGGAAAGAATGGAGAGAATGAGGCAGGCGTGAAAACACTGCGATGAACACTAATAGCAGCGGGCTGACAGATGCGCGGCGGCAGCCTCTGACAGGAGCAAACACATTGTGTGCATTCCTCTATGGGAGCCACCTCGGTGCATTGTGGGAGTTGTGTCCCAGCAGGAGGGCGTGTCACTTCCTGGTAGAAGAGACCTCACTGTTAGAGCAAAGTCTCCTGGGATGTGAAGCTTTGAAATACTGATGCATTGTGGGAGCCTGGGCGTATTGTGGGGAGTGGTAGGCCCAAGGGGTGCTTTGCCTGTGTGTTGCACTGGTGATCGTGCAAGAAGGAAGGAGGAACGACATGCATGCACAAACACACACACACACACACACACACAAATACACACACCTCTGATCTATGGATACACAGCAGCCCAGCAGGACTCTGCCTTTGTTGGTACGGAGTATACACAGAGAGTTCACTCTGAACAATGCATGTATGTATGTGCTCATAAACACACATCCTGATACACACTCACACACACACTGCAGAGATTTACACCCTCACATTCACAGAGGGAGTAAAATTCCCCGATGCTCCTGTTGCAAACACATGGGAGAGAGATGAAAGACTTTCACTTTCTCAGCAAGCAGCAGCAAGACATGGATCTCTTAAACTTCATCCACTGACTCGCAGCTTCGCCTTCGATATATGCGCAGTTAACACATTTCCCCAAGCTTATCCACATCTCGGCTACAACATCCTCAGCCGACGCTCGCAGACTTTTCCACAGAAAAAGGTGGAAGTGTTGCTGCAGTTGAGCTCTGGCCATCCTCGTCCACACTCCTCTGCACCCACACCACCCTGCTTCCCTCTGCGATCAATGCGCTCCTCCAACCTGGACTCACATCAAAGTCGCCCACTTCCCCCTCACCCTCCACCACCACCACCACCACCGCCACCCCCGGCCCTTCTGCGCTGAAGGTTGGCTGATCCACAGGTAACCTTTTTCTCTTTCATTCCTCATCTCTGTCTTTCTTGCCTCTCTCTCAGAACCGGAGAGCATCAAAGACTGCTGGGCCTTATGCCAGGGGCTCCCTGCTAAGCAACCTACCCCTGGACCCCCCGCCAACATCAACCTCCTAACGCCACTACACCTACGCCATCGTTGCCCTGCTCCCTGCAATCCCCCCTCCTTTCCCCACGCCCCAAAACCCGCATGCAACATACACCGGTGTATCCACCCCCCACCGGGACCCTGATCGGCAGAGGCTGCCCCACGCTGACTCCACATACTGTAAACAACAAACTGTCAACAGGGCTCAAGTGTGCCAGCCATCTGATGTGACCTATGGAACAGAGATCTGGCTGTTTCGTGAAGCTCGGCGCTCAGCAGGGAGGTGGTCAGGGGGTGCTGCGCCAGTGCACAAGAGATGGGAGGGGGGAGTAAGACTTTGCAGGTGTAGTAGGAACAGACTAGGCTGCTCCCTAAAAATCATATGTACGACGTATATCTACGACAAGCCTGCATGTTTTTCTCAATAAGATGGTAATGGTGCTCCATGCAGAATTTAAGTAATCATTAAATGAATAACGGACCACCACGGTCAGCCCCACTGTAGCTGACGTGTGCAGTATGTTTGAAAAAAACCACTCTGTGCCAGGGCTATGGGGCCGGGTAAAAGCTTGTTAGACTGCCGAGTATGATTGTGTTTTCACCTTCAAGTTTCCGTTGCCACAGAGACGGCTGATAGCAAGAATGAAAGGAAATGAAAAGTTGTTTAAAGCTACTTGTGTCTCCAGAAGGGGCTGCGAGAATTACACGACAGAACTTCACATGCAACAGCTTCAACAGCAAGACATGCCAGCATAATTCTGAAAGGCATAATGTTAGATCGTATTATTTAGTAGGGCTGAACGATTATGGAAAATAATCTAATTGCGATTTTTTGCCCCAATATTGCGATTGCGATGCGATATGCGATTATTTTTTAAGGTCTTTGTCTTCTGTATTATTAAACAAAGACAAGCAATACATCATATAGTATGGCCAATACTATATTACATTAATTTTAAACTGTTCTTTCCTGGAAGACAGACCTCTGTTATGATAACATGAGGTGATGCATGAATTGATGACTGACATTTTTATTTAACTTCTTCAATCACAACAGTATATTTGAACATACACAATAGTTTATTTTTAGCTTACAAACATCTGAGCATAAAGTGCTGACAAGGAACCCTGGTGTAAACATTAAAATGAAAGTCAGTACAATGTGCAGATTGCAGAAATATATATAAAAAAAATCAGTGGCTTTACCACACTCAGTTTTTCGACATCTGTGAACTACTAGACAGTCATTCAATTAAAAAATAATATTAAATAAATAAAACTAATAAATAAAAAATACACACATCTTACTGATCTCTGCAGTCAGTAACATTACACATAAAGTGCAAACATAATAGCAATTGTATAAACACACACACAAACACGCCTTTAAAATTTAAAGGCGTGAAATTGGACGGTCTAGTTCTGATTAGCGTCACCGCTGTCTCGGTGGAGTTTAATAAACTCGGCCGTCTGCTTCTTGCTATCTAAAATATAACCAGACACTGGCGTAAATTCTCGACTGTCTCATACTTCTGTTTAATAAGTTTTCTGTTTGACGTTTAGTCAGCTGTGTGAAAACCAAGGAGGAACCCACCCGGGGGATTAATAAAGTTTTATTTTATCTAATCTAATAACTTTAATCTCAGCCAAACCGATTTACTCACGAACAAACAAAACACTGAAAAAAGCCCAACAATAACATTTTTAGGTTGTCTAAGTGACTTATATATTACGTTTAACCCGAGCAGCGAAACTCCGCGGTGATCTGAAAATGATGTGCCGGGAGTTGTGCCGTTCTCGGCCGCATCAGTAACCCTCGAGCTCCCGGCTAGCTGTCGAGCTGGTGGGTAGCAGACGCCTCTGAAAACGTCGAAGCACTTTTGCAAATGTGGGATATCTTGATAAACCGAGCAGATATTCGATGTTTACACAACTACTTTCTCGCCTGAAAATATGTTAAAAGTTTATTTTGTGACCCAGAAAGATTAGTATGAGTAATTTTAAAACTTAGTAGCGGCCGCCATTGCTGGAAACTGGAGTTTGACTGGGCCGCGCTATGAATTCTGGGATATGGTAGTAATTTGGACAGCCTTCGGCGCATCGCTGTGACGTAATCGGTCTACAAATGCGGCCTCAGGAGGATGCAGCCCATGAATTTGGACATGTCCAGAGTATAATCGCAGCCTTTGCGGTTAGAAAATTGCACTTGATCATGTCGCGATATTATCGCAAATGCGATATATCGTTCAGCCCTATTATTTAGCAGAGTAAAGAGTAAAAAGAGTAAAAAAAAAAACTATTAAAAAATTATTTATAATGTATTCACCCTCTATGCAGCCATTAGAAGTGAGAAGGATTTCCAAGGCATCCTCTCAGTTTCACCTTACAACTGATGATAACCATCATCATTAACTAACTCAAATATTTCTCTATGCTCACTAGTTAGCTGACTAGCAAACAACAGGCCTAATGTGGCAGATCAAATGCATGTGTCACATTAATGTGACTCATACCCTGCTTTGACAACCACAGGTTTATAACACATAATCCTGTAGCTGAACCTTCCTACGAGGTATAAGGCAGATGATCACACACAGTATTTGTCAGCATTAATAATCTCTCATATGAAGGTATATTCTCCACACTTAACTGTCCTTGTGTCACTATGCTGTTAATAATTATTTCTTTAAACAGCAGGACCCCCCAAGAAAGAGTTACTTAATTACATTACAATGAATTGCCAAGCATTTACTATACTCCACACATCGCTTATAATAGTTAAAGAATATAGGCATACTTGATGAAAAATCTCACTCCCTAATCCCAGCTCCACAAAACATACTGTGCGAGCGACTGATGGGGTTAAGTGCTAATTGTTTACCAAGCAAAGTTTCTCTTAAAAAATGCATCTGCTTGATTTATTTGTGTTTTTCGATGCTGTCATTTATGTAGTGAAAGACATGTGCTATACACATTTCCCTTTTTTCTTTTGGAGATTGTGTGAAACAGGCAGATTATGCTACATTAATCCGATTGTGTCATTTTATCATAATCCCACCTTTTATGGATTTGACAGGTTTTACAAAGTTGTAAGTATGTGATCAGAAACGTGAAAGATGTCTCCTGTCACTGCTGAATTTTCCAACAGTCAAGTACATTTTCAAGCAAATAAAATCATCAGTACTCGCGGTTAAGATTTAACATTGCAAAGCAGCAGGAAGAATGATTCACGTTTGTCATATATTTAAGATAATAATTATTCTGTCCCTCCTGTTATTTCTAAGGCATGTTTTTTATAAGTTTGTTATATGGCGGGTCATAATCATTCGTTCTGTAATTAACTGTTGCAACATGTCAGAAAATATGTTTATTCCTGATCTTGTCTGGGCAAAGCCTGCCATCTAGTGGGTTGACAGGGTAGCACCATGTTAGAGCGCAAGCAGTGGTTTTCTCCCAGCGCTCGACAGGGAAGGTCCATTTGGCTGTGTCTCTGTAAATTCCTGCATCTGACGCCCTTGAAAATGCATAATCTGTAAGTGTGGCAAAACGGTTTATTGTTCCCACTTATTAGTACCTTGTTCAGCAAAGTAATGAGCTTCTTGTGTGTTTAGCGAGTTTGTTACATTACTAGCACAAGCTAGCTGTTAGCCCTTTGTTTAGCCTGCTAACATGAAGCATACCAGCATGTGGTGTTAGCTGTATCGCTTACCATCTCTGTATCTCTTGATTGTGTAGTGACTGTTTACATAAGTCAACAATATTTAATGTAATCTTTGTGTATTTGTATGGAGAGTGAATACACTGTATTCTGTTTCTGTTATTACAGTTTTACAAAAAAGGAAAATAAGGATCAGTAAAGCTCCGAAGAATGGCACGCGGTCTCCTGAGTGTTTACTGAAGCCATTTTATGTTTAGCTCACTGCATAAGCTGGATAGAGACATTCAGCTGAGGGCAGAAGAGTAAAAAGATTGTCCACGCATCAAGTGCACTGCCAGGATCCTGAGACACTCCAGCGACAGCAAACATGTCCAACCACGGGGACACCTCGCAGCTTTCACAGCTGGAAGTCAGGTCGGAATGCAGATCAGCAGCTTCACGCCGGTCAAACAGCTCAGCAGCTTCACGCCGGTCAAACAGCTCAGCAGCAAGCCTTGCTGCAGCACGAGCATGAGCTGAAGCCGAAGCTGCTCGAGCAAGAGCAGAATATGCCAAACGCCAAATAGACATGGAGGTCGAAAAGGCCCGGATGGAGGCAGCGCTAAATGCTCTGAAGCAGGAGGGAGAAGCAGAAGCAGCACTTGCAGCTGCAAGGGTCCTAGAGGCTGCAGTTCTGGACCAAGCAGAGTCTGTGAAGCCACCAGACATTCCTGCCACAATAGCTGCGGCTGTCAGCCGCACTCAAGAGTATGTAGATACCCACTTCCACAATAACACTAATATGGAAGGTGAGTCAAAACACAGTAGAGAGCAAAAATGTGACTTAGACAACACCCACACTACAGGGCCGGACATATCAGCAGCAGCTGCGCGTGGGTACCCCCCCAGTTCTCCACCTGTTTGGCAGCCCAAACTTCCACCTCCCCATTGGTCCAACTATGTTGGAGCAGCCAAACCACAACGACAAGCAGATGTATCAGACCTCGCTGCCCTCCTCTCGCGTCGTGACCTACTGACAGCAGGACTGACAGTGTTTGATAACAAGCCAGAGACTTATCTAGCATGGAGATCTACGTTTCACAATGCCACTGAAGATTTAAACCTAAAGTGCAGTGAAGAACTCGATCTGCTCACTAAGTGGCTTAGTGGGGAGTCTCTCCAGCATGCTCTGAGAATCAGGGCTGTCCATGTTAACAATCCAGAAACAGGTCTTCAGCGTTTATGGCAAAGGCTAGACAGGATTTATGGCTCATCAGAAGTTATTGAAGCTTCTCTGTTCAAACGCCTAGAGAGCTTTCCCAGAGTTACTCCGAGAGACAATCACCTTCTACAGGAACTTGCAGATCTCCTCCTGGAACTTGAAGCAGCAAAAAATGAAGGATATCTGCCAGGCCTCAGCTTTCTTGACACTCCAAGAGGCATAAACCCAATTGTGGAAAAACTCCCACATACCCTGCAAGAGTCATGGATCAAACAGGGGTCCAAGTATAAGAAAGAACACAGAGTGCACTATCCGCCTTTCTCCTACTTTGTCCAGTTCGTAAATAGCAATGCTGAAATGAAAACTGACCCCAGCTTTATCCTACAAAATTACAGCACTGGGCACATGAGGATAGAAAGGCCGCTGGTGAGACAATCACATTTTAGAGCCCCGCTAACAGCAAACAAAACACAGGTTGGCACACCCAGCAACAAATCTAACACTCACTCTCTTGATCCCGACAAACGGTGTCCAGTACACATGAAGCCCCATTCACTTGCAAAATGTAGAGGGTTTAGGATGAAAACACTGGATGAGCGGAAAAGTCTGCTCAAAGGGCTTTCGATCTGTTACAAGTGTCTCTCATCAACAGAACACAGGGCCAAAGACTGTAAAGCTGATATTCGTTGTCTGGAGTGCAAAAGCGATACCCACATCTCCGCCATGCATGCCGGGCCACCCCCTTGGAGAAGTGGGAGCTTTGATTCTACACCAGAGGCACACGGCGGGGAGCCAGACATCCCGAGCTCCACAGTGACTACATCTAACTGCACTGAGGTATGTGGACAGGGACAACAAGGACGGTCTTGTTCTAAAATTTGCATGGTGAAAGTATATCACAGCACAGCCCCTCAAATGAAAACGAAAATGTACGCAATTTTAGACGACCAAAGTAATGTGTCACTGGCTCGTTCTCCCTTTTTTGACATGTTTAATGTACATGGTGAAGCCTTTCCATACACAATGAAAACATGCTCTGGCACAACGAACAAAACAGGCCGTAGAGCTCACGGCTTTGTCATTGAGGGTGTGGACGGAAAAGTGTCCATACCACTACCAACACTGACAGAGTGTAATCAGTTTCCTGACAACAGGAGTGAGATACCCACCCCAGAAGCTGCAGCTGCTCATCATCACCTAGCTCACATAGCTGCACAAATACCCCCTCTTGATCCAGAGGCAGATATTCTCCTCCTCTTAGGCCGTGATGTAATTCAGGCTCACAAGGTTCGACGCCAGGCAAATGGGCCCAATGAAGCACCTTATGCCCAAAAGCTTGATCTTGGATGGGTAATTGTTGGGGATGTTTGCCTCTCGGGAGCTCACAGACCCACATTGAACTCCTACAAGACTAACATACTGGATAATGGCCGCCCCAGTTTTCTCTCTCCCTGTGGCAACAGAATCTACACAAAAGTGAAGATCACAGAAGAATGCCCCCTTTTTGAGAGCACACAGGTCAAAGATGAACTGGGCAAACACATCTTTCAACAAACTACTGATGATGACAAAATGGCACTCCCTGCAGAAGATAAGATGTTTCTGAACATTATGCACAAAGAGTTTGCTAAAGATGATGCAAATAACTGGGTCGCCCCCCTGCCCTTTCGTCATCCCCGACGTCGCTTACCCAACAACAGAGAGCAGGCTCTCAACTGCCTCATGTCCCTACGGAAGACATTAAAGAGAAAGACGGAGATGAAAGATCATTATGTGGAGTTTATGAAAAGGATCTTCGACAAAGGTCATGCAGAAAGGGCACCCCCTCTCAAACCCCACCAAGAATGCTGGTATCTCCCACACTTTGGTGTTTACCACCCCCAAAAGCCAGCAAAAATCAGAATAGTCTTCGATTCAAGCGCCCAGTTCGAAAATGTGTCTCTGAATCAAGTACTGTGTAAAGGCCCAGATCTCAATAACAGCCTTGTGGGCGTGCTTCTCAGATTCCGAGGTGACCCACATGCTGTGATGGCTGACGTGGAGCAGATGTTTCACAACTTCACGGTCAGAGAGGACCATCGTGATTATCTGCGTTTCCTGTGGTTCCGCGATCACGACCTCGATGGAGAAGTGGACGAGTTTCACATGACAGTCCATGTTTTTGGGAATTGCCCGTCCCCCTCAGTTGCCATCTATGGACTCAAGAAGACTGCTGTGGAAGGAGAGAAAGAATATGGCAGTGATGTAAGGGAATTTATTGAGCGCCATTTTTATGTAGATGATGGGCTAAAGTCATTTCCCTCTGAGACCCAGGCGATTGACGTCCTTCACAGAACACAAAGGATGCTGGCTCAGTCTAACATCCGCCTTCACAAGATCTCATCCAACAGCCCTGTAGTCGTCAGTGCCTTCCCAAGTGAAGATCTAGCCACAGGCCCGCAGGAACTCCAACGTGGACAACACGCCCCACTCATGCAACGCAGCCTTGGGTTAGGCTGGGACCTGTCGACAGACCAATTGTCATTTCAAGTTGAAATCAATGACAGGCCTTTCACCAAACGTGGTGTATTGTCAGTCATCAACAGTTTGTATGACCCACTCGGCTTCGCTGTGCCAGTCAGCATCGAAGGCCGCTCCATTCTGAGAGAGATCTCTATGGACATTAGCGAATGGGATGCACCGCTGCCGAGGGAGAAACAGGACAAGTGGCAGCAATGGAAAGATTCCCTAAAGCACGACGTCCCGGAGCTAGCGATCTTTCCAGTCGGGCTACAAAAATCTCTCTGCCCTGCCCGTCGGGCTATTGTAGGAAAAATATATGTCAATGCTTTTGCATTCTTTCAGAAATGTAGCTGGGTAATTATGTCATTGGCATCGGTGAGCCACTGTCAATAGCCTATGTGACATATTGAAATCGCGTTTGAATTTGCGCTTGTTTTTTTGCTTTCACTTTGCAATGACAGCACTGATCTGTGAGTGATGATAATTTGTGCACCAATTCCTCTGACATCGTCTTATTAATCGTTAGCTTACTATGCAAACATGACAAGTGAAATCTCCCGCAGCAAGCTTAAACATGTGAGAGGTTGATCGCGCAGAGAATCGCTGAGCTTATGTGAGTCCGTGTGTAAAAGTAGCAGTATATATATTTTAGTTCTGCTGAGCCAAATAAGACAGGTCGGGGTGAAGAAGTGACAGCCAAAGAAAAGCTTACCACAAAACGGAGAAGTTATGACAAATGAGACTATAAGGCAAAAAGAAAGTGCAGCTTTATGGTTTCATGGACAAAAGAATTTCTGTGGCTGCAATATGACGAGCTAAATAACCAGGGCTGCACATAAGTGGTCCGCAGGTGCGCATTCGCTGTCAAAATAAAAAACGCGCACAAGGGTTAGGGTTAAATTTAAAAACTGTACTTTTGAGTTAAAATATATATTTATAATTTTAATAAATGACAAATTAAAAAGGCATGAACATTTTTTTTGTATCGAAAAAATATCGAACCGTGACACCAAAGTATCGAACCGAACCGAACCGTGAATTTTGTGTATCGTTGCACCCCTAATATATATGTATGTATGTATGTATGTATGTATATATATATATATATATAGATATATATATGTATGTGTATATGTATGTATATGTGTGTGTGTGTGTATGTATGTATATATATATATATATATATATATATATGTATGTGTATATGTATGTATGTGTGTGTGTGTGTGTGTGTGTGTGTGTGTATATGAATGTATATGTGTGTGTGTGTGTGTGTGTGTGTGTGTATATGAATGTATATGTGTGTGTGTGTGTATATGAATGTGTGTGTGTGTGTATATGAATCAATAAGAAGCTTTGAGCTTTGTGTAATCTCCTTGATGCTTTTTAGAGTAACTCAAGTAACTAAATGAAACTGCTCCCCTGTAGGATTGTTATGATATTAGAATTTAAACCTTGATATTGATATATATATATATATATATATATATATATATATATATATATATATATATATACATACACACATATATATATATATAGAGGGTTTCACCCCAAGTCCAGCACCCTGAGGCTGTACGCTAAGCGGAAGGAAGGGGGCCGGGGACTGGTGAGTGTCGGCACCACAGTCCAGGATGAGACAACGAACATCCAAGAATACATTGGGAAGATGGCCCCAACTGACCGAGTGCTCAGTGAATACCTCAGGCAGCAGAAACCAAGAAAGAGGAGGGAGACGAGGAACCATCATGGAAGGACAGGCCCCTGCACGGTATGTACCACCGGCAGATAGAGGAGGTGGCTGATATCCAGAAATCCTACCAGTGGCTGGACAAAGCTGGACTAAAAGACAGCACAGAGGCACTAATCATGGCAGCACAAGAACAAGCTCTGAGCACAAGATCCATAGAGGCTGGGGTCTATCACACCAGACAAGACCCCAGGTGCAGGCTGTGTAAAGATGCCCCAGAGACAATCCAGCACATAACAGCAGGGTGCAAGATGCTAGCAGGCAAGGCATACATGGAACGCCATAACCAAGTGGCCGGCATAGTTTACAGGAACATCTGTGCCGAGTATAACCTGGAAGTCCCGAGGTCAAAATGGGAGATGCCCCCAAGGGTGGTGGAGAATGACCGAGCTAAGATCCTGTGGGACTTCCAGATACAGACGGACAAAATGGTGGTGGCTAACCAACCGGACATAGTGGTGGTAGACAAACAGAAGCAGACGGCCGTAGTGATCGATGTAGCGGTTCCGAATGACAGCAATATCAGGAAGAAGGAACACGAGAAGCTGGAGAAATACCAAGGGCTCAGAGAAGAGCTCGAGAGGATGTGGAGGGTGAAGGTAACGGTGGTCCCCGTGGTAATCGGAGCACTAGGTGCGGTGACTCCCAAGCTAGGCGAGTGGCTCCAGCAGATCCCGGGAATAACATCGGAGATCTCTGTCCAGAAGAGCGCAGTCCTGGGAACAGCTAAGATACTGCGCAGGACCCTCAAGCTCCCAGGCCTCTGGTAGAGGACCCGAGCTTGAAGGATAAACCGCCCGCAGGGGCGTGCTGGGTGTTTTTATATATATATATATATATATACATTATATATATATTATATATACATACATACATACATACATACATATATATATATATACAAAATGGACCATCCAATGTAATTTCAGAATGACAAATCTCCATTTGGACACTAAAGAGAGCTGGAGCCACTTACAATATCCTGTATCTACACTTTCACTTATAGTACATTATCCAATAAACTCTAAATTCAGTATGAAGCATCTGACAATAATAGGCTAAAAAGACGGCTGCTCCTGCTGACTTGATAATGACATAATGGACCATTGAGGTTTAGGAAATAATATAACTGCACGCAAGTATTGCATTGCATACAGATTTGTAGTGTTCCATACTGTAGCAAACATTAAAGGCTATGCAGAAATATAATGGGAATCCATGGGAAATCATGAAGGAATAAAACTACATACCGTAACAGGCTGTTGGTGAGAAAGATAATTGAGCATGCAGTAAAAACCACAGATAAGATAATTCATGCTGTGACTCAGATAAGACGTTATGACGATACTGTATTCAGCTCCTCTCTTCTCAAACCTAGATTTACGTCTGATATCCTTTTTGTCTGCACATCCCATCTTTTGACATGACTTGTACCACTGCACTCAATCGCAGGCTTCTTCTCTGACTATTGTCTATATGCTGTTATTACTGTCATCTCCCCTTTTCCTGCCTTCTCACCCCACCACCACCCCTACCCCTACCTCCCCGTCTTCTTTCAACTCACACTCAGATTTGTGGCTCTTAATACTGTCTCTGTCTACCAGAAGGACAGGAGCACGGGAAATGACATGTTTCCGCCTGGGGTGAAAAGAAACACACACACACACACACACGCACACACACACAGGCAATGGAGACTGCGTCAAGCTCACAATGTAATTATGGGGAAACAGAGCAGTCAGTTACACACCTGAGTGCAGCTCGGATCAGAGCTGGGGTGTTACTCTGCCACTGATGGAGAAAGCCAGGAGTTAGTCTGTTAAAGCACGATGACAGACAGCTACATCTGCTGACATGGCCGCGCTGACAGAACAAATATTTGGAATGAAAAGAAAAGGAAAAGGTCTACATGGAACATGAAGGTGACACTGTAGTGTCTTTCATGGATGTGGAAGTTCAAAAAGTGTATACAGGAATAGAGGAGACCACACATGCTTGAAAGAAGTCTGGTGCCTATTTCAATGTTTCATAAGAAGTACTGAAGCCCTAATATGGATTAACTCTTTACATGGAAAATTATAGATGCAAGAAATCCTTATCCAGAATATCGCAGATCCAAACAGTCATGTGCAATCAATGCTGGGGGTTTTCAACAGATTGCTCCCACTGAAAATAAAAAAATACAAATATTACACAGCTACTCACAGTGATATGCTTTATCTATGTTAATACAAGGTAGGCTTCTTATTTTCTATTTCTTCCAAGACTGAGAGATGAGAAAATCAATACAAGCTTCAGGTCTGTGCATTCACAAGGAACTGGAGCCAGAAGGCAATTAGCTTAGCTTAGCTTAGGCTAATGACTTGAAACAGGGAAACGAGCTTGGCACTTTCCAAGGTTCACATCTCAGTAATTAACACATATATAGTTTGTGCTTGTGGTGGTGGATAACAGGTTTCTAGTCTTTATAACTGTGACTGACCGCCTCCTTATTTGATGTCTTTATTCAGAGACTGAGCCAGTGCAGCTACAAAGAGAATGGACAGGAAACTTAGGGGTGATTCCAGCTTGGGTGACTTCAATCGGTACTCAAAATATGCAACCCATTTTAGCTAAATAGACTGAAGAAGTTTCTTGATTCATAAAGGGTTTCCACAGCAGTTTGATCCATTTATTTGATTTGGCACAAATTTTTTACACAAGGTACCGTTCCTGACACAACCCTCACAGGGATTTAGCTGTCCTCTCAGTCTTGAACCAAGACAGTGGCTCTGCAGTCATTACGGCAAAAGTGCAACATATGAAAATTTGGAGGCTGATACCAGTGGTATTTCCACATTGTAGTTATGAAGTACATAATATAAAGGCTGCTTTACACACAGACGTTGCTCCAAGTAGATGCAGCATGTGTATAAACTATTTGTTGTCACAGCAGCAAGTGAGTCAGTAGTATATTTTCCTATACTTCATTCAAGATCAAAAGTATTTGTTGCATTTTTTTATACCCTAATATAAATATGCATATTTTATCATTGGTCAATTAGTTAGGGCAATTTAGAAAAACAAAAATAAAGGAAAAGAGCTGACTGACATCCTCTGTAGTTACTGCTGGTATGACACTACGTGAGAAATAGTGCAGCACTGATGAAATAGAAATCCAATGTTTTTGATTCCAGCTGATGCCTTTTCATTTCCTGACAGCACCACTGTCTGTTCTCCTCAGCTACTTTAGAAGATTACCTCATGACCTGACAAAATCCCTAACAGAGAATCACACTGTAAATGGACAGATTGTAGCTACAGCTGCTAGTTCACTCAGCTCCTCTTTGTACCAGTTCAGGTGCCTAATATCGCTGAACTATACAATCAATATATATATATACATACACACACACATATATATATATACATACACACATATATATATATACATATATATATACACGCATGTTACCTGCATATTATAGCACCACCTAGCATCTAAACAAATTGCCATGCATACAATTTAAAGATCATCATGTACTGTATATATTAGAGATGGACCGATCTGATATTACGTATCGGTATCGGTCCGATACTGACCTAAATTACTGGATCGGATATCGGAGAAAAATAAAAAATGTAATCCGATCCATTAAATATCACGAAAGCACCTCACAAAACTTGCAACACGCAGTAACTCACCTCAGAACGTTAGCACGTCGGAGCAGTATGCATCACGTGATAGAGCGGCTGTGGCATGCGGGACCTGTCGGTGGTCTGGATAGCATGTGGAGCTTCGCTAGCAACCCGGCATTTCATCTCCGACAAAGTTATCCCGAGAGAAGTAAAGCAAGTGTGTAAGTCCATCTCTGAATGTTTGTAAAGCATTCCTGCGTTAAGCTTAACAAGCGACTGCCTCTCCTGCTGCTACTTCAATCATGAAACTGCTTAACGATCAGCTGATCGGCTTTTCTGTCGCGAGTCCGTGTCTCTAGTTTGTTTTTGGCCCACTTTGCACCAGAAAGAGGAAACCAGCGGCTGAACAACAGCAGCACGTTTAAGCTTGATCAGCTATTGTTAGAATGTATTTAATATTACTTTCTACACCAGGATCTTTTTCTACAGCTGACGCTGGTAACTGTGCAGGGGCGGATCTAGCAAAGTTTAGCCAGGGGGGCCGATAGGGCATTAACAGGGAAAAGGGGGCACAAAGACATACTTTTCTTTCTTATTCTCATTTAAAATGTCGAGCTTTTAATAAATAATTATCTGACACCCAAAGTTTTAATTTGATGTAAAATGAATAGAAGTCAATTACTGTATATAATAACTATTAAGTCTAATATATATACCCTAGTAAGCTATAGTACTTTTTCCTTTGGGAAGGTACCATCTGTGCAGTCTGCAATTTTGTTGAAGAAAGATGTTGAATCTATTTAATATTTCTTGAAAAATAATTGATTTCTGTGCATTTTTTTTCACACTGCATCAAATTAAGGTTGATTACGTCGATTAAGCATCATGAGGTGGAGCGTGAGGGGTGGTTCCCTATTTTTTATTTATTTATTTTTGTTGTTGCTGGGAGTTGGAACCCTATTAGTTAGTTGCTTAATATTTATGCTAAGTACTCTTTAAAATACCAGAATAGGGAGGATGGTGTAGGTTTAAGTTTATTAGATTGATCAGTATTGCTGAACTATGAAATATTTTTTTTTGCATAGGGGTATAACAGAATAGCTTTAGTGTAGTTGTTGTTTTAAACTTGAGTATGAACTTATACAAAATGCAGCAAGATGTTTAAAAAACAGTTTTGTTGATTAAAAAACACTATATCGGATTCATATCGGTATCGGCAGATATCCAAATTTATGATATCGGTATCGGTATCGGACATAAAAAAGTGGTATCGTGCCATCTCTAGTATATATCAGCAGTTTCTCTCTCTTGAAGGAATAGGGTTGTAGCTTATTAAATCCACACTCTGCCATGTTCACACAGAACCTTATCAACCTCTACATGGCACAACATGACTGGAGAGTCAGTGCAGCTGTACAGAACTCAGACTCATTCTGTCTTCTTTCTCTGTTTATTCAAGGTTCAGTCAAGAAGTCTGAATTATCCTTTTCTTATTTACTGCTTCATCATTACATGGTATTAGTGTATATATATTTGTGTGTGTGTGTGTGTGTGTGTGTGTGTGTGTGTGTGTGTGTGTTCTACCACAAGGGACAAAAGAGCGAGTTTGATGAATGGCTCAAATAATGAGGACTCCCAGGAGCTCTCAACTTAACTACAATGTAGGACTGCGGTGATGGAGATGTAGATAGATACACATGTGCGTGCACATACTGCAATCAGTATTAGAAGCTTGCAATCTAATCTCAAAAGCACACATTGGATGAGCTCTGTGTGCAGATAGCCACAGTATATCTGAAATGAAAGAAACCCACAAATCACTGCAGTATAATAAACAGTGTCAGATGATTGTTCGATATGTTTCTTTGCTTGGCAGCAGAAAACCTCATGCAGGATGCAAGAGGATACACCTCACAATAAAGATACCATACTGTTATGCATAAATAATAACATTCCTGATGTGATCTGCTTCAAAAGTAGACCACGCATCCTATTTTTCATCCCATTTTGTTTCTTCTTAAGATTAATTGCAATACCTTAGGTCAGACGCTTCTGTTTTGCTTTGTTTTTTGCTTTTTTGTTGCTGTTGTTTTTTATAACCTTGTACCATGAATTCACAAAAGGACCGTTGATACTATAAAAACCCAGAGAAAGATGGGCTTATTAGAAGTAATTATCTGTGAGGGTTGTCACTTTGCCAGCCATATAATAATCTGCTAATATCCCAAATTATCTGCAAAAATACTCAGTTTACCAGAAACCGATCAACCTCCAGACAAAATATATTTCTCATATCTGCTGACAGAATTCAATCACCTTAGTATCCTCATTGAGTAGCATACTGATCCAGTATGCAGATCCAGTAATTAAAGTATGTAATATGAAAATGAAATATGTAACATTTCATTCATACATTGCCTATCAACATATTACTACTGGGATTGAAAGTAATGCCTCTTAAACGTTCATAAACAACAGAGTGCAGTTGTCAGTCGGCTGTCTGTCACAGTGCTGTTGTTGTTGATGGAATACTCAGGACAAACACATGTACACGACACAGAACTGCCACACTCAGCCTGACAATACGTGCTATATTTCACAGTTCCCAATGACTCAGTCTTACGTCATATTTTTTGTCTCTTCAGAAGGATGAATATTGTGTAATTTGCTGGTCTTTACATTCAGTTAAAACGGTCAGGAAATCTCAGATGGTTTTATTTTTGTCATGAAGCAAAGAATAGTCACGAGAACTCTCTCTTAACAGCAAAGGCTGAACTTGTATCAAAGAACCGCTTATCTTAAACATGCTAATGATGTTTCACTGTACATGGAGCACCTTTAAATTAAAACATATCATATGCATTTGTGTGCATACACAGCATTGGAGAAAGAAAGGGAGAAATAGTGGCAGCCATAATGACCCAGTGAGCCAGTAGGAGAGGCAGCAGCGTGGGTTGGGCTTCAGCACCAGGCACAAGGTGCAGCACCCTGCATGAATATCAAAAAGCTCCATCCCTTTGACCTTGAGATTAATATTTAAAAGCTGGCTACAGTCTATACACACACACAGAGACATGTGCACATCCACACACTGTTCACACGTGCCCCGCAGCTTGTGGTGAACTGAAGTCATCCTCATTAACTGACTGTTGGGTTGTGATTCTTTTATCTGTAAATACTGCATAAGGAGAAGCTGCTTATATACTGTACATGTCATAAGAGATGTGAATGAATAAAGGGAGAATATCCATGTGTTAAAAACCTCCGCACCACATCGATCTGAATGTTTGCCTGTTCTTTTTAACACCATGCATGAAGAAAGAAGAAGAAATATTAGAAGCCATATGGAAAATGGCTGGCAATAATATAAATAGACAAAAACATGCAGACACACCTTTGTTGCGTTTTGACCTTGTCGACTTTTAGCTTCAGCTTTATGATTTTGTTTGTTGTTGTTTTTTTGATTAGCATGCGTTTTGACTGTTCTCACAGATCCCTAAATCACATGACCCGACTGTACATAAAAAGAAAAATAAATAAATTATGTAAACAAGAAAAGAATTGTGGCATTAAATGCTTTTTTTTTCCCAGCCGAGTGGGTTTAGTCATTTTTGTCTGTCCTTTATTTGATTTTGCCCTTATTCTGCCCTTTTGTTTGTTTTTCCTTCTTCCTAATCTCGTTGGTGGAGAAATAAACGCTTTGTATCTTCTGCTGCTGGGATGTGAGGAATGTGTTTTGTGCCATTTTTTCTCTCCTAGCGGGCTTAAATTGAGTTTGACAAACTTTTAAAAGCTGTCACATATCTGCAGCCTTCAATCTCCGTTGTGATAAAAATATGTTTATCAGGAAGTTGGATTTAATTATTTTACAAAATGTGTACTCACTTTAATTTAAAAGGATGTCAATACGCAGTATTCTGGCTTGTCCCAAATAAGAGTTACTATATAGAGATATACATCCTACTTCTGCCACAGATCCTATATGAGTGAAATGCTAAAGTTGGATTGCTCCTTTTGGTGTAGATACCATATTTAGTATTTTTACACCTCTCATTGTCATTCCTGTCCTTTCCATGGAATTACTTTTCTCCACCAGCCAGATTAAACATATCTTACTGTGTAATGAAAGCAGTAGAAAGTTATGTACAGAAATGCAAACCAGAGTGTAGGAAATTAAAAGACAACTTGCACCAAGCTGGCTGTATTTGTTGTGTTTGCACTATGAGTAAGATTGTCTGTGAGAGACTACGGCTTAGAGCGGATTCATTTCAGTCAAATCAGTCGAGATGTTTATGTTTCCAAAATGAAGTGGGGGCCTGTATGTGTGTGTTCTTTTGTTTTTTTACACTAAGACAAATGCGATTTATATTGTTTTCTGTGTTGGGGATCTCTGTTTCTTTTACTCTTGCCTTCTCAAAATGTAACACGCATTTAATTGAGTAGTTTGTTACCTGCCACTGAAGCTTCATTTATTACAGGCAACAAATCTGGCTTCACTTTTCATTCCCAAAAATGGCACAGTAGATACTAAATGACCATCGCTGACAGCTAGGGCATGCGTAGAGTAGCTTATAATATGATGCTATACCATATGTTATAAAGACTATAAAGATGATAAAGACTAATGAAGAGGTCACTCTGGTAAGAAAGAATCGACCTAAATCATCTGCATGTTTAAAAAATCTATCCTTGTTGTATCAATAGAGTATTGCAAGAGGAAGCAATAAAGAGATATTGCTACATTTATTTATGGGAGGCGGTGGGACATTGTTGGTATTTAATAAAAAAAACTTCATTTGTACCAAAACATAACCCATCTAAATGTTTGGAAAAGTAAATGTAAAAGATGCCATGAAATGAGAAGGAGACATAAAAGACTCTACCTGCTCTGAAGTCATGAGTGTGGCAGCAGTAAAACATGAAACAATAATCAATGACTTCCTGACACATGAATGTCATCATCTTTACAACCAACATAAAGATACACCTAAAAGGGAAAAAAAATCAACCATGGCAGCCTGTATATTTATGGTATGTAGGTATGTACAATGGTGTATGTACAGCAAAACTAAACAACATCTACAGAACACTTAAGTGAACTACTGAGTTTGGCTCCTCTGGGGACTGTTTGCCTGTGCAGCAGGCTTGCTTTACAGTTTTCTTTGTAACTGAGCTGATTGCTCCAAAGGTTTGCACTTTTTTTTGTTTGTTTTCTCCTTTTTATACTGTTTCTACTTGTTGCATATAGTAAATGTTTGCTTTTTAATTTATCTTATCAAACTTTTTTTTCTCCCTTTATTAAAAAAGTACAAATGTCATATAAAAGATTGTTAATCAAACTGAGAATCACATTAGGAAAAGGCCTTATCTCACCCTGTTTACTAATGTACTATACAACCGATCACTAGTAGAAGACAGCCATCAGCTGGGTCCGCTTTCTAAAATGTTACTAGTCAAAGATAAAATAATGTTTTTCCAGGTTATCCACAATAGCACACGCGTGGATATCTGAAATTCTCAGATGTACACAAAAACACATGCACGATCCCTGCGTGCAGCTCTTTTTCTTCTACCCGCTATGCTTCAATTCGCCTCCGTCCACCGCTGTGAGGGATGCAAACAAACACGGCAACAAACAAACAAAGTGATGAGCGGACATGACGTCTGAGGCTTAGCTTTTGTTTTATCTTCCCTCTCTTGTTTCTCCCTCTATGTTTAGCGCAGTGTGTAAGGCCCCAGTGCAACACACTCCTTTATGGAGAGACGATGGGGAGGCAACCTCGCTGCCAACTGTGTGATCAAAGCCTCTGTGGGTTTATATACCTGCGCAAATACTATATGAGCATGAGAGGCAGAGATCTTTGAAGATATGTGGATGGTTAATAGTCTGGACGGCAGCAACTGCTCAGTTAAGTTGCAATATTTAAAAAAAATGGGGGGGATTTTATGATTATTTTACAAATGCTGCACAGACAGTCTGCTGCATGATTAACACATTTTTAGCATGTAATGTTATGTGTTTTTCTTCATTTCACTTTACCTCATTTTCATTCCTAGTAAGTAGAGCTGGGCGATATATCGAGTTTTTAAAAAATATCGATATATTTTTATACGAGATATAAGATGTGACAATATCCTTTATATCGATATAGTCTATGTTACGTTATAATTATACTTGTGGAGCCGCAGGTTTGCCTCTCTTTCGTCCACTTTCGTCTTTACGCAATGTTACTCGGCCTCGCCTCTCCTTCACTGAACACAACTCCTCGTCCCCCATCGCTTCACCTGCAGGAAGCGACAAGATGGACACGGCAAATCTCCGTTAACGAGTTACTGCGCATCGCCCCGTGCGTGGGGCTGGACGGCGTCAACGTGTTAGCTAGCTAACCACGCTAACGAACTAACCACGCTAACGCCATGCAGCCCAGAGGGGCTGCACGGACTAAAATCCTTTCATTTTCTCAAAAGTTGACAGTGCGCCTTATGTATGAATTCTGGTTGTGCTTGATGGCCGCGAACCGATTTTATGTGGAACACGGCGCTCAGCAATCTGTCAAAAAATGTTTTAGTACGACTTTAGTAAGCTACGGAGCTGCACCGCTTGATGGATTGTCGGAGCATTACGGCTGAGCCTCGCGGAGTGATACGTACTGTGCTTCAACGTAATATTACCCTACTGTGTATAAGGACTATAAATGGCACCTGTTAAGAGACGTGGTTGCGAAGCGGATTTCAAACTCCAGGCTGTCAGTCACGCAGTACAAGTTGGGAACAGAGCAGCTGTGAAATCTGTCTTTGTTATTGTGCTCAGCGTCTTTTAGTTTACATTTTGACTGCACAATTGTGAGCTTTTTGTTATGCACAAAAACAACATTGTTTTCTTTTATTTATGGAGCATTATTATTTAATAAATGCTCATAATTTATTTTTGAGTAAATTTTATGTACATCTGCTCTATGTTAATAAAAGTGCCTGTGTGACATCTGGGACACAGCTTTGACTAAGAACTCTCTTTTTGTTCTTACTTTATGGCTTTAAAAAAAAATATCGAGATATATATCTTATATCGCCATCCAGCTAAAAAATATCGAGATATGAATTTTGGGTCATATCGCCCAGCCCTACTAGTAAGGATGATTTTGTATTATATCCTGATATGTAAATCCTCAGAACTGATTGAGGGTGTACTTTTTTCCTCTTTTTTTTTGACTGTAATTATTGACACTTTCTAAAAGGTGATGTGCCAGAACGGAACAAACTGGCAATGACTTTTGGAGCCGACCACGAGCCAAAGGTTAAAAACGAGGGAAGCCAGTCACTTTGACTTGGAAAAGCACAGATGGAATTAATAAGATTAAATATGGCTGCATTCCATTTGAGGCAAGCTGGCTCCAGGGCTCTGGCACTGTGCATGCTGATTCTCTAGGGGTACTTAATGGAACAGAGCCATCATTAATGACCAATGAATCAATTTTGTATACAAATTCTTCTTGTACACTTTCCGATAAAACACATAGTTATTCATTACAATGTGAAATAAGCCTTAATGGACTAAGAGGTTTTTTAGTGCATTGCAGATTTTATATGAAACAATTTTTATTTTTGAAGACACAAAAAAAATCCTTATACGCTGACCATTTGTATTTAGCCTGAAATTTTTAACTAAAGAAAACATCCACACTTTTAGTTTGTAACAGCTGCACAACTCTACAGCCAACAGAGTAATCTTTGTCTCTATGGAGGAGAGACTGTCGTGAGAATTTTACAGTTTCTCTGAATTGCTAAAACACTAACTCCCACCAAATTCTCACCATCCTGATCAAATTTATTAAATAACTCATTCATTTGGTAACACCTAAAACAATTTCCACCTAGTTATACACAATTTTCAGAGCTAATTTAGCCTATTGGAAAACTCTGAACACATTTTCACTCGTGAAAACACATTTCTTTCCACTGTGATGCACAAAGCACAACTACAGCGCTGATGTCACTTCTTAAACGCAACAATTCAAAATTGTTCACACTTGTTTCTCGTGACGTGACGAAACAGATGAGAGCCACTTCAGAGTGCAAAGTGAGCAAGGGTAAGTTCAAGTTTCGGTGTAACAGTGCATGGTTATTATAGCTTTGTATTTTCTAATTAGGCGTTTGTTTTTATTTTGAGTTTTGTTTTTAATTTGGTTTAGTTTTTGTTAGTTTCACTGTTGGTGTTGGTTTTCTTAATTATTATAATTTGGAGGAATAAAAATTCCTATAAAAGTACAGCACTCTGTGAAGACAGAGGGGTGTGGCGGGGATTAATACATGTATCTGGACCGTATGTGTTTCTTATTAGACATAACTGACAAAGACTGACACTAAGGACAGTTCCAGAATATTTTTTAAAAAACAAGTAATTTCAGATCAAATCTGAGCTGCTGGGATATTTTTGCACATGGAATAAGAGGAAATCGCACATTAGTTTTTATCCGCTGATGAGGCTGGGATAAAAAAAATAATACAACAATCACACTAGGGGAAACAGTGGTTGTAGATGTACAAAATTACTGCAAACATGAACTTGAAATTTTCTTGCCGTCAAAATGGTTGCTTTAAAGATGGCGACCAGGTCTGTAACCACTGGTGGTCAGTTGTCAACTGACACAACAGTGAAATGGCAATAAGTGTAGTGATAGTCTCAATACTATCACTCCACTGTATTATTACCAGAGCCCCCTCCTACCAGCACATCACCCCTATCCTTCAGGAACTTCACTGGCTTCCTATGAAATCCCGAATAGTATACAAGCTTCTTCTGCTCACCTTCAAGGCCCTTCATAACCTTCCCGTTCACTTCGATCCTCTTCTTATATCCAACTTGCTGCGCCTTCATTCTGCCTCAGCATTATGGGAAGCAGAGCTTTTCGCTGCTCTGCTCCCAGGCTGTGGGACTCTCTACCCCCAGATATAAGAAACATTGGTTTTCTTCCCCAGTTTAAATCTCAACTCAACACCTATCTGTTCAAGTCTGCATATTCACTGTGAGCTTATTGTCATTGTTCTAATATGTGTTTTATTCTATTATTAAGTGTCCTTGGGTGTCTTGAAAGGCGCTTTTAAATATAATGTATTATTATTATTATTATTATTATTATAAGTCAAATTCAGTCTGCTATCAAGCTGACTTGATCTAAAAATGTGACAATAGCGTCAGTATTGTAAGGACCCAAGCTGGGATGTTTGATGGCAGCAAAATGAGGATTGGCAGTAGCCCTATGGCTAATAATGTTTCTCTTTTTCTTCAGCATGTCTTTTGTCTTGTCTTTCTTCTCTCACCCCAACCGGTGGCGGCAGATGGCCGCTCCTCCCTGGGCCTGGTTCTGCTGGAGGTTTCTTCCTATTAAAAGGGAGTTTTTCCTTCCCACTGTCGCACTGTGATTATTGGGTTTTTCTCTGTATGTGTTATGGTAGGGTCTACCTTACAATATAAAGCGCCTTGGGATGACTGTTGTTGTGATTTGGCGCTGTATAAACAAAATTAAATTGAATCGAATTCTGGCTCAGTTACACTGAAGTAAAATAAGATGGCAACCTTGCCAGTAGGAAAAGTTTGGTGTTGCCAGGGGACTGCAACCCAGCTGGTTGCAAACATGTTGTTTCCTGGTTATATTCCTATATAAAAGCAAGGTTTTATATGGGATTGGTTTGGTTTGCTGACATCGTCAAATCAGCAAACCAAACAGACCAGATCCAACACTGTCATGCTTTTGTTCTCTTTTTGTTCTCTTCACATACGTTTGCTGACCTTACAGTGGTATGTTCAGTAGTATGTGGAGGAACATATTTAGTTCTGAATACTTTGTTCTGATGCTTAGTATTGACAGACTTCAATATACCGTATGAAGAAACATTTTTTTTTATTAAAAAAAAAGAAGCTGTAACATAAAGTTCACTTGATTCATACTTACCAGTTTGCTAAGTAAATTATATCATGAGGTATAATCCTGTTTGAGGTCTACAATGCATAAAAACATTTAGTATGTTTGATTAATGTTTGGTACAGTACTTCTCTTGGGTTTGGAGGCTGTCTATTTATGTTTTACTCTATTTCTGTAACTTTTGTAGAACAGCAACACCTCCACATGAGCTTGGAATGACTCGAGTTACGTATCATGAATACTGTGTTTTCCATTTTTTGATAGTAGGGTGTAATGAACGCTCAGTAGTAATATTGTTTTGACCGGTTTCATGCTTTATCGCGCAGTCTTGTGCACGGACAAGAGTGTTTTGATGCGTTTGTGGGGATTTACCAGAAGAGCCAGAGGCTTTATGAATACAGTTTGAAAATTGGATTTTGTGTTTAGAGTTCTGAGAAAAGGGCGGAAGGTTCCAAGAAACGTGCCTCAGCAATTGTGGCACAACTGTAATACATCAGCGTCAGCAGGCCAGAGTGAGATTTGAAAGACTCCAGTAAAAGCTGACATTTGTACTGCCACCTAATTAAGATGTAAATCAGAGAGTAAATTACAGGCTTCTAATGAGGAGCCAATAACGGCGACGTTACTCAACCTGTTCTTAAAGTTCTCAGGTGCAACTCCACAAAATCTTAGTAATAGTTGTCAAGATTTGAAATAATCTAAAGATACATCGTTGTCCTGAAAAAAGGGACAGCTTCTGGCTCAGATATCATGTATTACTCACGTTCCTAAAGAAATATCCACATCGGTGTTTGCATTTGTGTCAGTATTAAAGGCTTTCTGTTGATATAAACTGGATTCTTGTAGCTATCAAAGGAGGAGGCACAACCAGGCAGGGGGTACAGTATTGACATGTCACACACCCAATGTGATACTACAAAGCTTCTCTCTATGATTTCATCCTTCCCCCTATCTCCTTGCTCTCTTTCTTTTGCCTTATCTTTCCTTCCGCTGCTGCTCTCATTCTCTCTCTCCCACCGTCCCACTATCTGTCCTTCACCATCCCTTTCCTTATCCACCTCTTTCTCATCTTCCACGTCTCCCTCTCTCTCAGACATGTGATATCTCCTTGCATCTCCTGCTCACTTCCTGCACCTTTCCGTTCCTTCCGCTTTCACAACATCTCCACTCCCTCTTTCCATTTTTATATCCTCCACTCCCTGCATCTGCTCGCAGCATCTCTGAACACATCCCTCGTCTCCCCTCACTATATTTATCTCTTCCTTATCTGGATCTCCCGCCCCTCTCCTTCCATGCATTCCTATCTGTCTATATCTGCTGCTCTCTCCCAGTCTCAGTGGGCTCAGCTCTCATAAGCAGAGGGTGCAGAAGAAGGAATGAACCTGAAATGGTAAATTGCTTATTTCTGACAGCTCAGCAACTGCATTAAGCGCCCCCTGATTCA
The DNA here is from genome assembly GCF_057382185.1 of Mchenga conophoros. Lineage (NCBI taxonomy): Eukaryota > Metazoa > Chordata > Actinopteri > Cichliformes > Cichlidae > Mchenga > Mchenga conophoros. The sequence continues at coordinate 9,813,617 of NC_140536.1, read as the reverse complement.
CAAAAAAAAACAAAAAAACAACTTAGATGAAGGCAGCAATGTAAAAGAATGTATGAAAAAAACAGAAAAGCAAACAACAAAAACAAGTCATATTCATCACGGTAATTGTGTGGGTGCTTTGGGTACGCGAGTGGCTGATGAGGGATGGCGCTGCTCACAGGCCTCCCTGACGTCCATGAATCACAGCCAGAGTTGCTCGCTGGCCCTCAGCCGCCATAAAACAAAAGATGGAGATGAAAAATGCAGCAATTAAGTGATTTGATTTCTGCTCTACCCTCCTGTCCTCCTTTCTTCTCCCGCCCCCCTTTTTCTGGCCACACAAACAAACACACACAAATTCAAAATCCAACCGCACGAAACGAGACACAACGACAAACCTCAACTGTGACTCTCACACAAATAAAATCCCACTACAGAAACAGGAATATAAATATCACATATGTACACAAAATGAAGGAGAATTTCCTTAGTAGTCACAGTAGAACCCTGTGTATCACTTACACGATCGCTGGGCTGACCTTAAAATCAAGCTGGTGTGACGACATAATACATAATGTTGCATCATCTAAGATTAACAACCTGTGATTAACTAAAAGCTCAGAAACTAAATTATAAGTGAGTGAACGTAGCTGAAGGTGATACAGTAAACTGTCTTTGTCGCAAGGTCCCACGAAAACCTGCAGCTTCAGAAAAAAAAGACTAATTTCAGCAGAGCAAACAGCTTTGCTGTTGTTATCTTCATAATTAGCAAGCAGGTTAGTTTAAAATGCAAGCAGTGCTGTACAAATATTAGCCACACCTAGCTTTGAGACGGCAGGTAATTTACACAGCAGCCGGCGACAATGGTAATGCTTCAGTCGTTCACACTTTCATACAGTCAAGAGGCAGTGGGATCTAAAATGGGATTAGGTAAAGCCCGTGCAGCACTGGCTAAGGTAATCAGATTTTTAGGGGCAAAACAAACAGGCATGTGATGGCTATGAAAAAAAAAAGACTTTGGCTATAGCTAAAGCGGCATAGCGTGTCTATTAGTTGGAAGGTTGGCGGTTCGATCCCTGGCTTCTCCAGTCTCCATGTGTCCATGGACAAGATACTAACCCTGAGTTGCTCCTGAGTGTGAATATTAGACAGATGCACTTACACATAGAAAAAAGTGCTGTGTGAATGAGACATGCTGTATAAAGTGCTTTGAGTGCTCAAGCCGAGTAGAAAGGCGCTACATAAGACCACATTTACCCACAGCCTTAAGTTTGAATGTGAGCACACGCGTAAGAGATCATTCAGAAACCGTATAAATTTTATAGTTACATTATTTTTGTTTCCATTTCTTGATAATAAGAGAAAAAAGCAGGGTTATACGTAATGTGGCACAGAGTACCTGTGCTGGGATCTAACAGCAGAATAAAGAGAATGTGGCTCCTGTTCAGTATTTCTACTGGTTTTCTTGCTTTATTATTCATCTTATAAAATCTTTTGGCTTTTATGATTCTCACCTACATGCACATATGTACTAGACTCTACTGGAGGCTGCTCTCAGTAGTGCGTTTAAATCCACATTACTGTTCATTACTGTATGTTACAGTCCCTCAGGGCAATGACTGCAAGAACAGCCACCAGGGGGCTTGTCACAGTATATGCTACACAAACTCTCAGAGTATATACTAATGAAATCCAAGCATGCAAACAAATCTGACAATAATGAAAACATGAAAATAACATCTTTGGCACTGAGTCGAAACTCTCTCTTCCTCTGTGCATCTCAGGAGCAAACATATTAGAACAATTTACCTCCTACATGCAGCAGAGTGCAGACTATATTTAAACAAGGCACTCTATGAGAAATGTGGATGCTTTAACGTTGTTTAGCTTTTGGGAGGAGGAGGGGGGGGAGGGGTGCTGTTTAATGGGACTTGGCTAAGCATGTGTAATTAAGAGCAGGGGTAAGTGGTGAGTTGCACAGTGCATTATCATGTATGTGTGTATGCGTTTTTGTGTGTTAGTCTGTGTGTGCGTATGTTTGTGAGGGATATGGTAGCAGCATCAGGCCATGATGGAGTGCTTTGCGCAGCCAAACACCCATTCAGCAAGCCGTGGGCTCATTAATCCTGCCAAACTCCACTTGTTACATACACGCACAGGAAATCATGAGGCTAGGTAAACAGGGAACTGCTGTGATCCATCACTGCACACCAGGAACACACAGATATAGGTCCACACACACACGCTCACATGTAAAATGATAAGTTTATACCCATACAAACACACGGAGGTCTGCACGCGCGTGACAAATACACAGATGCAAACAAATTTACACACTGAAAGCTTCTAGTATGTGTAGTATATGATGCTGTTTCTCCCAGCAGAATACGGGCCGTGCTTTATGCTGGGATGTGAGAGGTGAAACCAGAAATAACCCCCTGCACCCCCCGTAATGTAACAGAGAAATGGCATCCAGTGCTGGTAAAGGCCTGCACTTGCTATTAGTAGTAAGAAATACTGCCACAAAGCCTGGAAAGAAATCAATAGAGCTTGACCCCAGTTTGACCTCTGGTTGAATGGAGAACTTATGGGACCACAGTGGCCTTGATATTAGCTTATTTGATGTGTTATTTCCCAACAACAACAACAACAACAACTCTTTTCTCTCAATTTCCACTTTCTTTCTTTCTACTCTTTATTTTCTCTATTCGCTTGCCGTTTTGTTTCCATCTCCTAAGTGCTTATGAATAAGCACACACACACACATCCGCATGCATACACATGCCAACCTACACACATCGTATGACAAATGCAGTATAGGGCCAGTTACACAGCCCAGTGGTTAGATGTAATGTTGGAGCAGATCTGTTATATCTATACGCTTCCCTGGCTCCAGCATTTACTGAAGCCATCAGCGAAACAACATTCCATATATCTTTGACAGAGAGGGGAACAATAGTATTTACACCAATTTAGCCCTGGGAGGGGGAGATTTCCAGTTAATGGGCAACTTTTTCCCCCCCTCCGCTTTCTCTTCTTTTAACATTTTCAAAATGGCCACCCTTCAGGAGGACAGATGAGACATGCACTAAGGCTGCGACTCACATGCTAATAAACTCCATTAGAAAACATGTAAATAATAAAAAAAAAAAACACACACACACACATCAGCAACAAAATAAAATGCTTCACAAAATAATCTGGTGCCTGTAACACTGCACTCCATGACAGGTAATTGCGCTATAAGCTGGTAAATAAGATACAAAATACACCTCTTAATAAAGATGACTAGCAAACGCACAGGCAGGAGAAGTGAAAAGCATAATTTCATGCTTTTTATGAATAAATATTTTACTAGTATTGTTTTCTCTCTTCTTTTGCTATGAGTTGTGTCCATGTCAGCATGCAAGCTTCAATCTACTCATAGTGTTTACCCAGCATGGTCTTGCTGCATTGTGGCAGCCTGGGAATGGCTAGCATGATAAGGTTAAATGTCACCAGTCACCAAGGGGCCAGTGAAGGGTTAGCTGTGGTGCAGGTTCAGGTTTGGGCTAGCAGCAAAAGGTCAGAGAGGTCAGATCAGGTCAAAGAAAGGACAAGCTGTCCACTGGGGTTAGTAAAAGGTGACAAGAAAATTAGGCTGTGCAGTTTTACTTAATGCAGTTTTCAGAAAACACTACAAAAAAAAAAAGCCAACAAGAATTTAAAGTAAGAGATTTTTAATATAAGAATTTGTCAGTATTGGGTGTTCTTATTATTCTTTCTTAAAGATGTTTGAGTTGTGTCACAGAACTAATCATAAAATACACTCTATATTTTATCATATAGTCTACTCAAATGTTTTATTCTGTATTAGCAGAATTAACCTGAACTTTTTTTTAACATCATCAGATTTTTTCTCACATCCTTATTTCTTAATATTACTTAAACCTCTCACCTGTCACTTCAAACTACAGTGATGTAAAATGGAAGACAACAAATAGTATAATCCTGTCATTTTTTTAAGTTATTTGGTGGTTTGATGAATAAGATATTGTGGAGCATTTAGTTGCAATATCAAGTGAATTATTGCACACGATGCCCGGTCTGTTAGCTTCCCGATTCCTTTTAATGGTTATATGGTAAGTGGCCTGTATTTGTATAGCGCTTTACTTAGTCCCTAAGGACCCCAAAGCGCTTTACACTACATTCAGTCATTCACACACTGGTGATGGCAAGCTACATTGTAGCCACAGCGGCCCTGGGGCGCACTGACAGAGGCGAGGCTGCCGGACACTGGCGCCACCAGGCCCTCTGACCACCACCAGTAGGCAACGGGTGAAGTGTCTTGCCTAACGACACAACGACCAAGACTTTCCGAGCCAAGCTCGAACTGGCAACCTTTCCGATTACAAGACGAACTGCCAACTCTTGAGCCACGATATATGAGCTCTCCTTACATGCCCACAGTGACTGCTGGCTAAAATGCTTTCAACATATGAACCAGAAAATTCTTTCAGGTCAAGTAGAATAGAAGAATAGAATAATCCTTTAATTGTCCCACAAGGGGAAATTTGGTTGTATCAGAAGCAAAAAAAAAAAAAAAAAGAACATTACAGCAAAAAGTACATTACTGTGTTAGGCTACGTCCCCACATACACGGGCATTTTTAAAAATGCAGCTTTTTCTATGTGTTTGGGCCATTCATCCACACATAAAGGGCATTTTGGGTCACTAAAAATGGAGATTTTAAAAAACTCCTGCCAGGGTGGAGATTTTCAAAAACTCAGATTTTGCGTTTAGGTGTGGACGGTGAAAACGGAGATTTAGTGACGCAACCCAGGCACAAAACCTCGTTTACTCTTTCCATCACAGGCTTCTAGACTTCTGATTGGCCAACATTTCTACACAGTTAAGATTTGGCATGTTCCTGACAGCGTTTGACTTCGATCTTGACATTTACATGTGAACTGAAATGTTTTTTCAAAACTGCACATGTGGACAGGATTTTTTTTAAAAAGACGAAAACGGAAAATCTCAGTTTTCAAAAACACCCAAAACACACCTAAAACTGGTTATTAAAAATTGTTTTCTTTTTTCTTTCACGGCATGTTTATCATATGCATTTTATCATTTAGGCATGCAGACATGGTCAAGACAAACTGCAGATGTTCAAACTGAGCATCACAATAGGGAAGAAAGGTGATTTAAGTGACTTTGAATATGGTGTGGTTATTATTGTCAGGTTGGCTGGCCTGAACATTTCAGAAACTGCTGATTTACTGGGATTTTCCACACAGTCAGGTCCAGGATTTACAAAGAAAGGCCCCCAAATAAAGAAGATGTCAGCTGATTCCAGAGGTCAGAGGAGAATGGGAAGACTGCATCAACCTGGCAGGAAGGCAACAGTAACTCCAATAATTCCTAACGTAAAAGACCAGACTGGGCTTCACTTCTGTCAGCGATGAAAAAGGAGCTCACCTGTAAAGTACCTGCTCTGCACACCTATATAAAGTGTATACAGTATATTTCAGTAGCAAGTACCCAATAAAATAAATATATCCCTTAGTTTGATCAAAACGAAGCACAGCTGAAAATGACTGAAATATCATTGGTTATGAATGGGGGCCACATTATGTATAAAGCATATGAAATAATTATCTAATTAAAACACTGGATGTAATGTTAAGAGATCACTATTGTCATTACTGTACCAGTCATTCTTATAACTGTGAGGCATTGCATTGTTAAATGAGTTTTTTTAAGTGACTTGAGAGAGCATCAACTGCAGCTGAAAACAGGGATGTTTTCTTTTTCTTCATAAACCTTCACAGCACTTCACAAACTGCCTATATTTCACTGAAGAAATAAAAGAAACAAAATAATGGCCAACAGCCCTCTGTAGACCTTTATCCTCCTCCCATTTTAGCCCCTTTTAAACACAGAAATGACCCACAGAACACTTCGAAGTGCTGTATCAATGCCTGACTGACAGCTCTACCTCCCTCTGGCCAGCCTACACAACACAGACTTACAATGAAGCCAGAGAAACAGAGAACTGTCAATCACAGGAAAGCCATCCATTGGGCAATATATATGATCATCTGCTAGAATCAAGTTCACCAGGGGTGTGGGCAAGTATACATCGACTCACACACACACACACACACACACACACACACGCACACACACACGGGTACATACTGTAAATAACTGCACACATTACCCCTAAAATATCATAGACAGGTTCATGCACATGAACTAGCATGCGCACATTCACATGCAAAATGCACATAAGCACGCACACATATCCCTTACAGAGTGCAGAAGTCATCAGGGACCTGTAAAGCATTACCCTCTGTGTGACTCGAGCCACTCCAGAAATAGCCTCTGTAATGTATTCTTACCGCCGCCGTCTCTTTTGCACAATAGTGCCCTTAATAACACACTCCATTTCTGTTGGCATAAATAAGGGCTCCATTTCCATCTTATTTCATGCAAATGAGAGCGACGGCGCCCAAACAGGTAGTGGGAGTACTGTGTGAGTGGAGTGTAGAAGTGTGTAGTCGCTGAGTGTAGTGGCATGATTGGGGACGAGCGAATTCAAATGAGCGTTGGAGAGACCCCACGATGTGCCAACGACTCCCACGCCAGCCTGCCAACGGCGTGACAGACAACGTCACTTAGTCACTTATGGGCCCCGCCGCCTGCACATGGTGCCATTACAGGGGCCAACGCAAAAACCAATATTTATCCAGGCAAATGGTTCTCTCTCTAGAGAGAGATTATTGATGCAGACATGAAAGCTGCGCTCCAGTAGTAGGCGCTGGTGCAGCTCGATAACATGTTATGTCATTTGCTGAGTCCGCGGGGTTTTCAGCATTTGAAGAGCAACGATTGCAAGATACAGCAAGCCGCCACGCTGCTTCACACTATTGATTCTATGTGTGATTCTATATATTCTATGTCTATATTCCATGTGCAAAGGTAAAAAGCCATTACAGTTACATTAACGGCTCATTACGACTCAAATGACTAAAAGTTTGAGAAAAATACAACGTTTTAAAAAGGTAAACCTGCCTATATAAACGCTAACATTTGCATATACCTACCACTACACACTTAAAACTGTGGTGAACCTCTAGTGGTGTTAATTTCCAACATCTCCAAACCAATTTTGTTTGGTGTTAAATGATCACACTTCAGATTAAATACTGTTATTGACTATATCCTTAAAATCTGCCAGTCAGTAGCATAATTCAGTAGCTAATAGTTAACTTATACAACACAGTTGTGCAGTGTTTACAGTAAGAAGAACACTTTTTTCTGTCTGCATGTTCTCTATGTGGTGTAGTTTATTCCCACAATCCCGACACATGTAGGTTAGATTGCCAGGCAGGTCAAAATTTCAGGTGGGTATGGCTGTGTGTGAATGTTCCTCTGTCTCTATACATTAGCGCCCTGATTGGTGCAAACTACATCTTGCCTGGGGTCATGTGGCACAGACTAAGGTCAACTGGCAACATGACAGTGATATAGTACAGATAAAGAAGGAATAAAAAGATGGGTATATACAACACACTCATATCCTGCTTAGTCTTTGTCATTATAGTCATTTGTCATAACTAATGAAAATTGGCTTTTTATTTCCCTTTCAAATAAAGTTAGAAGGCCTAGCCATGGAGCAAAACTGAATAGACTAAACTGAATCCTGTGTATTGGAAAAATAAAGCTAAGTCAGAAATGCCAAAATCTGCAATTCCTCAAACTGCCTCTGGAGACTGGCTCATGTTTACAGCTTTATACAAAAATAAATAAACAATAATAATAAATAAGCTGTTGTGATCCAAATAATACGGTCTGCTGTGTGGTGCAGAACCTCTTATTTAAACAAGGCCACTTGTGGCTCCATTTTGTTGACCAAAATGTAAATCTTGAGGCTTCAAAATGTAGTGCACAACCAGTGGGTAACATCACAGTGGCTGCATCCATCTTTTATATACAGTCTATGGTTAAGACAATTTTATTTGTCAGCTGCTGCAGGTGCATAGTGCAGTGGGAACAGTTTAGAATTTCAAATTGCACAAATGTGCAATTTGTGCAATTTAAATTTGAATTTCACCTTACATCAAACTTATGACCAATATTTGTTCTAAAAACAGGGAGTTTTGTTCATGAATAAGGGGGTAAAATCTTAGGGTGAACAAAACTGATCGCTGCCTTACTTGCTTGGACACTGCACCACATATAAACTACAGTGCATGACCTAAGATACTGCAACCAAAATCATGTTTTTTCTTCTCTAGTGCCAGCAGCAATGCCAGCGGCAGCAGCTGGTTATTGATGATGCTGATTATTTGTGATAATTCACTCAAACTCCCTTGTGAGTCCAGTTAAAGTCATCCACCGATATTTGCTGCCAATCAGATCGACTCAAGGTTATTTCACAACCCAAAAACTTATGTGACTGTGTGACACATTTGTGATCTCAGAAAATCAAACCAAAACCTTATTTCGTTTTTTTAAGAAGTACAGAAAACAGCCCAAAATGCCAGCGGCATTGCCTATAGCAACAACTGATTCCTAAAGAAGGCTGTGTTGCATCGACTTTTGTTACGTCATACTAAGCTACAGAAGGACTTTGTGGAGGACATACTGATGTGAAGTGCTGTAAACCTTAAATTTCCCATTTTCTAATAGAGTTTCTCTGCATCTTTCTGGCCTTTACTTTCCTGCTTCCCAGTAATAACTCATCAGTTGAGCAGTGTAGGCGGCTTTCTGACAGCTTTTTCCTTGGGCTTTATTTTCGCTGATGAAGTTTGAGTTTCTCTACTTTTTCTATCACAGTCTCTGGAGTTTTAAACACAACCACATTAGAAGACATGCAGACATCACTTCCTGTGCAAAAGAAACACCCATCATCAGATGATTGGTCTCAGTCATTAGAATGTCATATCACCTTAGTGAAATAAGAGAATCAACTGTAAGTGTATATTCTGCTTCATACTTTGTGGAACCAAAGGTGATCGTGATTACATAACCTGTTTTGGAAACTCAGTCCAAAGAAGCAGTTGGTAAAATCAGAGGGCGCAGAAGGTGGAGCTGGAGAGGAGAAAAGGTTTACAAGAGTCGCTGGTGGCCGGATAAAACAGTTCCACACTCGCTTCAAGGAAAGGTTAATGTCTCTTTCTCAATTTCTTCATCGCTCCCTCCCTTGCTTTCCCAGCTGAGGTCTGTGTGACTTACAGCAGGTCCAGACTGCATTAGATTAAATCATAAATTACTCACCCACCCCCCATATCTACATCCCCCCCACCCCACTCCCTATCTCACTCTTTCCCCTTTCCATCCTCTCCCTATCTCAATCTCACTCTCCCTTTATTCTCCTATATTCCATTCCCCATGTATTTCGCCTGCTCCCCCACTATTATTTCTCCCCAGCTCTAATCATTATTTTCTTTTCTTCACCCCTTTCATTTCTCTCACACTCCCTGTACTCTACAATACAAATGCTGTTCTGTTAGAAGGCTGCTACGCTGACTTTTGGACAGTAAGGCATGTGAGTGAATGTTTGCTAGAACCCCTTCTGCAGATTGGTATTTGCTCCCTTTGATCATCTATATTTTATCAAATATCTGATGAGTTTAATTTAATATAACTGGTCGCATCTCCAGTTAAATCTGCTCTCAAACCATATAGAAGCAATATCAACTGGTAGTCATATACTGTGGATATGGCAGCTGGCCGTGGTGTGCTTTATATGTGTTCACAGAGACAGCTAACAAAACAGACTAGGCTATTCTATTCATTTCTTCCTTCTCATCTGTGGTGTTCATGCACGCAGAGAATAACATTGCGTTCTGGTGCCCTTACTTCACCATCTAGGCAGTGCGAGAGAATGGCACAAACTGCATTTCGCACAGTAAAACAAATGTGCAACAATCACTCATTCAATATGTAAGAAGGAGAGGACAGGTGAGGAAGATGAGCAGTTGTTTTGAAAGGTAAGAACTGCTCAGGAAGGGGCATTTGATTACCTGGAAAGTTGTCACTTTATTAGTTACATCTTGGACCTCTTTTTTTCCCTTCAGAACTTCCTTAAATCTTACAGATCTAAGCACCTATCAGAGAGAGGTCTGCACTCACATAATAGTGCCACGCACTTGCTACAGATTTGCCGTCTGCACACTCAAGATGTGACTCTCCCGTTTCTAGCACTTCCTATAGAGGCTGTACTGGACTGAGATCTGGTGACTGTGGAGGCCGTTTGAGTACAGTGAACTCACTGCCATGTTCAAAGATAAACTTTAACGTGATTTGAGCTCTTTGATATGGCCCTTCATCCTGCTGAAAGCAGCCATCAGAAGGTGGTTACACTGTGGTCACAAAGGAATAGAAACAGTCAGCAACAAAAGAAATTCAGGTAGGCTCTAGTTTTTAAACAATGCTCAGGTGGTGCTAACAGACCAAATGTGTGTCAAGAAAATATCCCCCCAACATCAGGTTCTCAAGTTCACCATATTCTTACAATACCATTCAAGCAGAAATAGAGATACATCATGCCAGGCAATGTTTTTCCAATCTTTTATTGTCCAGTTTTAGTGAGCCATGTGAACTGTAGCCTCGGTTTCCTATTCTGAGGGGACAGGAGTGTTACCTGGTGTGATCTTCAGCTTCTGTAACCCATCTGCTTCAAGGTTCAAGATCCTGCTTGTTCAGAGATGTTATTCCATGCAATACGGATGCAACAAGTGGTTATTTGAGTTACTGTTGCCTTCCTATCAGCTCAAAGCAGTCTGGCTATTCTCCTCTTAAGTACTCAACAAGGCATTTTCACCCAGAGAACTGCTGCTCACTGGATAGTTTCTCTTTTTGGACCATTCTCTGTAAACCCTAGACATGGTTTTGTGGGAAAATCTCAGCAGTTTCACGAGTTTCTGAAATAAAGCCCCGGCATCAACAACCATGTCGATGAAAAGTCCCTTAAATCACCTTCATTCTTCATTCGGATTCTCAGTTTGAACTTCAGCAGTTTGTCTCTACCTTGTCTGCAGGCCTAAATGCACTGCTTGCTGCCATGTCATTGGCTGATTAGATATTTTGGTCAACTAACAGGGTTTACCTCATAAAGTCTCTTGTCGTTGTATTTGAATTGGTGCACGGTAGACTGTGGCATCCATCGTTTCAGATTATTACAAAGAAAGGTATCGTGAATTTTACCTTAAGCTGGTGATGTTCTTTAGCACTTGTCAAATTCTGACGAGTAAACCTCAGAGCCAGTAGCCAGGTCGTCAAAGAAAGCAAATCTACTGAACTCATAGCATGGGTTAATTTAGCTGATATTTTAAAACTTTGTCCCAGCTGCATGGCCACCTACATCTAAGGTTTCCCCCACCTGCTAAATCCCACTTTAACCCCTCATAATTACTATATCATCACATGCATACTCATCAGTGGAATCACAACTATCTCATATCTATCGTCTGAAATACCACCTGATACATCAACTATAATAGCTGAATTATACTAAAACTGTAGTTTATTTTTTTACTTTTACTTAGTGTTCTTATTTTTTTTACAAATAAAATGTTTTAGTTTCAGGTTTCTTCCTTATTTCCTTTGTAGTGCACACAATAACATTACATCGAGTTATGATGACTGAGACCTCTGTAAAGGTCTACACATTGTCTGATATTGTTTATGAACTTAGAGAAATAGACGCATGTTAGGGGCTTAACAGAACTTTTGTGGGATAAGAACATGGTTAAAGGGAAAAAAAAGAAAACAGAACTGCCCCTCCATTCAACCCCCACACATCTTGCGCTGCTGCTCCGCTGGAGAAAAAGAGGAATAAAATAGAGTGACCCTGCCACTAGCAGTTCTCTTTTCCCCCCACTGCTCTCTTCTTCCTCCCCCTTGCCGTGTGAAATCAAATTTCCATGTGGCTCCCGTATCTGTTGCACAGCGAGGTGATTTATCAGGGATGCAAAGAGCATGCAGAAACAATCTTTATTACATCCATTTCCTGCTTGTCAGCCGGGATCATGTTGGCTGTTCATTAAAGGCGCGGCGCAGGTGAGGAGAATGCATCCCGATGCCTTGATAGATTGTCTGCTCCCCTGTGGTGACAGCAGCTGGATGGATTGAACAGTGGGGGGCGAGCGGGGAGGAAAAAAAGAGCTGACTCTGTCGCTCCCCCTGTCAGACACACACACCGGCCAGTGTCATTTCTACCAAACTGCCCTACAGACACACATGCACAAACAGGCTTATGACACTCTCTGGAGTTAAGCCAGGAGTGTGCCTTAATGCATGAGTGCATGACCACAAGCATACAAGTATTTATGGACAGTGATGCAAAGACACTGAGACACAAATTGTAAAATTGAAGTTTTCCTTATTATAGAGCACAATCTTTGGCCCTCTGTGTTGAAAACATGGGCTGAAGAACAGCTCATCAGGGAGACGTTTACCCTAAAGAAAAAAAAACAACCTGTAAAAAGACAGTTAATTATACCTTTCAACAGCGTAGTCACAGCTGTTCAAAGCTTAATATATATTAATATATATTAATTTTAAAATAAATATGCTCGCACAGGTAGTTCTGTGTTGCTTGGCAACTGCTTTGTTTAAATACTTTGAGGACTTTGTTGCTTTGTGTTAAGATAATTATCTTGTACACGGCACTGGGTGCATCTGTAATAGCTGGCACACAGTGAATAGGGCAATTATGTTAGGTTCATTTACACTGTAACAAATACATGCAAATACTAAGAAATATGTTGGAAATATGGCAAAAGTACAAACTTGATATGTGATGAATTTACCACATACAGACCTGTTGATCACCAAGTATTATCAATCTCATGTAAAAAGAATACTCGTATAATATTTGTTTAACAGAACCTGTTAAGTCTGGCAGCTAGGAACGGCCCAGTGATGGACTTGGTGGGGTGATGGTGGTTAGGAGGAGAGCTTAACATAGCACTTTTGTAACACACTAGCCTACTGCTATAACACATACTGTACAGCACAGGCTTATACTGACAGCAGCGCTCTGAGATATAGTTAACTTTGATCATATTTATTGTAACATTTGTGGCTTTATAGTAGCTAAGTAACTAAAGATAACAATGTTAGCTCATAGCATTAAACTGGATGTTTTTGACTTTTACTATTAAGTCTTTATAGTTCTGAATATTCCTTTTTACATGTATAAAGGTGTCTAAGGAAAGGTTTTAAGGCCCACCAAAACTATGGCAAAAGCCCTATTTATATTTTAGATTATGAAAAATGGTCTACAGCACACAAAATTCAAAGCATATTCAATTGCACAGTTCAGTGACCTACTGTATGTCAGTAGATTGCAGATTGCAGTCAACTGAATTCTGCTTTGTTACCTTTCCCGATCCAAGCACGTGATCTTCGCTACATTGGCCACTGTAGGCCAAACTTATCCACGCATTTATTACATCCAGATTGGACTACTGTAACTCCCTCTACTCGGGCCTCCAACACTCCTCTCTTTGCCGGCTCCAGTTAATTCAAAATGCAGCTGCGCGTCTTTTAACAGGTACGAGAATTCATGAACACATAACTCCAATTTTAGCCAAATTACATTGGCTCCCTGTTAAATATCGTATAGATTTTAAAATTCTTTTGTTCACTTTTAATATTTTGAATAATTTAGCGCCCAGTTATCTTTCTGATTTACTCCATTCATACAATCCCAACAGAGCACTTAGATCGTCCAACCACAGGCTCCTAGCACAACCTAGGACTCGAATGAAGTCGAGAGGCGACCGGGCCTTTGCATCCGTGGCACCCAGACTCTGGAATAACCTCCCAGTTCATATTCGCACTGCCGAGTCTATCCAGTCTTTTAAATGACGTCTTAAAACATATTTTTTTACTTTGGCTTTTGATTCTGTCTAGTTGGCTGTTTTAGCTTGTTGCGTTGTTACCTATTGTTTGTTGTCCTCTTTTATTGTTTGTTTTAACTGTCTCATGTTTTTATTGACTGTGAAGCACTGTGGTCAACACTGTTGTTTTAATATGTTCTCACATGTTCTCACTTTGTAAGGTTAATTGTTGAGGATATCCCAAACTTTTCTATCAGTTAGCTGCTGTTTTTGCTGCTGTTAGCCACAGTTAGTGAAAGTTTTTTTGAAGTCTCCAGCCACATAAATAAAAACTGATTATGTGGAACAGCGATGTCCATTTCTACTACTATAGTCAAAAACTAACATCCAGTCCTTTAAGTGACCTCAAAAAGTACTTGTTGTACCTTTGAGTAATATATAACATGAACAGACAGCAATTCAATAGTACTCACACTGTGTGACTTTACAATGTCAATCAGACACAAAACACAGCCCTGCCTCTTAGAATGGCTACGTAAGCCTTCATAATCAGCCATAAAATCTTTTATCACACCTCCTACATCACCTGATAAATACATACAGAATGACAACATAATTAAAGCTCTGCATCTATATGAAGCTTGCATTAACTCCTCGGGGTACAATTTTTTGCGGTGGAACTATAAATTTCTACCTTTATCTTACAGCAGTTTCTTCTGAAAACATGAAAAAGAAGAAGAAATCACACAATGTCTCCATCCGCTCCAGAGGGCAGTTATGCTCAAATTAATGTTTACAGAAGAAGAAAGTATACTCAAAAGGTTTTCTTTTCTTTCTATGCTCTTCACACATCAATGTGGCAAGAAACAGTCCTATATTCAGTCTTCTTTTTCTAAATTCTCGTTGTTTTCTTTCTTCCCCCATTCATTCATTCATTGCTCTATCTCCATCTCCCAGTCTAACTTGTGTCCTGTGTCTCCTTGTGTACCAATGACATGTAATGACAATGGCGTAAGCACCGATCGATAGGAGTCTGCTTTTGGACTCCTTGGCCACGGGGGACAGAGGCCAGCGTTGATAGCTGGGTGACAGGGACATTGTAGTAGAGTGGCGGGACAAGGTGGGTGGGGGGTGGATGTAATTTCTCTGATGAATCTTCATCCTTATCCCACTCACCGGTCATAATGCGTTGATGACAGGCTAATGAGCGCTGCTTATGTTGAAGTGCACACTCTGTGACAGCTGTCTTTTATTCCTGCTATAAAAGTGTCCAAGAGCCTCATTTCTCAAACTATAAAGCCCTGTTTATGTGAACTTTGAGGACATGTCCATACAAACCAGATAGCTAGTGTTTACCAGAGATGTATACTTACACCTTTAGTCTATAAAAAAGGAAAAATATCCCACCTATTTTACACTGTTGTGCATGTACAACCTGTATGTTTATGTACATATGGTCAACTCATCCATCTGAAGTTTCCAGTAGCTTTAATGTAGAGTACTGTTGTAGACACATGTAGTAAGGAAGTGATAAACATGAACAACATGGCAAACAACGGGTCTAAAATGTTGATCTCTGTAGAATGAAAAGTTGTCTCATGCTGATGTTAAACTGCTCACAGTATGGTAGTTTGATAGTTGTTTTTTTAAGATCCGTTGTATAATATCAAAACTTTCAAAACAGTTTTGGGTTTTTTTGTATTAAAACCAGAGAAAACAAACTGTTTTATCCAATCTCTTCAGAACTTGTTTGGGGACAAAAATAACTACATTAAATGTTGATGAGAAAATGACTCTTCTTCTCATATGATTTATTAGGTTGGGAAATATTTTTCTAATGAGTTTATGATATTGATTGCTATTTTCAACTCTTCTTCAATAAAGCATCATATTCCTGCTGTGAATGGTGGTCTCATTTAGAGTCAAATAAGCATTAAGTCATAGTAGGATTTAGAATTTGACTACCTTTTGATTGGCATATCACTACTGCATGGTATCCAGCACCACTGTACCTAAAGTAACTGGGATTGGTGTTAAACATGTGGCACAGTTTTCCAACAAAATTTTCCCAGAGCAAGTGATTTTCAACATAGCATTTCTAAAAATATTAGTTTTCTTTAGAAAGCATGAATTCTTTCTATTTGCACGAAAGAACAGAATTATTTCAGCAAAAAAATAAATAAAAAAAAACAACTACCACAGTCAGTGTTATTAGCCCCTCGAGAAACGGACCTTTTTGTTGAGCTCTGACACAAACCACTGCTGTGCAATGATGTTCTTTTACTCTGTTATACTCAAAGCTTGTGAAATCAAGTTAAAACTGAGGGATATCTTCCAATTTATACACAGAATAAAAATGCCGAAAACAGAAGACATTCGTTTAGAGGAAAAGAATTGTTGATGCTCACAAAGCAGGAGATGGATATACAAAGTTATCACAGCATTTCCAAGTTTCAAGAACTGGAGTGAGATGTATCATCAAGAAATTCAGAAAAAGCCACACAGTACGGAAGCAAAATACTTCAAAGACTCTGTAAAGCAAACTAGTGAGAGATGTGTCTAAAGACCCCAGAACAACAGCCAAGACTGAAGTACGCTAAGGGCAACCTGGAGAAGGATTATGCTTACTGGAAGTGCGTCCTTTGGTCGGATGAGACAAAACTAGTGCTCTTTGGACACAAACCAGACATGTTGCTTTTATTTGGAGAAAGAAGGAAGAGACACACAACTCAAAGAACATTGTTCACAGTGAAACATGGTGGTGGGTGTATTATGCTGTAGGGATGCTCCTGGAACTGGGAATCTCATCAGGGTGGAAGGAACCACCAACAAGGATGCATGAAGGTTTGAAAAGAAAACTGAGTCTGGATGGTCGCTTTGTCTTCCAACATGACAAATGTTTGAAGACTTAACATATGTCACTTCTGGTAAAGAACTACCTCCAGAGGACCAAGTGAAAATTATTGACTGACCTCCTCAAACCCCTGACTTGAATCCCAATGAAAATCTGTTAGTTGAACTGAAGATCAAAGTTTATGACAGAAGACCATTCAAATCTGAAAGAAGGGTTTTCAAAGAAAAATAAACTTAGGATGTTTGGAAAAGTGTGTAAAGAATTCCTTGCTCTGTCTAACAGCACTTGGGAAATATACATATATTTTTTTTTAAAGTTTCATAGGGGGAGCTAATAGTTCTCTCCTCATCTGTAAGTAGTATTTGATTCAAGGCTGTTTAACTAATTCCACCATGAATAACGGATGCTTCTTGCTAACCACGTGAGGCAGTGTAAGCATTAGCTGATGAGCACAACCTCTCTTCTCAGCATCAGTTAAGTACTTTGAAATTAATAATAGGTAAATGTTACATAGGTTCACAATCCTGCATTGTACAATACAGTCACAACCTTGTAGGTCACTTTGCATCTTCACAGATTCAATGTGTTGCACTCAAAGGTGTGCATACACAAAGTTGAGAAATAAGGGTCTTTATTATTTTATAGCTTTTCAACGATCACCCACTGTTCATGAAGCTATAAAAGCAAGTTGATGAAACTATAACTAATGCTGCCATGCACAGAGAACAGTAAAGGGTATAGTCCATGCAAACAAAGGGAAGCATATGAATGAAGGTGGCACTATGAATGTGATTCAACAGTTTTAGAAAACAAGTCTCAGATTGCCAATTACATCTAAAACAGAAGGACTGAACTGAAGGATGGCTATGGAGGAGGAGCACAGTGGAGGAGGGGGTGGTAGGGTGCTTTCACTCAAAGAAAATAATTTATTTAATTGTGATATTAAAATCAATGACATCGATTGAAAGGTGGCTAAAGGTGAGCGTGTACATGATCCTTTAGCTGTGAGAGGCAAAATGTCCAAAAGGGAGGGAAAGAAAGAGAGATGAGGAAAAGGAGGAGTAGAAGAAGAAGAAGAAAAAAAGGTGGCCAAAGGAAAAAGTCACCTCCTAGTTAACAAAGAGGGGAAAGGGAAGAGGAAAAGAGGAAAAAAGAAAGAAGGAAGAGAGAGAGAGGGTGGGAGGGAGAAAGGAAAAGGAGCGGGGCTCTTGCCCAGTGGAATCAATACAGAGAGGTGGAGCAGAGTACAATAGCCTCAGAGGAGAGGAGATTCAGTGGTGCAGGTCTAATACTCTCTGTCTCACACACACACACACACACACACACACACACACACACACACACACACACACACACACACACACACTCGCCCCACTCTGAATCCTTTTTGCTCTTGCTTTCTCTTGACATTTCCCTCTATATCCTTCCTCTATTTAATTTCTTTCTCCTTCTCTCTCGCTTTCTTGCTCATTCTGTAGCCACCCTCCACCTCGTGCCACCCATACCCAAACATACACACACAGACACAGTCTGTATGCAGAAGGATGCAGAAGAGAGAGAAGGCCTTCTATCCAAAGAGGCTAACCACAACACAAGCTTTTTTTCTCCTGAAACCAGACACTGAAGTCAAAAACTGACACTCCTGCATGCATGCATGCATGCATACCAGCGAATCAACACACACAGATATATTGTTTCTTAAAACCCAGTCACTTTCACACACAGAGGGCAGAGTCAGAGGCACTTGAATGCAAAAAAGAAGAAGAAAAAAAAAGGTGAAGACTTCAACACACACATACAAAACAGCACACACAACTACTCCAGCTCTATCAGTACTTGAGACTAGTGAGGCTTCAATTAGTTCTTGATGAATGAGCCCATAAGATGCCGCTCTCTCATTTCCCTTGTTGCCAGATATCCAAGCAATCAGAGAGAAATGAATTCTCATTGTGGCATGACTGAGACGAAGATGACGGTGGTAGGGCGGTGGTAGTGGTGGTAGCGGCTTGGGGGAGGAGGGCACTAACATAAATCATTCACCCTCTCCGCTCAGAGCCAGAGCTGAGCTTTGTCACACCAAACCTGACAAGCTTTTGCCGATTTAACATCTTTTGTTTTTTTGTTTTTTTTAGTGCACACTGCACACATCTTGTCGAAGTATTGCACAGAATTGTTGCATTATGCAAGTTTCTAATTGAAATATATTTTTTCAAAAATGTAAGTTTGTTTCTGGTATAATTGTGTAAAGCAAAGGCAATGCATACTCAACTGAGATAAAAGCGTTAAGAGGGTAAATACTGCAAAATAAAAAGTGCCTTAGTTTTTAGATGTTGACTGCCAGCAAATGCAGATTTTATATATTTTATTTATAACGTGTGTGAACATGTTTGTTGCAGTAAAGTTAGACTCACCATCATCAATGATGCTGACCACGACTCCATGTCCAGTAACGTTGTTCCTCCAAACCGGCATCAAATTCAGGTCAGTCGCATCAGTGTACTCACCCTGTGCAAACTATACACACACAGACACATATATACACAATATTATTAAAATGTTAGCATCACAAAAAAAGTATAATTTCCTTTTTTCTACTTTTTTCCAAGTCTACTTGGTGGCACGCTGATATCCTCACAGAGCCTTGGTCAGTATATTTACTAGCGGACACAGTAAATATACTGTAACAATGGCATAAATCAGATATCAACTGCTTTCTGTTTTTGTTCACTGCAAAAAACAGTCAGTGTGCAATAGGCTCTTAACACTGCAGGTAAAAAAAATAATAGAGACAGTGTTAGATTCTTGTCCACGGCAATCCACTGTGCCGCGGCACATAGGTGTGCCTTGAGAAATGGTCAGGTGTGCCGTGGATGATGATCTGGTTTCACCTGGTTAGTACTCTAAGCGATCGGCGTGAGTAACGTGCAGAACAATTACATTCTCTTCCACTAGAGGGCAGTACAACTACCTGCTCTAATTAAATGGGTTGCCAACTGCCATTAAAAACAGAAGAAGACGAAGAAGAAATTACAGAATAGTCATGCTGTGAGACAATGCAGCACGTAATAGCAACAGATAAATATTTGAAAAGAAAAAGTAGTCAATCTGACCTGGGTCCTGGAGAAAATTCCCACCCAGGTGAAGGCCCTAGCATGAGAAGTGGTCAGAAGAAAGCACAAAAGGTATAATGGGGAGAAACCGAACCAATTCTACTATACCTGATGTGCAGGGAAAAATTATCAATATGCTTTTTGTGAGTTTTTTGTTTGGTGGTGTGCCGTGTGATTTTTCTAATGTGAAATATGTTCCGTGGCTCCGAAAGGTTGGGAAACACTGGTCCTACTGGATGGATGAATGGTCAAAACTTCACTGTGCATTATTATTATTACTGTACTGTATATGAATATATTACCCTCTGAATTTTTGCTACATGTGCATTAATGGAAATGTTTACTTCAGTCGCTGGGTTATGTTAACTTGTGAGGAAACATGTGCACATCCAGTGATACTTTCAGAAACCATATGTACGTTCAAAGTGCCCATAAGAAGCCCGGGGAGTTCATGGACGAGTCACATAGACAGGTCTTTCATCCTTTCACTTCAAACCACACAATCCACCCACACGCACACAAATCCACACACTGCTGTGCAGAAATCCCACCAACGTGAGGCACGAGAACCATCTTGGCAGCTCCCATGAGTCCTAATGGCCCCACACACTACACAGACACATTCCCTTGATAGCTTTAAGTGAAGCTTCAGTCTTGCATCTTCATGCAAACACATTCTCACAGGAGCACAAACCATAAAGGTAGTGCCAAAAGGTAGCGCGCAAGCTGTCTCACCAAAAATGTCAGCAGCTTCCCAAACATCCCCTGCCCACACACACAAAGCCAATCTGATATTCAAAGTGAGTTTTTCAAGAGGCTTCAACTCGGTTGTTGTTATCATGATGAAGAGAGAGAGGGAGAGAACGAGGGGGAGAAGAACACACAATGGAAAAAAATGGTTACGAGGTGGTGGCAGTGGGTGGTGGTAGTTGTGGTAGGCAGGACTTGTTTGTGTGTGTCTGTGTGTTTGTGTGTGTGTGTGTGCTTTCATATGTGTGTGTTTTGGGGGCTGCATCTGGGGAGCAGCAATGCTTTGTTGTTGTTGTGTGAATAAAGCTGATGAATGGAGGCAGCTAGCAGGCTAACGTCCACCATAGCACGAGGACCGGCCCAGGGGAAAACGCACACACAACCAAAGGTACACCAAAATAAACTCACACACACACCTTTGTGAACTTGGATATAAGCCCACAGAGAGGCATTTTGAACACTGATTCACCCCACGCAGTCGTAGAGTGATCACCAACAACATACACACACACACGCGCGCAGAATCATGATCATTCTCTGAAGCACTGAAATATACTAATCATGTGTTTCTCTAGTAAATGAACATTCTGGCACACACAAGCACAAATGCACACATGATCAAAGACATATACCCTTGGAGTTTTGGAAAGTTCATGCAACAAGAGAAAACAACAGTGGCACTTTTTCTATGCAGAAGACACACATGTAAACAGAGTGATAACATAACAATCTCTGGCTTCCCTGCCTTTATCGCAGCTGCCCCTCAGTGAAAACATACACACACTCTCTCTCATATAAACACACAGTAGGCACGCTCAAGATGCTGCGTGGATTTCAGAGGCTTTGAATGAGCTCCTCAGGAGGGGCTTGACTCAGTCTAACAAAAAGGGTACAATAGGCTCCACTTGCCTTGTGTGTGTACAGGTGGGTATAGCCCATCAGGTACAGCTTTTAGCGAACATACATGCCCGACTAGCACACACACACACACAAACATATATTTGTCTGGTCCTGGCAGGCTACCAACCCTGAGCAGATTACTGACCCTCAATCAATATCTACGTCCACCAGAGGCTGATTAAACACAACAGAACGAAAGCAGGAGAGCAGGGCTACTGAGCAGGAGAGAGAGGGAGGGCCAGACAGAGAGAGCAATGTCCTCAACGTTAAAGACGCCTTTCATTTTTCTTGATTAATGAGTGATTGATAATTATGTTCTATTTCTCAGTTCATGCAATCATTCCATAAAGTTAACGTTAATCCGCTTAGTGTCATACTGCATGCTCCAGCACATGAATCATACTGCGCTGCATAAACAATCTTGTCAATAACCTTCTTAAATCGAGAGAGGTGACTATGTGCAACAAAATCGTGCTTATAAGAAAAGAAACCGTCAGATTTTTTTTCCCCTCACTAGTGCTTCATATGCCCCCATCATCTCTCCTGACTTCCTCTGTTTCTGTCTTCACCTCCCTCCACCCCCATCCTGACTTTCACCCCTTCATCTTGCCCTGAGAGCTGAGGTGTCAATCATTCTGTTGCCGGTTGCTCTGGTGAATCTCTGACCCCGCCCCTCCTCCTCCTCGCGCTGCCAGATTACGCCCTCGTATGTCAGTCAAGAACGTCTGCCCTGACGATTGGACGAGGCCTGGTTGCCCTGTATTAGTAATAAACCAGACACTAATACAGGCTGTTGAATTGTTGACTACACTTTGGTAAGAGTAAAAGAATTATTAAGACCTATCAAGGAATTTATAAAGCATAAGTTACATAATGTAACCAGTTGTGTAAATGCAAACATAATCTAAAGAAAAAAAACAGGGACAGGGTTTCTCAATAAGCAGCTTTCCTATTCAGCAGTTTACTGAGCTTTAATATACTTTTTGGTATCAACCGAATGTGTCAGGAAAGGTACTCAAGGCTGTTAAGCGCATACGTTTCTGAAATAAACTGAAACTTGTGTGCTTAAACACATTTTTAAAAAATTATTAACAGCTTACGAAGAGTCATAGACATAACTGTGACAATATAATGACCAGTGTTGGTTTTTTCCCCTCAGAAAAGATTCATTCAACAAACATTTCTAAAGACAGTTCCAGAACTTTGTGTCTTAAAGTTACAGTGTCTAAAATGTTCAATGCTAGATGTCAGTAGACTGCAGATATCAATTAACTGAGGCTTTCTCGCCCCTCCCAATTCAAGTACATAAGTCTAGCTACTTTGGCTGCTGTAGGAAAAACATGTTTTAGTCAGGTCAGAAAGATCAAAAATATGAAATTTAGACTGTACCCCATAACAACCATGGCCAGCCGGCGTGTTTCTGCTATGTTTGAACCAGATTCGCTCTGGAGTTTTTCCCCATGTGTTAAAGTCCACTGTTTACCTCAGCTGTCAATGCCGGGCGAGAAACCTCCACCTTTATTTACTCCAGGAGTGGAGGAACTCCAGGCCTCAAGGGCCGGTGTAATGCAGGTTTTAGACGTGTCCTTGATCCAACACAGCTGATTTAAATGGCTAAATGACATCCTCAACATGTCTTGAAGTTCTCCAGAGGTCTGGTAACAAACTAATCATGTGATTCAGGTGTGTTGACCCAAGGTGAGATTTAAAACCTGCAGGACACCGGCCCTCAGGGCCTGGAGTTCCCCACCCCTGATTTACTTTGTAAGGGGCTGTAAAACGTTGTGGACGGACTCTAATATACAGCTCACTGAGTCAGAGAAGCTCACTTCTAAATGATGACAGCCATACTGAGGTGCGTTATTGAACATATGCTGAGCAGTCGGCAAGCGCTACTGTTTTTCGCGCTGTTAGCTACTCTTAGCCTCTTAGCCTGCTGTTAACACAAGAAATATTGTTGGACTCTGACACTTAGCAAATTAGCTCTCATACTATGTAAGAATGTAATCAAATCAGCAGGAATGTGGGATTCTCTTGAACCTTAACATTAGCTGGTTTAATGTCAGCTTATAAACAGCTGTTGTTGTTGTTTAGCCGGCTCTTGTCTGGTGTACAGAGACAGGAAGGTCATCTAATGTAGCTGACAATAACTAACTGCAACAATATTGGGAATAAATAAGTATATTTATGCACATTACAGTTTCGGAGACGAGGCTTGAGATAAGGAGGAAGAGGATGATATCATGCAAACTCTAAAATTAACTTGAAATTCTGATTGAGATGCTAATCTGTGAATTTTGACTACTTGAAATATTTTATAATAAAAGGCTATAGATGCAGCTATTAAATAATTTGTACGTTATTAAAAAATAAGATATTTTATCAAAAAATATGCCTTTTTATACCCAAGCATCCTGTCACTTTGCTCCTTTTGGTCTTCTCAAACATAGTGTACAAGTATCGTCCAAACAGGATGAACAAGACTCTGCAGAATGGATGAGCATGTCTTGTTGTTGCAGCCCAGTTGTGTGTCAGTGTTGCTCCGAGCCTCATCAATCCCTGACATCTGTCTCAGTTCAACATGGACAACCCCCTTCACCTCCTCTCTCGCTCGCTCTTTCCTCCTCCACAATCCCCCCCATCTCTCTATCGTCCGTCTCACTCTCCAGTCACACATGAAAGCCTGCCTGACTTATGCCTGTCAGAGGAACATCCTTCAACATGAAGATGAGAAAAGTCGGGGTGGGGCTTCCAGATAAGACCAATGAACACATACAAACACACACTACTACACATACACTTACACATAAATACACCCACCAGTTCCCACTGCATGGGCCAGAGAGGGTCATTGAAGGTGAGGGACTGGTCACTCTTATTCTCTTCGGGCTGCTTGTCAGTTTCAGACTCTTTCCTGTGGGGACCTACAAGCACACACAAATATCATGTATAAACGTGTGCATGTAGTCTTTCTTTCCTTGTCCTGAACTCTGACTTCAGGACATCCCTGGTTCCCAACCAATGGCGCAAGGCCTCCCAGATCTCCTTTTTCTCCGCTGAGGTGGAATTCTACTGGCAGATTACCATATCATTAGCATATTATTAGCATCTCATTGCTGCAGAACAGCTTGGCTCGCTGTCTGCAGAAGAGCCATCAGCCCATCAAGGCCTGCACCTTTCCTTCCCTACATTTAATGTTACACCGACTGCCACTCGTTTTCACCCATGCACAACCCTCTCTCTCAGTGCTCTCTACTATCTTCTCGCTATCAGTTTGTTTGATAATTTCTTGAACTGCCAAATTAATTGATATCACACTAGCCTTTTCTGGAAGTGACTGTAATGAAACATCCCACACAAGTATAAATATATCTCAAGTATTAGGATTAATAGGAGATCATTTGGTTCCAAACCAATTTAAATTTTCTTGCACGACTCTCTCCAGTGTAGCATTGCTATGAAACAAATAATAATTACAGTTGCTTTACCTTAATAGACTCTGATTAGGAATTGTGTTTTACCGCATGTAAAACACAAATTTAAAATCTGCCTCTGGACACATGACCCAGTATGCAGAGTGTTGTCAGTAAAGCTAACTTATAACAGTAGAGAACCACAAGTATAGTATTGTTAGAGAGATTCTTCCAAGTCTTTCAGTTAAAAAAATACTTTTTTTCATATAAAGTAATGTGAATGTAGTTGAATACCACAATTAAAGACAATTAACAATACGCTAATGTATATCTGGACCTTTGGGAGACGAATGTGTCCCATTCTCGTTGTTCAAGAGTCCTGGGTCTCCTTTGTCATATTTATCATTTCATTGTGCATAAAATGTGTTCAACTGATGAAAGATCTGGACTGCAGACAGGCCAATTCAGTACCCGGACTCTTCTAATATGAAGCCATACAATAGATGCATGATTTAGTTGAGCATTTCTGGTTGAAATATATGCGGCATTCCATAAAAAGATGTTTGTATGGGACTCTATGTCACTTAAAATCTGTATATATATTTCAGTGCTGATGCTTCCTTTCCAGATGTGCAAGCTGCCTTTTCCATAGGCAATAAAGTACCCCCATGCCACCAGAGATGCTGGCTTTTCAACTGAGCACTGACAACAAGCCAGATGGTCCAATTCCTCTTAAGTCCTGAGGATGTGGCATCTATGCTTTCCAAAAAGAATTCCATACTTCGATTTGTCTGACAGAACAGTTTTTATTTTATTTTAAATGAGCTTTGGTCCAGAGACGACAGCAGTGTTTCTGGATTATGTTCAAGTATGACTTCTTCTCAGCATGATAAAGCTTTAACCTGCACTTGTGGATGGCACAACACACTCTGTTCATAGACAGTTATTTTTGGAAGTATTCGTGAGCTCATGCAGGGTTTTTTCATGTCAGTCATGCCTGTTTTTAAATGTAGTGTTGCCTGACGACCAGAACAACACAGACATTCATTACTGATTTTCAGAAATGGGGTTGTATTTTTATTAAACATTAATAAAATACGAAATTTTAATTCACCATGACAAATTTTCTTGATCACTTTGCTTTACTGTTTAACTTCAAGTATCGACATGTGTTTAAGTAAATATGCAAGGACAGTATAGGACAAATACATGAATGTAAATCAAATCCAACACAATTAAAAAAGAAAGAAATGTTAAAATATAATTTTTACATACATTCTCTGGGATTTTAGATCACTTTAGGAAGTAAAATGATTAAACTGTGTAAAATAAAACTGCTCAAGGTTGCCTTGTCCCTTGCAGATGGTGTGGTATGATTCTCTGATTTTATTGTTAATATTATATACTGTAAATAATGAGATATTCAAAGTCTTAGCAATATTACATTGAGAAAAATTATTTTGAAGTTGTTTCACAATTTCTAGACACATTTGTTTTGCAGACTGAAGAACCTCTTCCCATCTTTACCTCTGAGAAACGCTGCCTCTCTAAGATGGTCTTTTTATATAGCTATATTTATATAGCTAGCAATCACCCACTGATGCTCTTATGACAGTTTTTCAGCTCAGGTCAGTATCTATTCATCTTCAGGGATGATATGGTTGAGTACAAATTCACTGAATTCAGAGTATATGAGGACATGCGTCCATATAGTCTGAATTCAAAGAGTTATAACCCTAAGATAGCGGTATACTGGAAGCCAAACAGCTGACAGCATTATAGTGCCAGGATTTTAAATGACACAGTACTGGATTTAACAGACTATATATATATATATATATATATATATATATATATATTAGGGGTGCAACGATATTCGTATCGATATTGAACCGTTCGATACAGTGCTTTCGGTTCGGTACGCATATGTATCGAACAATACAACATTTGTAATTTATTTTATCAACTTTCCTTCTGACGATGCTGTCTGTGTTGAGCGCTCAGTGAATCTGTGTTCGACTACTCCGCCTAGGCTGCACTGTCGAGCGCAGATCCACTGAGCGCTCAACACAGACAGCATAGTCAGAAGGAAGAGCGCAGGGCAAGCTAGCAAGACAGAAGTTAAGCTCTCCTTGCAACATTCAGATCTGGCATTTGGAATTATTTTGGTTTTCATGTGACGTATGACCCTGAAGGTAAGCGAGTCATGGACTAAAGTAAAACAGTATGTTGGATGTGCCATGCAATGCTCAATTACATTGGTGTGAACTAGTAACGTGTTGGCCGTCTAGCCCCATGCACGGAGCGATCGGCGGTAGCTCGTTAACGGAGATTTGCCGTGTTGTGGCGTTAAGGTCATTTCAACGAGATTAACCTGAAAGCACTAGTGGGAACACAACGAATATGACTGCACATTTACGCCGACATCATCCTAGTGCAAAGACAAGTGGAAGCAGACAAAAAAAAGCAAGCATGCTACTAACTTTAGCCGAGTCATTTAGACAGCTGTTAGCACATGATTCTCCTTATGCTGCTGAGAATATAGCCCAGAAGAAGCGGATAGTATAGCTTTTATTTTGGAAAGAGACATTTCTCTGTAATAAACTCTCTTTTCCAAAGATGAGTGATTCCTCAATCAGATACAGGGCTTGCAATATCGCTAGCCCGACGTCCTGGAGCTAGCGATTTTTTTCAGTCGGGCTACCAAAATCTTTCTCTTCCCTGCCCGTCGGGCTATTGTAGGAAAAATATATGTCAATGCTTTTGCATTCTTTCAGAAATGTAGCTGGGTAATTATGTCATTGGCATCGGTGAGCCACTGTCAATATGTGACATATTGAAGTCGCGTTTGAATTTGCACTTGTTTTTTTGCTTTCACTTTGCAATCGTGCGAACTGTGTATAGAGAGCGACAGCACTGATCTGTGAGTGATGATAATTTGTGCACCAATTCCTCTGACATCGTCTTATTAATCGTTAGCTTACTATGCAAACATGACAAGTGAAATCTCCCGCAGCAAGCTTAAACATGTGAGAGGTTGATCGCGCAGAGAATCGCTGAGCTTATGTGAGTGCGCGTGTAAAAGCATTTCAGTTCTGCTGAGCCAAATAAGACAGGTCAGGGTGAAGAAGTGACAGCCAAAGAAAAGCTTACCACAAAACGGAGAAGTTATGACAAATCAGACTATAAGGCAAAAAGAAAGTGCAGCTTTATGGTTTCATGGACAAAAGAATTTCTGTGGCTGCAATATGATGAGATAAATAACCAGGGCTGCACATAAGTGGTCCGCAGGTGCGCATTCGCTGTCAAAATAAAAAACACGCACAAGGGTTAGGGTTAAATTTAAAAACTGTACTTTTGAGTTAAAATATATATTTATAATTTTAATAAATGACAAATTAAAAATGCATGAACATTTTTTTGTATCGAAAAAATATCGAACCGTGACACCAAAGTATCGAACCGAACCGAACCGTGAATTTTGTGTATCGTTGCACCCCTAATATATATATATATATATATGTATATATATATATATATACACACATATATATATATATACACATATATATACATATATATACATATATATATATATACACATATATATACATATATATATATATATATATATATATATATATATATATATATATATATGATGGCCCCAACTGACCGAGTGCTCAGTGAATACCTCAGGCAGCAGAAACCCAAGAAAGAGGAGGGAGACGAGGAACCATCATGGAAGGACAGGCCCCTGCACGGTATGTACCACCGGCAGATAGAGGAGGTGGCTGATATCCAGAAATCCTACCAGTGGCTGGACAAAGCTGGACTGAAAGACAGCACAGAGGCACTAATCATGGCAGCACAAGAACAAGCTCTGAGTACAAGATCCATAGAGGCTGGGGTCTATCACACCAGGCAAGACCCCAGGTGCAGGCTGTGTAAAGATGCCCCAGAGACTATCCAGCACATAACAGCAGGGTGCAAGATGCTAGCAGGCAAGGCATACATGGAACGCCATAACCAAGTGGCCGGCATAGTGTACAGGAACATCTGTGCCGAGTATAACCTAGAAGTCCCGAGGTCAAAATGGGAGATGCCCCCAAGGCTGATGGAGAATGACCGAGCTAAGATCCTGTGGGACTTCCAGATACAGACGGACAAAATGGTGGTGGCTAACCAACCGGACATAGTGGTGGTAGACAAACAGAAGAAGACGGCCGTAGTGATCGATGTAGCGGTTCCCAATGACAGCAATATCAGGAAGAAGGAACACGAGAAGCTGGAGAAATACCAAGGGCTCAGAGAAGAGCTCGAGAGGATGTGGAGGGTGAAGGTAACGGTGGTCCCCGTGGTAATCGGAGCACTAGGTGCGGTGACTCCCAAGCTAGGCGAGTGGCTCCAGCAGATCCCGGGAAAAACATCGGAGATCTCTGTCCAGAAGAGCGCAGTCCTGGGAACAGCTAAGATACTGCGCAGGACCCTCAAGCTCCCAGGCCTCTGGTAGAGGACCCGAGCTTGAAGGATAAACCGCCCGCAGGGGCGTGCTGGGTGTTTTTATATATATATATATATATATATATATATATATATATATATATATATATATATATATATATATATATATATATATATATATACACACACACACACACACACACACACACACACACACACACAGTGGGGCAAAAAAGTATTTAGTCAGCCACCGATTGTGCAAGTTCCCCCACCTAAAATGATGACAGAGGTCAGTAATTTGCACCACAGGTACACTTCAACTGTGAGAGACAGAATGTGAAAAAAAAAATCCATGAATCCACATGGTAGGATTTGTAAAGAATTTATTCATAAATCAGGGTGGAAAATAAGTATTTGGTCAATAACAAAAATACAACTCAATACTTTGTAACATAACCTTTGTTGGCAATAACAGAGGTCAAACGTTTACTATAGGTCTTTACCAGGTTTGCACACACAGTAGCTGGTATTTTGGCCCATTCCTCCATGCAGATCTTCTCGAGAGCAGTGATGTTTTGGGGCTGTCGCCGAGCAACACGGACTTTCAACTCCCGCCACAGATTTTCTATGGGTTTGAGGTCTGGAGACTGGCTAGGCCACTCCAGGACTTTCAAATGCTTCTTACGGAGCCACTCCTTTGTTGCCCGGGCGGTGTGTTTTGGATCATTGTCATGTTGGAAGACCCAGCCTCGTTTCATCTTCAAAGTTCTCACTGATGGAAGGAGGTTTTGGCTCAAAATCTCACGATACATGGCCCCATTCATTCTGTCCTTAACACGGATCAGTCGTCCTGTCCCCTTGGCAGAAAAACAGCCCCATAGCATGATGTTTCCACCCCCATGCTTCACAGTAGGTATGGTGTTCTTGGGATGCAACTCAGTATTCTTCTTCCTCCAAACACGACGAGTTGAGTTTATACCAAAAAGTTCTACTTTGGTTTCATCTGACCACATGACATTCTCCCAATCCTCTGCTGTATCATCCATGTGCTCTCTGGCAAACTTCAGACGGGCCTGGACATGCACTGGCTTCAGCAGCGGAACACGTCTGGCACTGCGGGATTTGAGTCCCTGCCGTTGTAGTGTGTTACTGATGGTGACCTTTGTTACTTTGGTCCCAGCTCTCTGCAGGTCATTCACCAGGTCCCCCCGTGTGGTTCTGGGATCTTTGCTCACCGTTCTCATGATCATTTTGACCCCACGGGATGAGATCTTGCGTGGAGCCCCAGATCGAGGGAGATTATCAGTGGTCTTGTATGTCTTCCATTTTCTGATGATTGCTCCCACAGTTGATTTTTTCACACCAAGCTGCTTGCCTATTGTAGATTCACTCTTCCCAGTCTGGTGCAGGTCTACAATACTTTTCCTGGTGTCCTTCGAAAGCTCTTTGGTCTTGGCCATGGCGGAGTTTGGAGTCTGACTGTTTGAGGCTGTGGACAGGTGTCTTTTATACAGATGATGAGTTCAAACAGGTGCCATTCATACAGGTAACGAGTGGGGGACAGAAAAGCTTCTTAAAGAAGACGTTACAGGTCTGTGAGAGCCAGAGATTTTCCTTGTTTGAGGTGACCAAATACTTATTGTCCACCCTAATTTACGAATAAATTCTTTACAAATCCTACCATGTGGATTCATGGATTTTTTTTTCACATTCTGCCTCTCACAGTTGAAGTGTACCTCTGGTGCAAATTACTGACCTCTGTCATCATTTTAAGTGGGGGAACTTGCACAATCGGTGGCTGACTAAATACTTTTTTGCCCCACTGTATATACACACACACTACTGCCATCAAATCCAGCCGCCCACATAACAGTGAATACCTGCAAATTAAATAGAATATTATCCTCCAAAATATTTTCTCCACCATCTATGCTCAGATCTATGTGGACTGAAGAGGTTGTACACCGGTTGTGTATACTTGTAGAAGACAAATATGAACCTCTTCTTCAGCGCACGATGCAGCTGGAACATGACCAGAGGACCCTGAAATTCTTTAATGTTTAAATTTTCATTATACAGTCATTTGAAAAAATAATTACATCCCACTGAAACGGCAGGCTTTTTGGACGTATTTGGACAAGCAAACATTTGATCCACTTTGAAACAGTGCCCACAGATAAGGAGATAATCAAAAGAAAAATATCAAAAGATGCAATTTTCTTCTGTGAAAAGAGTATGCCCACCCTTCGCTTCAGAAGCTAGTATGTCGACCTTTTAACAGAAAAATAAAAAAAAATCTTGTAGGCGTTTTGCTCAATTACCCACCAGTCTTTGACAACGGCTTGCTAAAATTTTTTGACCCTTCTTCCATGCAAAATTCCTTCAGTTGCGAGATGTTTGAGTGCTTTCTTACATGTACTGCCAGTTTCAAATCCCACAACATTTTGATGGGATTTTTCCTGGGGTTTTTTTTTCAATAAAAATTGTTTTTTCTTTTCTAACAATGTCTTGGTGGAATTGTTTGTTTAGGATAATCCTGCTGAGAGGTCCACTTCCAGTTCACCTTTCAGACAAATAACCATATATTATCTTTCAGCTCTTTGATATGATGCTGAATTCATGGCCGAATCACTGACCCCAAGTTGTGCAAGAAAACCACACCAAAGCATGACATTTCCACACAGTTCATATGAGTTTCTTCTCCTCAAAAGCCACCTTTGGTCTGATCCAAACATGTCAACTTTTGTTGTGGCCAAACAACTACTTTTGATTTGTCTGTCCAGTGGACATTTTTCCAAAAGCCCTGGTCTTTACCTTTACAGTCACTGGCAAACTGCTGTGCACTATTAAACATTGTGAGGCCAAATTAGTATAATCTCTTTCTGACAATACAAATATACATTTTCCCAACAACATTTGGCAGTTATGGGCAGATTCTGTCATGAGACTTCTTTTAGCAGCGCAGCTCCTGTGATGAATCTGCTGGGGTAGCCGGTCCCAAAAAAATCAAATTGGCAGTCAAGTTGAATCTTTCTCAGTTATAGATGAAGTTCTACTTTTTCTGCTTCTTCTGGCTGCTCCCTTGAGTGGTTGTCACAGCAGATAATCTTTCTCCACCTCACCCTATCGCTAGCGTCCTCCAATGTCACACCAGCCCCCACATGTCCCGCTTCACTACATCCTTCCTGCACACGTACCATCTCAACTTTGCCGCTCTAACTTTATCTCTAAAATGCTCGACCTGAGGTGTCTTTCTGATGTACTCATCTTAATCTTATTACTCCTCACAAAAACCTTGGTATCTTCAGATCTGCCACCTCCACCTCGGCCTCCTGCCTGTTCGTCAAAGCAGCTCTCTGCAATTTCTCTTCAGATCTTGATGGTTCATCACACTTCGATAACAATTGGAACACCAGACGCTGGATGTGAGAGGTTGAAATAACACATGTTCCACCTGTCTCTCCCCAAGGAGGCTCTAATCATTGGCACCTAATCAGGACCTGATTCTAACATTATCAGTCTGACAGTGTTGGTAATATTGGGATACACTTCCTCTCTTTCATGCTTCTGATTTGTTCTTATTGATTTATTTCTTAAAAAATATTTGACAGTGGCTAGCGTAGTGGCTTACACATTTGCCTAATTAGCGAAAGATCCCAAGTTTGTTTCTGTGAAGGGACACAGTTCCCTTTGGGGTTTTGTCAGGAAGGGAATGTTGTGTGGAAATCTCCTTTACTGACAAATCTGTTGTCAGTAAAGGAGCAGTTGAATATAGTTATATTTTATAATGACATCTAATATGTAACAACACAACTTCTTATCTTTTAGTCTTCAAATGGTTTGTGTTTGCTTGTCCAAATATGTCAAACAGGTTATCTGCAGGTTAAATATATCACGTGTAGTAAGGTCCATATTTTTGAGACATTTTGCTTCTGGACACCAATACAGTGGATTTAAATCAAACAGTCAAGATGTGACTGAAGCTTTAATTGTACTGTATTAAATGTTTAGGAATTACACACATTTGTGCATGTAGAGCCAGTAGAGACTCAAAGGTTATTGGACAATTAACTGATACATGTTTCATGATTAGGCCTGTTCCCTTCTTATTCCATGGCAACTTAAGCTGACAAAAGATCGGAAGTTGATTCCAGTAGTTCGATGTCCATTTCGTAACTGTTCACTAGAACTCTCAATATGAAGTTATGAAGAAATGTCAGTGCAAGTTAAGGGAGCCATCCTGAGACTGGAATATCAAAATAAACCTCTCAGAGAGATAGCAAAACTTATGTAGTAGCTAAAACAACAATTTGGTAAACATTCTTCATAAAAAAGAAGAAAAAAAAAAAACGACCCGACTCAGCAATACCAAAAGGCCTGAAAGACAACTAAAGTGTAAAATAAGTGAGATATTCCCATGATTAAGATAAACACCTTCACAACACCCAACCTAGTCAAGAACACTGTCAAGGAGGCAGCAGTATCATTGTTCAAGTCTACAATCAAGATATACCTTAATGAATGGTAATACAGAGAATTTACAACAAAGTGCAAACCACTGGTTACACTCAAGAACATAAAGAAAGGCCAGATTAGACTTCGTCAGAAAACCTCTAATAAACTGTTCTGACAAATAGGCTTGAGGAAGAGAAACCAAGATTAACTTGTGTCAGAATGATGGGAAGAGGAAAGTATAGAGGAGGAGAGAAACAGTTTTGTGATCCAAAGCATACCACACCATCTGTCAAACATGCCCATACCATATATATGGTTACTGAAGGCAAAACTCAAGGCTTTCTTTCTGTCTTTCTTTCTTTTCTGACCATCTTTTACATTTTTCCACTATGAATTGTTAACAAAGGAAACCCTGATTACTTTCCTAGTTTCAAATGCTGTATAGAAAATTTATTGTACCAAATCATAAATTCAGTTTACTATTACCATTTGTATTCTGTGCTTGAATAGAGTTTAGGATGCCATAATGAGGCTTTTCCACCCTGCCAAGTAACATGCTTGTTACTTGGCAGGGTGGAATGCTCGTATTTGAGATATTTAATACTGGCACACTTTAATGAACATTGGCAGCTCGAATTCAAAAATACTTGCAAAAACATTGTACTTGAAAAGTTCACATCGGCCAAAGAGTGCATTCTCTTTCTTTATTTCTTTATTCTTTATGTACATAAACACACAGCTGCGATGTTGATCCACCGTATCACGGCTTTTTTATCTCCGTTGTACATTTTCTATCATTTGTCAGAGCGGAAGCTAAGCGGATGATAATACACAAGAACAGACAAGAAAGACTGAGAGCACTGCAGCAGGACGTGAGCCAGCACATTCTTCTGCAAACACAGCCACCAATTCCCATCACACACACACACACACACACACACACACACACACACACACACACACACACACACACACACAAGCTCATTTTAATATCTTAGTGAGGACATCTCATTGACATAATGCTTTCACTAGCCGCTTACCCAAACGCTAACCATCAAAAGTGAATTCCTAACCCCCAGCCTAATCCTAAACCTAACGTAATTGTAACCCTAACACTAAAACCACATTTTGAGCCTCAAAACTTGTGAGAATGGGCATTTTGTCCCCATAAGTGACCATTGGTCCCCACTAGTAGTAGCATGCCAGTTTTCTGTCCTCACAAAGATGTCTAAACATGCACACACACACAGACACACAGTCATCAGTGGTTTACTGTTGTAAAGCTTACAGTGATCTATTCAAACACAGTAAAACACCTGCAAAAGACACATAGATATTTAATATACCTATGATCAAAAGTATTACTAAACTGTACTACTAAAAATGTTTGTAATTCTGTCTCCCTCTCTCTCTCCCCTATTCACATACATATATACTGGAATTACTAAAATGTGTAATATCTACAGTGGGGCAAAAAAGTATTTAGTCAGCCACCGATTGTGCAAGTTCCCCCACCTAAAATGATGACAGAGGTCAGTAATTTGCACCACAGGTACACTTCAACTGTGAGAGACAGAATGTGAAAAAAAAATCCATGAATCCACATGGTAGGATTTGTAAAGAATTTATTCGTAAATCAGGGTGGAAAATAAGTATTTGGTCAATAACAAAAATACAACTCAATACTTTGTAACATAACCTTTGTTGGCAATAACAGAGGTCAAACGTTTACTATAGGTCTTCACCAGGTTTGCACACACAGTAGCTGGTATTTTGGCCCATTCCTCCATGCAGATCTTCTCGAGAGCAGTGATGTTTTGGGGCTGTCGCCGAGCAACACGGACTTTCAACTCCCGCCACAGATTTTCTATGGGGTTGAGGTCTGGAGACTGGCTAGGCCACTCCAGGACTTTCAAATGCTTCTTACGGAGCCACTCCTTTGTTGCCCGGGCGGTGTGTTTTGGATCCTTGTCATGTTGGAAGACCCAGCCTCGTTTCATCTTCAAAGTTCTCACTGATGGAAGGAGGTTTTGGCTCAAAATCTCACGATACATGGCCCCATTCATTCTGTCCTTAACACGGATCAGTCGTCCTGTCCCCTTGGCAGAAAAACAGCCCCATAGCATGATGTTTCCACCCCCATGCTTCACAGTAGGTATGGTGTTCTTGGGATGTAACTCAGTATTCTTCGTCCTCCAAACACGACGAGTTGAGTTTATACCAAAAAGTTCTACTTTGGTTTCATCTGACCACATGACATTCTCCCAATCCTCTGCTGTATCATCCATGTGCTCTCTGGCAAACTTCAGACGGGCCTGGACATGCACTGGCTTCAGCAGCGGAACACGTCTGGCACTGCGGGATTTGATTCCCTGCCGTTGTAGTGTGTTACTGATGGTGACCTTTGTTACTTTGGTCCCAGCTCTCTGCAGGTCATTCACCAGGTCCCCCCGTGTGGTTCTGGGATCTTTGCTCACCGTTCTCATGATCATTTTGACCCCACGGGATGAGATCTTGCGTGGAGCCCCAGATCGAGGGAGATTATCAGTGGTCTTGTATGTCTTCCATTTTCTGATGATTGCTCCCACAGTTGATTTTTTCACACCAAGCTGCTTGCCTATTGTAGATTCACTCTTCCCAGTCTGGTGCAGGTCTACAATACTTTTCCTGGTGTCCTTCGAGAGCTCTTTGGTCTTGGCCATGGCGGAGTTTGGAGTCTGACTGTTTGAGGCTGTGGACAGGTGTCTTTTATACAGATGATGAGTTCAAACAGGTGCCATTCATACAGGTAACGAGTGGAGGACAGAAAAGCGTCTTACAGAAGACGTTACAGGTCTGTGAGAGCCAGAGATTTTCCTTGTTTGAGGTGACCAAATACTTATTTTCCACCCTAATTTACGAATGAATTCTTTACAAATCCTACCATGTGGATTCATGGACTTTTTTTTCACATTCTGTCTCTCACAGTTGAAGTGTACCTCTGGTGCAAATTACTGACCTCTGTCATCATTTTAAGTGGGGGAACTTGCACAATCGGTGGCTGACTAAATACTTTTTTGCCCCACTGTATCCATCTATCTATCTATATACACACACATACATATATATATATATATATATATATATATATATATATATATATATATACATACACACACACACACACATATACATATATATATATATACACACACACACACATATACATATACACACACACATATATATATATATATATATATATATATATATATATATATATATATATATATAGGCAGGGCATACATGGAACGCCATATCCAAATGGTCGGCATAGTGTACAGAAACATCTGTGCCGAATACGGCCTGGAAGTCCCGAGGTCAAAATGGGAGACGCCCCCTAGGGTGGTGGAGAATGACCGAGCTAAGATCCTGTAGGACTTCCAGATACAGACGGACAAAATGGTGGTGGCTAACCAACCGGACACAGTGGTGGTAGACAAACAGAAGAAGACGGCCGTAGTGATCGATGAAGCAACATCAGAAAGAAGGAACACGAGAAGCTTGAGAAATACCAAGGGCTCAGAGAAGAGCTCGAGAAAATGTGGAGGGTGAAGGTAACTGTGGTAATCGGAGTACTAGGTGCAATGACTCCCAAACTAGGCAAGTGGCTCCAGAAGATCCCGGGAACAACATCGGAGATCTGTCCACAAGAGTGCAGTCCTAGGAACAGCTAAGATACTGCGCAGGACCCTCAAACTCCCAGGCCTCTGGTAGAGGACCCGAGCCAGTATGTGGCTATTTCACACCATTAAATATTTATTATCCTTATTTTTGTTTCTGCTGTTTTTATGCCTGAGCTTTTAAACTAGTTGTGGGTTCTTGTTTTTGTGCTTTTTTGGGTTTTCTTTTTCTTATAACAGATGTTTCCTGCTTGGTTTCTTTATGTTGCTATTATCAGGTTTTAGTTTCGGAATCTAGTTCCTGTTTGTGGTTTTGTTTATATGTAATTCCTTGAGTTTCAATCTCTGTGTTAAGTGTTCCTGTTTAATTTTGGTCATCTTTTGTGTTTTGTGTTTAATTTAACTTCTGTTGTCTCATCAGCTCTGATTGTAGCTGTGTTGCCTTTGGTTTCCACTCTACCCCGAGTGGTTGTATTTAACCCCTCTGTTTGCATCTATTCTTTGTTGTGCTGTATTGTTGTTGTCCCTGTGTGCTGTCTGCCAGCTGATGGATCTTGTTGACTTTTTGGAATCTGCTATCAGCCTAAATAAAGGTTTGCTTTTTGTTTACATCCATCTACATGTACAGCCTGCTTTTGGGTCATCACTTCTGCAAAACATGACAATAGATAATTAAACTTAAAAACTGTGGCTCAGTAAAGTATCAGCACAATAATGTTTTCTTTTGGCATGTCTCTTTCTGTCTTCTTTCTCATTTTGCTAAACATTAGACTCAATCATTCGATTGCTGCATTTCACTTCAGTGCGGCATACTCATTTTTTATGTACTCTCTAAGGACCTGTAACTGAGAAACCCTTCTTAGTATCAAGGTAAAATTTGGCAGACTTTTTTGAATTCATTACACCAAACTTAGCTGATTCAGATAGACTCAGGCACTCACTCATGTTTCGTGGAATAATAAGAATGTATTTTGAAAAAATTGAATACATACTACTTTACCCACTCGGACTTTATTTTTGTGATATCTGCACAAATCCAGCATTGTATTTTCAAGCCAAAATCCTGCAAACACACACAAAATTGTTTTTTTTGCTAAATACGAATGCTGCAGCTGTTAAATTAACTAACATTTTGCATTAGCTACTTTTCCCATTACCCATTTTTACAGGTAAAAATGTCTCAAAAGACAATGAAGAAGTTCAAAAAAGGAATAAATAAACATGTAAAGGCTTAATGCCACTTTTACCACATTTTCAGCTGATATCCATCCACTGATGTCTGCAGAATGAACATTACCTTGGGCCAGATAACCCACCATGATTGGTCTCACTAGCTTAGGCTACATTAGTTTTGCCTCATAACAAGGAAACAAAGCCAGGAGTCTCACTCCTTCTTGTCTTCTTTCTCTTCTCACCCTCTGGGTTTGTGTGCATATGAGCATTAAAACAGAAGCTGCACCTATGCTGCACCTATGCAGCTTCTGTTTTAGCCAATGAAAATCCAGGTTAAAGCTCAATCATGCAAAAAAGAAATCATATGTGAACATGGTCCAGAAACCATTATCTCTGGGCCAGAAAACTGTCCTGTGGTCAGACAAATCAAAATCTGAAATTCTTTTTGTAAAACACGAACACTGCATCCTCTGGACTAAAGAGGAAAGGGAGCATCTGGTTTGTTATCAGCGCTCAGTTTAAAAGCCTTCATCTCTGATGGTATGGGGGTACATAAGTGCCTATGGAATTGGCAGCTTGCACATCTGGACAGCCTGGATCAGTGCAGGTTATGCATTCCCAACCAGATGACATCTTTTTTCGTCGAAGGCCTTGCATATTTAAGCAAAAAAACAAAACAAACACCCCCCCATCCCCCCACTCACACACAGTGCATCTATTACAACAGCATGGCTGCATAGTACAAAAGCTGAGCGTTGAACTGACCCGCCTGCAGTTGAGATCTTTAAGCAACTGAGAACATTTAGATCATCATGAAATGAAAAATATGCCAAAGGAGAGCCAGGACTGCTGAGCAGGAAGAATCTGATACCAGACAAGAATGGAACAACAAGAGGGGATGCTAATGTTAAACATGGCCCTGTCAGAATTTTATTGAGATGTGTCATTGCCCAGCAATTTCAAACTGACATATGAATGATTTATATTTTTCTTAAAATGCTACATTCTTTAAATTAAAACAATATGTTGTGTTTTGAATGAAAAATTGGTGTATGAGAGCTGCAAGTCATTGCATTCTAGTGTATTTATTTATATTTCACACCATGTGCCAACTTTTCTGAAATTGAGCCTGATGAAGCCAAGTGGCTATTGAAAGCCAAACTAAGAAATACTTTAACTGCAGTTGTTTATTTATGTTTTACGGCCTTTTTATAGTTTTATTTGAAAGGGTACAGCGAAGAACGACAGGAAAGCAGAGGGGGAGAGAGAGGGGAGAAGCAAAGAGCCATGGGTCGAATTCAAACCCGGGCCGGCCGCTCTCAGCCATGGTCGCCTGCTAATCCCAGTGAGCTAAACCAGTGCCCGCCTTCAGTTGTTTATTTAGTAATGGGTATTTCATGGCAGAGGGACTTGAACCAAAGTTTTCTGTGAAAATCACAGAAATTCAGCAAAAACTAATAACTCAGCACAGTGAAAAACAAAGCATTAGTCAGGGAACAGTATTAGTCAAACTTGCCATTGGTAGTGCCATGGTCCAGTCTTGTCACAGGAATTCGTTTGTCTCTGTAATGACAGTGCTGTCTCTGCACCCAGTGAACCTGGAAAGCACACAACAAAAAGAATCAGAGCTCACCTGTAAACTGGAACTATTAGTTTGTAATCTTCTCACTGATAAATGAAGGTAACTCTGAGTATTTTCATGTCTGTGTTCTCCACTTTTCTTATACAGGCATTTCAATTTATTTCACTCTTAGTGGGTGTATTGCGGGGGAATCTGAAGCAGTAAATGTCAAGTTTGAAGTGGTTTGAATATTTGAGCTAGTTCAACTTCTTTTTTGGCAAATTTCCTGCCTCTGGGAAACACTGCAGTGAAACACACAAATAACGTACCTGCAAACACCTAATGTGTATCTACATGTCGCCAACTGCTTGTTCACAGGAAATCATTGGAAGTCCAGACATTTGGAATAAAATGATACAGAAGAAGATGCTGTGGCCTGATTTAAACTCCATGAATGGAAGCATATTTTAAATGGGCACTTTACTACTTCTTTACACTGATTTGGAAATATGAAGAAAAAAAAATCACTTCACCTTAACAAATCACCTTTGGCTCATCCCAAAGACGCTCATGCACTACAGCTCTATTAATCATCTGTCTCAATTTCGCTTTCGCAATTTAACTTTTTTTCTTGTTGTAGTTTTACGAGGATAAAAGCAAGACAGTGAGAGGCACCGAACAAATAAAATATTTTGTCCTATTCTGCTTCACACTACTTTGAAATAGAGGGGGGAAATCCATAGCACGGGGAGAGCTGGGCATCTTTATGGAGGAGAGTAAAAGGTTTCCTCTTCATTAGTTCAAAGAGTACTCGCTTACTCTCTCCTTTGCCGTTCCATTGTCCTGGGTTAAAAGCAACAAAAACACCCCCGCCTCACCTACACCTCTGTCCTCCACAACACGCATGTGCACGCATTCACGCGCACGCACGATTTCTTTCATAGGCCGCTGCTCGCAGCTTTGATCTGATAAGAGGCT
The DNA here is from genome assembly GCF_057382185.1 of Mchenga conophoros. NCBI lineage: Eukaryota > Metazoa > Chordata > Actinopteri > Cichliformes > Cichlidae > Mchenga > Mchenga conophoros. The sequence goes on along the minus strand of NC_140536.1, from coordinate 9,772,477 downwards.
GGTCCTTGTGAAGGTGGGTGAAGTAAATCAAACAGCAGATCACAGACACGCATACGCACACGCACATATCACTGTCAGGCCACTATTGTCCTCTTACACTTAAATCAGAGTGGAAGAGGTTGAAAATAAATACTACTGAGAGGCGGCGGCAGTCTTTTATGTTCCTAAAAGCCTGCTTGGTTTATTCCCTCTTCACCATCTTCAATTATACTCAATTAACAAAAGCTAGGAGCTGGTCTAACCTTCCCAAAGAAGACAGCTGTTAAAGCTAAGAACTCGTCATACGTGATGTGAAACAGAGGAGAACTCAGGCAGAGAGAAGATGTGATGTGCACAAATCTGCAAATGTAATCAAATGGGTGTTTATTTTAGGTGCAGCGTATTGATTTATGCTAATTTAAGATGATTTAAAGCATAATAAGCTAAGTGTAACAAACACTTGGATTTGTTAGCACATTTAGGCAATTCCTATTTAGCAAGAGAAACATTGTTTCTAATTTATGTGTGAGCTATACTATTGCTTTGTTTTGTTTGTTATGAATACAAAAACATGTACCAAATTCAGAGTGCAGCTCCAAACTAGCATTTTACTTAGGATATACTGTGTAGCACAACAGTGCACTTGGTACATATGTATTCCTCTGGATAATCAGAATAACAGAACTGATAGTTCACCTTTCATGCGCATTCATTCAGGACATTCACATAAATGTCATCATGCTAATGCAAAACGGACACGAGCAGTTTCCCAATACAGCATGAGCCAGCCACTGGGGTCCACTGAGACTTTATCGTTGGCATGCAATGGACAGCATCAGTGAGCAAAAGCTTGCAGCTGCCTTTCACTGAGTTTTTATTTGCACGTTGCAAAGCACTTCTAAAAAACATAGTTATCTCTGCAAAGGAGTTTATGTTTCTGGTAGCATTTGCATGTGTGTCGTCATTTTGTCTCTGTAGTTTTTAACAGGTTTTGAGTGAATTCTGCTGAAACGTTGTAGCGGTTTAGAGTGGGGTCGTGTTAACAATCCATTCAAAGTTTGCTTACGTCAACTTAACGATTTATTGTGTGAAAATTGACACATATCCTTAGGAACTATCATTCTTAGTGTGGTACATATTGTCAACACATAGAAAGTACTGTATAAAGATTTAAAATATTATGTCACATTTGACCTCTGATTAACAAACTGATCTGAAGGTCAAATTAACAGCGCTATTTAAAACTATGTATCTTATTGCCATTATTTGTAATGACAGTTTGTACTGTCATATAGGGAATGAACTATGACATACGGGGAATCTAAATTTCACCTCTAAGCTCTACTTCAAGGTCAAACTTTCAGAAAATGGTATGTGTGGTTTAAAAATATCACATTATAGTTTGCATCCAAATATCATGTCACATTTGACCTCTGACCTCAACTTTACATTTGACTTTTGTCTTATTTCAAACTAACACCAAAATGTGTTATTTTGATTGCACTACAAACTTCTTAAAGTGCATTCAAAAAGAACAATGTAAACTAAAAGAATATGTACAGAATACAATACTATTATTATTAAAAGTAAATACTGTAGAGTGAGCTGCCATGGTGGAGGTTTGCACTCTCTGAGTTCTTCTTGTTTTATTATATTTGTTTTAACTTATATTCCACTATATACAATATGATTGTGGGCTTTTAAATACACTGGTTAAAGAAAGTGTTAACAGGAATATTTTCAGATGCATCTCAAACGTCAGGTCAAATTAAACTGGGAGTAGTATTGGTAGGCTATTGAAGATATAACCATTTTCAGCTGGCTAAGCAGTTAAACACCAGAGCGGTGTGTGGCAATAGTTCCCAGAAACTTTTAGAGAAAAGTATTTCCAAAGTCACTCTATTTACGTTGGTTTCCAAAAGTGAAACCAATGACAACGGGATGGATGAAAAATTTCCGTGGAGGCGCATAAACTCGCTGGCAAATAGTGAGTGTGTGCACGCATGTGTGAGGGTGTGTGCGTGTATGTCCCAATAGCCTTGTTAAACCCCTTCAGCCTCTCCTCTCGGGGAGCAGCCAGGACATGGTGATCAATACACATGATAGGGAGCTAATCGCTCTCTGTCAAACCAAGCCCTGCCATCTACTAATGGCACACGCTCACTTGGGAATGCGCGCGCGTGTGTGTGTGTGTGTGTGTGTGTGTGTGTGTGTGTGTTTTCAGGCCTTAATGGCAGATTGAGACTCTTCAGGGAGTGTTGCTCAAGGTTAGGCTCAGGGGACGAGGGGCAATTGACCATACTGTCTGTGACACTGACCCCTCTACTGTCAGCACATTCATCATCCAACTGTGATGCATGGGCAGCACACACACACAAACACACACACACACACACACACACACACACACAACAAAATGCACACAATTTCCAAAAACACATGCCACATATACCTGAACTGAAAAATGACATCGTAAGTTTGTGCAACATCAATTATCAAAGCTGCTGACACTTTGCCCTTCACAATAAAAGCATCACTAAATAGAAAAAGAGATATACAAAAGGAACATGGTATGAGATCAATGGAAAATAAAAATAAAGAAAAAACTGAAAAACAAGTTTGGAAAACTCTTTTTTAAACAGTGAGTGGGGTAAAAGAGACACAGAGAGAGAGCAGTGGAGTACTTGCTTGATTGAACAGCTGAGATAGAACTGACAGAGGCACAATGTGAATGTGTGGAAGAGGAGGGGAAGAAAGACAGCGAGATGGAAGGAGTAAAACTGCATGAATGTGTGTTTAAAGACATCCCATGAAGAGTGTGAGTGTGCGTGTGAGAGTGTGTGTGTGTGCGCGCACGTGTGTGTTTGTTTGTGTGCAAAAATGGCTCTATAGAACTGAAATGAATGAACAAGGAAGGTGCTGACGAAACGCAGAAAGAAAACTGTGGGCGTTAGAGAGAGAGAGTGAGTGTGTGTGTCTGTGCAATACTCCCATGTCTCTATATGAATGAGTGGATGCGGTGGATGGCAGGCAGCTGCAGCAGTGTGATAGCCGAGCCGAGCTGCACAGATATCAGCGCTGACATTTTGGGCTTCACTACCCACCCACGGCCCCACGGGAAACTGATGGCAATAGCAGCAGCAGTGGCCGCATCACCCCACCGTCGCTGCCTCCGCTGCAGCCCCAACCCCTCCCTGAGCTTGTCAATCTCAAAGCTTTGCTTCCTGACGCACCGTCGGCCTTAGCCTGGCTCTGGTTGGACCCATTATGCCACACAGCAGTGAGCACACCGCATGAACTACCGTCACCAGACCCCGCAATGCACTGCTGATTCCTATCTAGTCCTCAACCCTCCCACCACACTCACCAAGTCTGCCTCTTCATTCAATCTCATCTCTAGCTGCCAGACTGATAGTCCTGACCGCAGAGAGAAAAACGACAGAGAAGAGGGGTTTTTTTTCTGTGTGTGTGTGTGTGTTACTGTTGCAGAGAAGGCGAACAAGGAAAGATGGGGAGCTCTACAGTAGCACACAGTAAAGGGAGGGAGGGCAAAACTGCTGAAAGAGAGGAAATAGATAACAGCGTGATACACTCTGGCCCCTCCTCTAGGCTTCTTTTAGGGCACCTCTTGGCCTCCTCTCCTCTACCTCATTCCTCCCTCCTTCCTCCTCCCCCACCAACCCCTGGGCCCTCTGGTGTGTTGCTCACTCCATTGTGTCAACCTTCAGAAGTGCTCAGTTTGAGTGGCAGGCCGTCACAGATCAGTTCCCTGCTAAAGCGGCCCGGCAGGCCAGGGTGACGGGCCAGGAAGGGATCTAAGTGGGGTTTATCAGCGCTTCTTAACGCCTCTCCGGCTGCCTGACACAAAAGAGAGGGGTATTAAACATCTAAAGCAAACCAAAAAGCGTGAAAGCTCCTTATAGGGCCGCGGGATTGCGGATGTGACTGGAGTCTTAAAAAAAATAGCAGAAAAAAAAGAGAGGAAAAAAAAAGAAAAATAAGGAGAAGGGGAAAAAACACACACACAAACGTCTCAACAGTGAGAAAGTATTGAGGGAAAATTCAAATGTTTTTCCTGTCCTTTGTGGATAGAAGAGTGGGTTGGAAAGAGGGAGGGAGAGGGAGAGAGAAATCCTCACATTTGAAACAGACATTATACTGCTTGCAAAGCTGAACACAAATATGCAAGTTAGCTAATGTTAGGGTTGCCAACTCCCTGAAAAATAAATAAGGGACACCTCGTGGCCAGGGCCGGGCGACCCAGTTGTCTTCACCCTTCCCAGTGTGGTGAATTTTCTAGCTCTTTTTTTGTGTGTGAAATTATTTTTTTAACCATTTGACTTGAATTTGATTTAAGTAGATGTGTATTCTTTGTGATATGAACATATGTGAAACAAATGATCATTTAGCCATTTATTTTTAGCTCAAAATGACAACATTAACACAATAAAACAGGTCTCCTTCTTAAACAGAAGCCTGTCATGCTTAACTTTTGAGAATATAAGTAAATCTTTCTTTAAAAGCACTCTGTCCTGCTTAACTTAAAATAATAGAAAACAATAGAAAGAAAAACATTCTTGTAACAGTGCACATTTAGTGCATTTAGTACAATCGGCTTCAGTTGAGATATTATTTCAGCTTTTCTAATGCTAATCAGCTGCTCCCGTTTGTAAACCCACTTGTTCCCATGATTACGCATCATAACTCATCATCATTATTCATCTATGTATTACTTTTATGTATTAGTCATCTATTTGTTGTAATCATCTATCCTTGCAGTTGTTTATTACACAAAATAAATTCTATTATCACACTTCTGGCCACATAGCGCTGATATTCATTGCACATGCCCATATTAACTTTTTCCAGCCAGGTGTTTTCCTTTTCCCATTCTTCCCTTTCTCTGAGGGGAACAAACATTGCTGCTCTAATGCTGGGCTTACACTGTGCAGTTTTAGGCCCATTTTGAGCCGATTTTTGACCGATTTTGGCCTTCATCGTGCGTCGTGTAGTATACGTGGGGTAACGAGAAGTGATTAACACCTCACGACCAGCTCCCGATCATCAATCGCTCGTGAGGGTCTCATCACAGCCGCTCACACTGCTCGCGCGCAAACGTAAACGTTGGTGTAAAAGATGGAGCAGCACGGCTGTGCAGCGTGTGATCTGGACACAAGCGATGGAGGCACAACTTGTAGAACTTTGGAAAGCTCATCCGAGCCTTTTCGATGTGGCATCACAAAATTATCACGACCACAACAACCGTGAAAACAGTTGGATTTACACTGCTGCTCAATCACAGCTGCCTGATCATGTTTTTCATTAGCAATTTAGCAAAGTTGATGGTGGTGGTGTGTCTGTGTGAGTGTAAGACGGAGAGAGAGAGAGCGCGACAGATTTTCTGTTATAACCTTCATTTTATGGAGGCACAGTGTGAGCACTCAGGTCGATCAGAGCATCGGGCGGTATAGTGTGAGACCTGCATCGTGACCTACCAACTTCTAACCCCTGCGAGTCAATCGTGCAGTTTGAGCAGGAGCTGAATAACGTGACTGAAAAAATCGCACAGTGTCTGCCCAGCTTTAGGTGTACTGTCGTCCGAGACTTGCACCGCCGTGTCGGCGTTTGTTTCCCTGTTGGCCATGCTTCTTGTTGTGGTCATCTGTTGTCTTCCGGTATTTTCTCCGTAAGCGACCTTTCCTCGACCAATGAGATGAGCGGTAATCTGAATTGTCATACTCGAATTGTCATAAGTGTGCTGTCAGCTCATTGGTCACAAAGCAGGAGAGGGGCTGGGAATTATGTTTTCAAACAAAGTGTTAATTCCATAAACATTTATAGACTACTTTTGATTCTCACTGTATTACGGGACAAAGTGCGTCCCTTATTAGCTCAATACGGGACGTGTACTTTTGTTTCGAAATACGGGACGATTCCGTATTTTAAGGGACGGTTGGCAACCCTAGCTAATGTAAATCAGGTAATGGTAACCCAAACAACAAAAATGATAAGATAAGCCCAAACGGCATTAGAGTGGTGGTTGGGGTGAGGCTCTTAACTTCATATTCTGTCTTTTAGACAAGTTATCTTTACAGCCTTTTTGATGCCGCTTGGAAAATAATATGGAGCACAAATGAGGCAAAAAACAAACAAACTTAGATTTAACTTAGCATTAAACAAAGCTTCCAAACTTCTGTTAAAGCTCCTAAATCAGTGTGAATACATTACAGATTAAGATTTTATTTTGCGAGCTAACAATTATTCTGGCCTTGTAGATTACAAATGTCGTATAGTCTATCGTCACAAAATAAATAGATAGATAGGTAAACTACTGGTAAAATTAATTAACAACATTCATGATCAAATTAATGACAAATGGATTACACTTAGTAGCTTTAGTTGCAGCGACCACTGACCCCATCTATAAAACAGTTTCCTAGATTTATAGTTATTCTCAGAACTAAGAATTGAAGCCCCAACCACGCGTTAGCCGCTAAATGTGGTTGGGGCTTAGCAGCTAGCACTCTATCAAATGTCAGTAAATGGTGTCTTTCACTCCCACTGGTGTTGAATCAATAAGTTCATCAGAGTTAAGAGTTGTTTACTGCCCACACAAAGTGATTTGCTCGACATGCATCACTTTGGTGTTGACGTTTGGTTGCTAGTGGACATTCCCGGTTGCACAATGTCCACTAGCATAATGCCTACTGTATCTAACACCCACGATATGTCAAAGAGCAGAATCATTCACTCCCAATGGTCGTGGCTTCAACTACTTGCTTAAAATATGAGCTTCAAATATCAAATATAAGTTCAATTAAGGAACCAATTCACACAATTATCTAATTCATTGATAATTCTAAGTATAAACAAAACATTTCCAACAATTTCATATAAAGTTTTATGAATGTGAATTTCTGCTTAAGTCATACTTAAGAACATAAAAGTTGATCATTTTAATAGTAATATCTGTATTGCTCAATGGATATATCTAATATGGTTTTTATTTTAAATGCATCAAAACAGTTTGCACATAGAAGAAGTGAGAAGCAGGATGTACCTGAAAGCACTCTCACTCTTATTCCATCTCTATTCTACAGACATAGCAATGTAGTAAAGTTATGCTTTATGCAATTAAAATTCTAGGACTTTAGTTTAGGCACAATATCAAGAATTAACAAAGATTACTATAGATTTCTATAATATAATTAACACGTTCATCAGACAGAGTGTAACTTTTTAAAAGCAACATATAAGTAGGGATGGGTACCGGTATCCGGCACCGGTTCTGACATAAACAGTAGCAACCAGACCGAAAAGCAGAATTTTGTTAAAAGCCGAGAAATGCACCGTATTTGATAGCTTGCTGCGAGACTTCACACCGTCCACATCTACTGCGTGTGTGGTGCCCGTTATCGGACCTGGAGTTAGCAACATCCCCCAAAAACCCGAAGAGGAGAGTCCTGGCCCCTAGCCCTGCCAGTGTAGCAGAAATGATGACGGATGATGATGATGGCAGCAGCAGCCGTTCTTCTCTGCATGAGTAGCTTAATGTTGTACGTGTGTAATTTACGTTGAGTAGGCTAACCACGCTATTAAATGAATGCATGTAAGGTGAACTAGCAAACACCGTCGTAGTTACATGCGGCTGTCTTCTTGTTTGATGGCAGATACTCCCTTCACCCTGCCAAAAAGGCTAAAATGACCAAAGAAAAGTATAAAACAGCTAAACATGAGAGGTTTTTGGACAAAGTTTGTGTTTTTTCCATTGTTTAAGCACTGCTTCCAGCCAAGAGTGATACCAGATATGCCCTATAGCTGCAGAAAAGGCACACATTGTTATCTTTTTACAAAAAAACAGCTAAACATGAGAGGTTTTTGGACAAAGTTTGTGTTCTCCATTCTTTAAGCACCGGTTCGAGCACCGTTTAAGCACCGGCACCGTTTCAAAAGTACCAGTTTGGTACTGGTATCGGATAAAACCTAAACGATACCCATCCCTACATATAAGGCTAAACTTGCACTGACAAAAATATTTTTCGATTCGCTGTCACATTTTAAACACTACAACAACTATCACATTTATTAGCACATTTTCACTTTTATACGTTTTTAAGGATTTAACACACTGCAAATTTTAGAGGTCGTTCAATAACTCGATATTCAATCACAAGGAGATCGAGCATCATTTGACAACAACTGGACAATGCATGCTCTATCTTAATTTAGCTGTGGCTGTTTAGAATATTTTTCATTTTTTATGCAAAAATAAGACTACCTATTGGTGAGCTTACACTAGTTAGGTAAGCATCACTAAAAGTTTAGATGTTTTGCTAGCTGCAAGGTAAAGCCTATATTTGACTTTATTTTTTCTAAAAGCTGACCTTGGCCTTTCATCATTATAGCATCCTCACTATAATAAATATCTTTTAGCGCCCTGCTTATTTTTTTCAGTTTATATAAGAAAAACTTCACACTTGTTCTGCCGGTAATGTCTTTTCTCCTTGACTTCTGTCTGCAGCTTGCAGCTGTCGTCTCAAGTGTTGCATCAATAAGGTGCCTGTACAGCTCAGATTAATGAGACAGATATTAAAACAGATTTCTTTTTAAAAAGAAGATTCAAACCAGGTCATCACAAGACTGGAACATGCTGTGAACAGTGCCTTTCTGTATCTGTGTATTAAGTGTGTAGTACACCAGCAGGAACCAATGTGTGTGTCAAAAGATGGCAGGGGGTTAGTATCTGAGACATTTGGTAAAAGGTCAGTATAGAGTTTGGTCAGAAACATGTCTGCGCGTTTGAGAATGAAACCACAAGAGGTACAATAGTTAGGACAGTTCGGAAGAGAGTCGTTGAGGGGAAACGGGGTTTCAAATAAACTACGTACACATACACACTCAGAGAGACAGAAGAGAAACCATGTGTGTATGTGTCTGTGTTTTTGCTTCGTTAACAGCATTTTTACATGTGCTTTATTTGCCAGATGTGCATATATGGTCTTTCTCCATGTGTCTCTAAACCCTCACATTGGTATGTTTTTCCACAGCTTTGCTAATGATGCCATTAGCATTGAGATTAATACCACAGCTGATTGCTGCCTTGCTGACAGAGGGCTGCATCAGCTGGGATTACACAGTGGCAAAACCTCCTCCTCCTCTGAGATGCCACTGTGGCCTCCATTCAATGTGACTGTGTGTGTGTCAATGCAGCAAACAATAGACTGAGGCTTCTATGAGCTGCAGCAGCTGCGGCAGATCGTGCTAATTTATTAAAGATGTTTCTTATTCTTCTGTCAAGAAGATTTAAATAGTTCCCTTTCATTTATTTTCTTTATAAAGGACTCCTCAATAGTTTGCAACAGTTATGATATACAGACAGGTATAAATGATATTTTATGTTGCGTCTTATTTTGTTTGCCGTGGTTTTACAGCATTATTAATCAATACGCCAAGTTACACTGCACAGCTGTTATTACAATATAGTTACAACTATTTCTAAAAGGTAAAACAGCCCTCGGTTTAATTCCACCTCCTGACAGGAGTAGATCTATCTCGTGAAAACACAGCCTCGTTATGCTTTTGCTACACAACGATGCACCAGTGATTTCACCTTTCATTTCAAAATGCAGGTGCTTTGCAGAGTAACACAAACACCTCAGTGAGTAGCACTCTACCACATCACTGCAAATGGGATCTCAGCAACAGTAGGGCTTTTTTACCTGTAAATACTATTCTACTGTAAATACTATTCTAACTGTGAAGGGCAGATTAAGCCGCACGAAGCTAATTTTAACTCCGTCGCAACCTTGCAGTCTACTAAACTTTATATGATGCAGTAACTGGTGGGTTCTGCTATCAAACCCACCTGCTATGCAATCCAAAGGAAAAAAAACAGCAGACGTGTTTGTAAAGATGGAAGCCTGGTCAGAGGTGGGCGGACGAACTATTGCTAAGGCTCTGGCAGGAGGCCAGCTGCTTCAGCTAACACACTCTAATTGTGTTTGACAACACATAACCCAACATAAGCATGTCTTCCATAAACCCACAACAATATTAACTGTATTCAGCTAAAAAAAAGAAAGCAAATAAAGTGCATTATATAAGTTGGGAAGCAAAGAAGTTTCAAGGGTTTTCAGAGGGTTCAAGTAAGCTGCAATAGCAGCATTTTTTTTACTTGCTACAAAACTAAACGATAAGATTTCTTTAAATGAAACAAAATTCCAAAATAAAATGACTGTAATGGAAAAAAAATGAAGGCAGCTGGCAGGGAGAAGCAGCGTCTAAATACGCAATTGTTCATCATCCCAAAACATTATTTGTGCAATCCATTAAATGTAAGACTCATTACGAAACGTGAGACATTTAAGGGTGGGAATTTATTTTCACCTAAAGTTACGATAGTAGAAAAGTAATTAAAGTTACAGTTTAATGAAATCATGAACCATACATGGAGTCACTGGAGATTGTGCATAAATTACTTCAATTAATCACACGCACACTGATTCAGATGATAACTCTGAATCGGAAAGTTTGGAATTCCTTTCTCTCCTTTGCTTTCAGGCTGTTTGTGTGTCTGTGTGTGTTCGGGTGGGAGGGTGGTTTGTAGTTGTGGGGTAGATGCACACACACACACACACACACACACACACACACACACACACACACACACACGTCTTTCTATGTGAGTATTTTTATTGTTTTGTGTATTTTGTGTGTATGTGGGTGTGAGAGAGAGAGATTGAAGGGGCAATGTGTTGGAGAAAGGCCAGAGGTCCGGTGCACCCTGGAGAATGGACAGGGGCGAAGCCACATCTCCGACCCTTCCTCTCCCTGCTGTCATGGGATGTCTCCCTGAATGACGGTTTCCATGGCCACGGAAGCCTAGTGAGGAGGTTGAATTGTGAGCTCCGAGGGTAAAGCGGAGCAGCTTGCTGAAGGTGGCAAGGGAGGAAGGAGGAGGGGATGGGTGCACAAAGTGATATTGGGTGGAACAGGCACACAAGCAACAAGAGCAAGGTAAACAACTTTTATCCATTGCTCAACACGGGCCTGCTTCAGTCTTTTTTTCCTTTCTTTTTTGCCAATCATTTTGCTAATCAACAGTGGAGCATGATTAAAACAGCAATGGCAGCTTAAATGAACTTCCATTTGCATACACTCGCTGGGTACAATCAGAACTGATGCCAGAGTGTAAATTCACTGTGCTAAATGCATCAAAGAGTCTCGTCCAAGTGGCTGGATGCTCTCAACAGCTGTAGTTGTGAATGCATTTCTCAGAGTGTTGCAGGAACAGGCAAAGAAATGAAAGATAAAAGTAAACAGAGTGGCTTCTTTTTCTTTTGGGAACACACAGCTCCTTCCTCTGTCAGTGTCCTCACTTTTCAGTCCATCAAGTGTTTTTTTTTCCTTTTCTTTTAGTTCATTTATTCATTTATTTATGGGGGGGGTGGGTGGGGGGATACTTACCCTTGCTTCTGCTGCAAGTCTGTCTTCAAAGGTGGCTCTGTCAGGGCGCCCCCTGGTGTCCCTCAGTGTGTACAGACCGTTCAGGCTGCCAACCTGTGAGCATGGAAAGACAATTTCACATTCAGCTTATACAATCCCAAACTTTTAAGGCGCAAAGTGTTGCAGGGTGCAAGTTATGATATAACATTTGATCATGTGGCTGCATTTTATTTAAGAATGCAAAAACAAAGATGCATTTGGAAAAATCACTCAAGCGCTTTCTTCAGCGCAGAGAAACCAATGCAGGTACAGAGCGAGGGTCAAAGCACACAACGCATTCAGCCTTAATCACCCATCTGACCCTTTTGCACAACATGATTTCAGCGTATCCCCTCCGGCCATCTGTCTTGTGTGGGTTTTTCTGCGAAGGGTGGCCCAAAATCAAATAGCACACAGTTTATCTAACCTTATCCTGGGCTTTTCATTTCCAAGCCTTATAAACTCAATCGTATTGACCGCCTGGGAGAGTTAGAACTAACTAAGTGAAATCTACTCGGCAGCAATTGTGTGCAAGGCACACGTTGTGTGAGTGTGTATGTATGTGTGTGCGGGGCTTGCTGATTCTATCTTCCTTCACTTTCATTCTCTCTATTCTCTGTCCCTGAGGTGCATCAGGGCTGAGACTGCCGAGTAAATTGTCCCAAATTGAGTTCCTTCTTGCCGGCAGATACAGGCCACATCCCGACCGTTTAGAGCGAGACGGGGAGGGAGAGAGAGAGAGAGAAAACAATCACAGCGCACATCACTCGCTTGAAAAATTTCTCTCTAATTTCTCTTCTTGCCTTTCTCTCCTATGCGCCCTCCCCGTCTCTTCTTCTTTTCCCCTCCTCTGCTGATTTCCCTGCTGCCTCTCTTTCTTCTCTGACTGCATTATTCTTATGCTTCTCCCTCTTTATATCACTCCCCGTGTGTCTTCTCTTGTCTTTGTCTGCTGCGATAGGTGTACATCAGTCTTTCCTTGCTCAGCGTGGCTTTTTCCTTCCCTTTGATGATTCAGTCCTCTCCTGCTTGTTCTCCTTCCTCTATCTTTTATTACCCTTTCTCCCTCGATCCCCGTTACCCTCCTTCATCTCTAACAATTTTTTTCCTCCCTCTCTGTGCTCTTTTCTCGCCTCAGTTTCAGTCTCTCCTTTTGCTCTCTCATCCCTCTCGCCACGGCTGGCCCCGTACCCGGTGACATAGTACCCATCAGTGCGCACTTCCTGCGTGGAGGAGCCTGGCTCCGACAATAATCACACACTAAGTTTATAACGCTTGCAGCCCAGCTGAGCTGAGCTGAATTGAGCACACGCGACTCCCCTGACGCCAGTACAGTCCATTTAACTTGGCAGGGGGCTGAAGGCTGGCTGCGGTGGGAATGAAGCATGAGGCAGAGATGGGGATGCCAGTGTGTTTTTGGGATGAGGGAACTTTGGGGGCTGGTGGGCTGGTGATGGAACAGTAACTGGTGATAGATATGGAAATGTAATGAGGGAGGACAGCTGAAGCTGAAACAGTTGCTGGAGGGGAAGAAGAGGGTGTGAGGTTTTGGACATTTGGGTTTAGGAAGAAAGTTGGGTGGTTTTTTTTGGTGTTTTTTTAAAATATGCGCAAGTAACTCTCTCTGCATAGACTGATACTTCTTCCTTACTTTCCCTGCTCACTTTCAGCAAAATCCCGTCTGTCCCTTTGTGCAGCTTTACAGAGAAAAAGGAGGAACATTTTCAAGCATCACACAACACAGTCTCACAGAAGTTTGTGGAATACTCATGAAACTGAAAACTTCTTTTTTGGTTAGGCTTGAGACAAGATCATGGATTGGGTAAAATACAACTCCTACCACTATTTTTCCTTTTTAACTTATTTTTTCCGGTTGCCTGGGTCACACATTCCCACTGAGGACTCTCCGAGATGTATGTGGCACCCACATGAAATACACTTCCTGATGAACCCTAGTTTCATTGTTGTGCTGATTGCAACGAAAACAGAATAAAATAAAAATCAAGTCCATTTACATAAACCAATAAACTGCTTTTCCATGACTACTTCATATTTTTTATCTATTTCTATAACCACGATCTCCAGCAAATAACTAACTAACCCTGATGTTGGACCTCATTTAGTGGGGCAACAGCAGTATGTAGTCCACAAAGTCCACAAACAGCATCAAATTTCACTTTATGGTTTGTGATCTTCACAAAAGAAAAAAAGAAAAAACATAGAGTATATATATCACCTATATATCTGGGCTTCCTTGTCATATTTCAGCATATTACACTAGACATAAAATGCAAGCCATTGGAGCTAAATATTTCCTTGTGACACAGGTGCATATACCCTTTAAAACAGCAGACTAAGCCTCATAAACACACAAAGACACTTGCTGCTTCAGTGAGTTACTGATGTATCACAAAATGTCAACTCTGGATATGAATCGTGTGCACACATCGCGCACACAGACAAGCTACAGCTGTACAAGAAAATTAGTGAGCAATTTCAAACCAACCAAAACAAACGCACACTTTTTGTGCCCTGCCAGAGCAAGTTCACAGCAAAACAATATGAGGCCAATCAGGGGACCGTTGGTATGGCTCTCCCTCTGCTAATGAAGGCACTTTAAAAAGGTAATCTAATTCACCAGCAGCAATTAAGGCTGGGAGCGCCTTGTCACTATCAATTATTCGCTCCTTCACTCATGTTCTCCAGTGCGGACGCTGAGCCTGCCTGACACACTGCACTGTCGGACAAATCAACCCCATCAGCCAGCAGTCACTGAGAACACTAATCATGAGAGTGTTCAAAGGCACACAAACACACGCCCAGACACACAAAGAGACATGTGATACTGTAGGCTTGAATCGGTGCACAGTGAACTAAGTGAGCTTGGGATGAATTTGGATGTTCTTGCTGACTGGACGCTGGTACCAACAGACTGATCCGTTCCTCTTTGGATCCTCTATGATCCTTTCGTTCTTTTGGGGACTTCTTTGTGAGTGAGCCATTTCCTTTGCTGCACTGCCGCACCAGATCTTAGGGTTCCCCCCACCTATCGAATCCACTTTAACCCCTCACTGTTTGCAAACTCGCTGGTTCCCATATACATAAAGGTTGAAACCCCCTCCACTACCACACACCCTATAGCGAGTTTAAAGTACTACATCACCAGCATATATGAAATCATCTTCATTGCTAAGCTTTTATTATTCTGGTGTGCACAGCTGACTGGCTGCTCCTCTATTAGCAGCTGTTCTTCGCAGCTAGGAGTGAAAGCAGAAGTAAGACTTTACATTGGTAACTTCCTTTAGTCCCTGAGATACGCCTGCTTAGTTTAATTATTCTTTCAAATGGGACTTTCACAGAGTCCAGCTGTACAGCAATCACTTCCTTTTTCATCGCACATAGAGAATGAAAACCCTACCAGTGTGCTTTCTTTTTTTTCAGTCTCTCCACATAAGACAGAGAGAAGACAACCGCAGGATCGAATAGTTCGTTCAGCTGCAGCACAAAACACCAACTTTAGTTTCGGTTGCAGGCACGCTTTGAGACTACAGGGAAACGGGTACCAACTAAAAGGTAAGTTGTGAGAAAATGTTTCTTTAGTGTAGTTTTAAGATTCCTGTTCTCACACTGGGATGTCTTTTTTCATAGATGGCACACGACAAAGCCTTGTTTTGTTTGACTTTGGTGTTGTCTGTGGTCTTGACCTCACCTCCGAAAACCCTCGACTCAATACAACAACTCCAGGACAGCGGGTTTGGTCAGCCGCCTCCTCGCCATGGCCTTAAGCTGCTGGTGTGGTACGTTCAGAACTGCTTGGACAACAACATGAGGGCTCTGTGTGATCCCTACCGGGGAGAATATGGGTTTCACTTGTTTCAGAACAAAGGGCCAGTTCTTCCTGTGATAAAAGACAGACAGCAGTGGAGCTATTACACCATTGGAAACCTCCACTATCCTGGCGCAGAGAAGCTGCCGTATGAAGTCAGAAGATACTACAACCGCAGCAATCCTAAAAGTAACATGGACAGAGTTTTGGTGAAATATAACAAGAACAACAAACGAATCGACGAGCTTTATGCATCCGCGCATTATGAGCCAAAAGAGACGTACAGGATTGGGCCCAATCTTCTTGCATCTCTTCGAAAGAAAATCGCCTTCGTTAGCACAGACGTGTAGGAGACCTCTGATCCTAAATCAGTACAGTATGTAACAGCTTTGAGAATTTTGTGAATCTAAAAAATACAGGTGAAGTCACAATCTTTGCTTTTATGCTAGTTTCTTTGAAATAAAGTAGCCACAAGTTTTCACTTTGAGGCTTCAGTGTAAACTATCAGCTTTTGTGTAACCTGCATCTTATGCCTGCTTGTAGGGAAAAAAAAGTAATCAATAAAATGTGTTACAAATGTGGCTCCCAAAGTGGTTTTCCAACTTTTTTACATAGCATGCCCTACTTCAGACAACCAAAAACATTCATTCAACTTAGTGTCCATCCACATTTTTTCTTCTTGTAGTGTTATTAGCAGGTCTAAAAGGGTGTGGAATCACTGTCAAAGCCTCACTACATTCTTCATTTCCAGTTAATACTTGTACAGGTGCTGTTATTGTGTATATATTTATTTATATTTCTTCATACATTCTTATATAGTTCTATATTGTGTATTTTGTTGTACAGTTATTTTATTTTCAACTTTAATTTATATATTTTATCTTATTCTTTCCCAGTTAAATGTACCCTTCATTCTAATTTGTGTTGTACAGTTATTTCATTTTTAACCTTAATTTATATTTTATTCCTTCCTAGTTAAACTTACCCTTTTAAATTTTTCATATTTATGTCCTATCTTATTCATAGCCTTTTCCTTTTTTTGTTTTCTTTAGGTCACGAGCAGTTGTCCAAGCATTACATTACATATCGTACTGTGTATGACTGTGTACGTGACAAATAAAAATAAAATTTGAATTTGAAATTTGAACCGGGCAAAT